>NW_023998427.1:2172267-2278514 GCF_014805625.2 Glossina fuscipes
ATATGGAAAAGTTTTAGTGAAGGCAAATGAGTTTGGCGATTTCTTTATGAACATTAATCCGTCTATGGAACGAAGTCTTTTTTTTTGAGAGGCAAATCGCTAATGCGACTGCTGCGTAGCAGTCTGAATTGAAGGAGCTTTTAAAAACTGCCAAGCAAGAGAAACTTACAAAAGTTCTGCAAACCATTGCCTAAGCCTTAAGATAATTAATGAAAATGTTCAAAAACTTCAATTAAATTGATTTTTTTTTTTTATTTTGTCACCTAGGAACGCATCTCCTATAATCCCATATAAATTACCATTCCGTCTTCACGGTTTCTGCATTCGCGGGCATTTTTATAGAGCGTATACCCCGCGAATAAGGAGCTTTTACTGTAATTATAAATAATGTTTCAATCTTCAACTCATATGAATGAATGAAGAAAAAATAAGTTATTATCGTGTAGCGTCTGTCTAAACCCTTAACTACTACTTTACATTTTTGTTCTTGGCTTTGTAAATTTTGCATTCATTATACCGTCCTGAGATTAAGTTCTAAGTTAGTAATGATAGTGAAGGAGTAAATTTAAAAATTTAGAAACATAATTTACTTACACTTATTTTTTAAAGCAATTAAAATATGATATAATAGTTGCTGGCGATTTAAAAGTGTTTATGCTTTAGAAGAAAAGAAGGACATTTAACACTCGTTTGTTTGTTGCTCCTTATCACGAACAGAGGCTATGTCGTTTTGCTATCTCTTGTGAAAGCTCGTGTGAGTGTTCCTCTTCAGTCTGTTGTGTTTATTACCGTACATTAATATGAATTTCTGAATTTACATTTGACTAATCTTTGGCTGGCTATTTGTTGAAATTGTGATAATAAATCACCTTAACGTACACTAAGCATAGCATAGCAACAAATCCATGCTCTTTTTACAAAGTGTCACTTCTTCGACTACGCCTGTCAAAATTCCAATGTTATTTCGATTGTTTGTTTACGGATTGCTATGTTTGCAGCGATGACTCTTTTGATACTTTCAAAGCATTGAGTAAATCGAAATTTGATCAACAGGAAAAAAGAAAAATTACCCTTCAAGTTGCCTAGCATTCGCTTGAAAAGTATTTGGCAACAATTCTCCGACGATTTGCCAATATCGGTCGGACGGACGGATATCGACGTTCCTGAACGCAGTGAATGTCCTTAAGAGTTGGTAACATCATCATCATCATCGCCAGCAAAATCCAGTGAATTATTTTGATACCCTACACACATCGAAAGGCAGTAAATTAACTAAGTTGCATGACTTTTCAAGTATAAGATGTTTGCAACATGGGTATCGTGTTTGCTCGGACCAGAGTCAAAACAACAACTTGTCAATGATTTGGTTCATCGTCAGGAACTGTTTAGCCGCAATGAGCCGGCATGTGAAATGACTCCGTCACTGCACTTCGGAATCGATCAGACAATTAGGTGAATGGAAAGAACCAAGAATAGATTCTGTAAAGTGATAAAAAATTCAACAGTAAACCAGCAAATGTAAGTTTAGCTTGCTTACTTTGCGCAAGGGATGCGCGCAAGTATCCCATTCATTGACTAATGTTTATGATATGCTACTCTCAGTATTTAGTTGAAGGAGCACATAACCAAAATCTAATCACCCCGTTTTCTATGTTCAAGCAACCCATGTTAATGAATTTTATCGGAATATGGCAGCATGGGTTTTTTATTCCTTTTATTTTGTGACCAATCATCACTCAAGAGACTTCCTTTATATATGTAACGCAGTGATGGTGGGAATGAGAAGAGAGAAAAAAAAAGAGAACGGCCTAAGCCGAACAGATGTGTGTGTCCGATCAATGAGCGTTGTGATTTAATTAGCTTCAGGCCACGCACCAATCCTAAGTAACGCCTATCTCGCTGGGAATTGAATCCGTGCAAGCCAACTTGTCAGCAGCGCTTCTTTAGTACATAGCTATGCGGTTAGATATAAGTAAATATTTATACCTGGAGGACAACTCGTACATCGCACACGAAAAGATAATTGGACTAATTCGCGCTTCACTTGTACAGTGAACCGTCTCTACCATGGTAGAATCATTCCGCGTTTTATGATTCATTTAAGCTATACATATATATACATGCGCCTTGCATAGGCCAAAGCGATTAACTTAGTTGTTACATTCAAAATAACTTTCTTGAATAATTAGGCTTAAGACACTACGTGACAACAATATTTATGACCCTTGAATAACAAATGTTTGTTTTTTCTCGTGAAAGAGCCAGAGAGACAGAGAAATGCGTAAAAATGTATTAATACACATTTCCATTTTTATAATGTCATACGGGCTTCTTTAGCGTATTATATGGACACGTCCGCTATTAGGCCTTTGCACGGCAAGTGATGCAGCATATAAAACATTTGCGAATTTAGACTTTTAGCAGATTCTTCTTTTTTGGATAAATACATTTAAAGATTACATTGTTTTTTTATAGCTTTCTTCAGTTTAAAGCGCAAAGGTGCGTGAGTCTTGTGTGACAATTCAAATATCGTGATATGTGGTAGTTTTTAAAAAACAAAGCCGAACGCATCAAGCGAACAAGTTCTCTTACAACTTATTTAGATTGGAGAGTTTCGATTGTTACTAACCAATATGACAAAACATCGCATCTTTGCTTCCATGCTGGACGCATAATTTTTGTTTTTTCCATCTGCACTTCATTTACTTAGTTTTTAATGTTAACACAATTTATTACCTTATACTACGGCTTGTACATATATTTAGGAGTTTCCCTTAAAGTTTCATTTTTCGTAAATGTTTAGTTGAGCTGGCTTTTAAAGCTGAATGCGAGCAAAAAAAAAAATTGAAATATACAAAAAAAAAAAAAAAAAAAAAAGAAGTAGATTCGTAATAATTATAATTTACGCAAACATATTTGTGATAAAGATTTTCATAATTTTGATGACAATAAAATTCATATTTATGGTTAGGAGGAAACTATAACAGACCATTTACAGATTCGGAAAAGTCAGCACTTTGTTGCTTGGCACATGTTTAAAAAATGAGATTTTCTTGTTGTGATAGGCGCAGTAAACACTAAGGACTATTTCCGTACTATTTAGAACTGTTATACAGTGTGTGCGTGTGTGTAAAGATCGTTGAGAGAAAAAAAAAAGACAAAGGAAATGGAAAGCTTTTCTTGCTTCTAATAAACTAAAAAGACGACATGTTGGGTGTATGTATGTGTTCATCGGGTTGGTTAAAGACGAAGAAAAACAATTAATTTCGGATCGAGACGTAAAAAGAGAGAGAGAGAGAGAGAGAGAGAGAGAGAGAGAGAGAGAGAGAGAGAGAGAGAGAGAGAGCAACTTTTTTTCCTCAATTAAAATTCTTCATCGCCTACAACTGCCCAAATATATTTTCTTTTATAATGTATCTAATGTAATTAATCCTTACAGTTGCCTTTCGCATTAATGCACTACACATTTCCTCTACAATTTGTTGGTTGCCTATAGTAACGACACTTTCGCGTGTCCTTGACAATAAACGGAAATTACATATTTCGTTAATTCATTTCATTTAAATGAAAAATTGTTCTCTCTCTTCTCTCGCTTGTTCATTAAAATTGCGCGTACAATTTTCGTCATTGCAATCACATATTTGTTTTGCCTACCATGTGCTTGATTGGCTTATGCCAAGTGGTTTGTCGGGTTGATTTCAAATCATTTTACATTTAGTTGAAATTGTGGACATTCGATGCCCGAATATCGGCCCACTGTAAAGTCATCGTTATAAAAATTACAAATCTGATTGCAACAATCGATAAGCCGGTATCTGCGAACTTGGAATGAAAGATTAGCGTTAGTGTAAGTTTCGATGAAACAATTCCTACCGATTCAAATTGATATTAAACTATTCTGCGCTCTTTTTAAAGCCTCGGATCATTGGTTGAGCGATTATAATAAATATTGCAATGTGAAGATAGATTCAACGGCCTGAAGAGATTGCGTTTGCGTTTCAATTGTCGACGGAAAAGTTCATTAAGCAACTCGTAAATAGTGTCGATGATGTATGTTTAGCGGTGCTGATGATTTAGAAACTCTTGTGCTTATCAAGCAGAGCAGACCAATTAACTTTTGTAAAATTGGGGTTTTGATCCAAAAAACAAAAAAAAAAAAATTCCGGTCCAATTATGCTAATCTTAAGCGGGCAGAAAACGAGACAAAAATAGCAGATATCTGTGTGTATCACTCATCACAAATGCACACGGCGTCTGTCGGAATTCTCCTTTCGATCTCTTTTTCTTTTATTTTACCGTTGATTTTATCAACTTTTTGATCCCCATTGGGAATGATGTCACCAAGATTTATACAATTGTGAGGTTTTCTAAAATTACTTACAACCTATCCGAAACTATGTATGTGATGACTGTAGTCGTACGTAACGGGTATTTTTTCGCTTTTTCAGTTTCGGAATTTCTTACAAAGCCGCAAAAACGGAACGGAACGTACAATAGAGATGACATTGCAATATCGAAATCTGGATAGGAGGCCGTATTTTAGAATATATTAATAACATTAGTCCATGCCAGAAAACCTTGTAAGTAATAAGCTGGCTATATTGAGTTTATGTCAACTCTAAGCCTGCATAGGTCACACCGATGATATTTAAGCAAGTAATACATTCCACTGCAGTGAATAGACAAAGACACTGTTGATGTCGACTCAACAACGCGGCCATTCCGGAAAGTAGGACAAATACTTTGTTTTCTCAAGTAAGTAAGGCATTTATATATATATTGCGTTAAAGACATTCTTAGTCAGACATAGGTTATCGCGGCGTGTATTTTCTCACGACATATCCAGTTGTTTTGGCATTGTTGCTATACTTCGTCCGAACTTAAATGTTCCGTCGAAAAGAAATTATTTGCGAAGAGAACCTGTAAAAAGAGTATCGAAGAATTTAACAGTATGTACGTGACTGATCCAATTTAATTTTCAACGACATTAGCGATAGTGGTGGAATGTGAGAGGCTGCGCTCAAAATAGAAGAAAACCTTCTTACTCATGAAGCCAGCAATGCAAAATTGGCTTACGCGCTACCTGTAATAGCTTTAATAGAAATAGCATTATTTACGAATGCACGTTCATAGTCGCCATTACCGAGCGACCTTGATTGTGTCACGTTATCGACATCCGCTCATTTTTAAAAGCTAAAGCACTTAAGCTTGTTATTCAAAATCGGCCACCTACCGCGCCATTGCAGGCGCATCCGTGTAGTTAAGAAATATTTTTCAGCTTCTTCCGCTAGAGCTGTAGCGCCCTTATTAACTCTAAGCTTTCTACCCTGGCGTCGAATTGTGATCTGTTCGTTTATGTTTTGTTTACTTGCGGGTCAGTTAACTAATTTGCTTACTTTCATTGTTGTTCGATGCTTTCCTTTTCAGTTTTGTCGCCGTTGAACAAATATATATAAAGTCAAAGTCACAATTAAATCACATAAACCAATTTACTTAAGCTATTGAAGGCAAATAAAAACAAATAAAATGATTAAAGCATTTCTTGCGATTTCCCTGCAACGACACGACGTTATCGAGCAGCAAAATTAACACTAAATATCTTTAAATTTTTTAATTTTTTAAATATGATTTAATACTTTTTAGGAAGACCATCCTGTACTTTAGGCTAAGGCTGTAGTTATTGCTGCGTAAAATTCATCTGTCAATCGTTAATGATTTCAGTTCGATTGTTGTAAAACGATAGATTTTAATTGATTCTTATGTCTAAGAGATATTTAAATACAATGAAGTATGCTTAAGGCCATATAATGAATATTAAGCTTTTCATCTCCATACAAAAATTGCATAAAATTCAAGATTTTTTTTCCCCCCAATTAACGTAAACATCCTTTGCTGATGAAAAAGATCTCTACATCGTATAATAGTTTGATTTCGCATTAAAATTTCATTATTTCTCCTTTATATGTAAATATTTCAATTTGATTAAAAGTTTTGCAATATTCAGAGGGAATAACGAGAAGAAATAACGTACGTTACATGTAGAAACAACTCGTTTTGCAAACGGTTTCGCATACTAAATCAGTTGAAAAAAAAAAAAGCAAAAAATTAAAATTTCATCTTTATATTATCGCTGACGTTTGTTGTTTGTAAAAGTAAAATTTTTTACATCATTCGGTCGTGAGCTATGAGTGTTTATTGATTTCCTAGTCGTTTCGGTGTATAGGTGTGTGCGTGCAAACCAAAATAACTAAATTATGGAATTATGCAAAAAAAAAAAAAAAAAATGTATTTTCAGGCATTTAAACGTACAAATTTACTGCTTCACTTTGATATATCAATGAACGTTTGTGTATATAGACTTTTCTAAAAGCCAGAGCGCAAAAACAAAAAAAAAAAAAATTCTTTTACTTTTCAAGCTCAAAATCCATATATTCTTTTTTGATTTCTTCAACTGATAGCCACATGTCCCGTATACACTTAATATTGTCCTCGTAATAAGATTGAATATATTTTAAAGTGTTTAGCGCAGAGATCGATAAAAGTTTTTAGGTTTAAGGTTCTAAACCACTTACGATGCATGGTGTTTGTAGATGTATGCAAAAATTAGAAGGACTTAAGACAGACCTACGTCTTATTACGACGATTTCATCTCTTCCGTCTGTCCATCTAATTTCAGTCCATGCATTTGTCGTGCACTAATGCGTTTTCGCTTAACGAGAATGGATGATAGGATCGCAATGTTGATATCTGTCCGTTTGTACATCTAATCTTTTTTCATATATGTTATGGCGTTTAAATTACAAATTATAGACTTTGACATATTTAGCACATTGACGGAATCCTATTAAAATTGGATTGCATCGGGCTATACGATTTTAGAACCACTACCTATAGAATGTTTTGTTTTGAAATTGTCGTAATATGAAAGAAGAAATACACAATTAACAATACTTCGGCATGCTAAATTGATCTGAAAAATTGTAATCGAGTGGGCCGACGCTTCGATCATATCCATTATATACACAATATAGGCAGGAAGAGCAAACCTTCATATTTAAAAAAAAAACAAAAAAAATGTCATTTTTAACATTTTATGACGAAAATTGTTACTTAGGGTATTTAATGGCCAGTGCTGCTCGGTAAAAACCTCTTTTTTTAATTTATTCAACACGAATTTAAGTTGTTGACTGTTATTCAATAAACAAGTACGAGCACAAGTACATCAAATGTAAAAGCAAATGAATAACAATTTTATTATTATTATTATATACACCTTTCAAGTTTAAAAGGCGTACCTTTGGTGCTGATAGAGAATGAAACGTTAAAAACATTTATCTTTGTTTGAATCTGTTGTTATGTTAGGACGTTGAATAAGTTTTTGCTGTTTTTTAAGAGAGGGCAACTCCTGACTCCGTACGATGTTGAACAAAGCTGTGACTGTCTGTCTGCTTTTCAGCGAAATGTTGCTTTTTGTGCTTACGCCAAAACGTAGTCCTGCTAAGTTGTGATATGTGATGGATAATGATTACGTTATTACGATATCGAAAGCGCAATTAGCAACAGAGAAGACTTAGCGAAATTAAGTTAAATACTTGATGCATTCTTAATTTAGGAGAGTCAGTTGGGCATGATATATCATAATTTGCACAAATCAAAGGATCATCATCATCATTAAGGAACGATAGTAACAAGAACGCATTCGATTCTTGACTTGAGCCAAAAAACGAAATCTTTGGATTTGTCAGCAAGGTTAAGTTTGACCCCATTCGTCTAGGAAATGTTAGCAGAACTAAACTGGAATGTGTTACTCCTCATTCCATATTCACCAGATATTGCTCCTTCTCATTAATACTGATTTATTTACTTTGGAGCGAGCGGCTCTCGTTCTTATGATAACCAAACGAGCAAATACGAGGGGTTAAGGCTTGCGGCTTGCGGCTTGCGGCTTGCGACGGCCAAGTCAATGTTCACGATGGTGGACCATATTTCATAGTGACTGCCTATGCAGTTACACTTACACTTGCATATGTTTGTTAGTACTTTAGGCCTAAAAATATGAATTGTTGCTTTGAAGTGAAAACTGTTTACTCAATCTGTTCACTTTGGTCTAGCTTCTCATCGATAATGCTACTTCTCTATAATGCATGGATTTTAGGCCTTTAATATTAAAAAAAAAAGGCATTTTGAAAATCATACTTCAAATAAAATACCTCGTGCCACATGCACTTGCTAGTATTGTACGTAGAAATAATAAAAGTAGATGATAGGTTTGTATGATAGTATAAATTGCGTGGGCAATCCGTATCGCGACCAATGCAAATGCAAAAGTGAAAGTTGCAAGTGAGGCGGTACAACCTAGTTTTTAAAAGTCTTGAAAAATAATTTCCCCGAAATTTTTCCAAATAAATGATTTAAGAATGGAATCGCTTTGCTTTAAACACTGTTTACAACCCGTTTAAATTTGTTACATGTGTGGTACGTAGCTAATAATAACCGAGTGTATGGCTAGTCGAAGTTAATAAAAGTCGTTCACGTTAAGAAGCGCTGCAAAGCAAGAGGTAGTGTAAAAGCTCGAACGAGCGTACGATAGTGTATGAATAAGTCAAACATGTCGATATATTTGTTCCCCAAACATGCACTGATTTCCATAATAATTATTTAAAGCATTCCTACTCGAACGGGTAAAATATTTTATTCAGCAGTAGTGCCCATGGCATATGCGAACTCCACGACGAGAGTTCAGTATATCGAGACTGTTGATTAAAGCCATCCATCTTTACGTATCGTTGAAAGAATGCAAGAATTGCTCAACACCTCCCTTTGTTTAGTGTACCTCTACTACTTTTACTTATGATTTGCCGACCCTTGCAATTTATTAGGAAAGTTGATCTCTATCGCGATAACAATTCTAAATAAAATGTTATTTCAACTATAGCAGGTATTGCAAACCGCGCAGATTTCCAATGTAAGTGTTCGCAATTAATTTGCATAACAATGAGTCTGCGCATGAAGTACGGGTTGCCTAAGTTCAATAATTGTCTAGGGTCTGCCTTGACAAAACATATGTTCTTAGTAAATATTTAGTATACTAATCGGAGAGGCAATGCAAATTTTTCAAAGAAAATTTTTCTTCGTATTGGCTTAATACAAGCTTTGAATCTTCGAGAACGTGAAGGAGCTGTTAATTGCTTAAAACGGATTTTTTCTTTGAAATTTTCTGTCAAGTGATGCCCTGTTGACAGGGTGTAGCCTAATGTCTAACCTGTTAATTTCTACCTTCTCACATAGCACATTAACGAAGGTCTTTACCAAATGTTTACGTTCATCTAAAAGCAGTTTCAACCGAAAAAATGCTAATGTACTCTCATCGAAACGATTTTTAAATGGACAGTAGTTCGAGCAGGATTCGAAAAGTGCCCGTGCTTCTGTCAAAAAATTAAAAATGTGGGATGAAGTTTTCAGTTTTTAGCAGATACGGTCTGAACGGATTATAAAAATTGAACAAGTTTCCATGTGAGAAGAAGCTAAACAAGTAAGAAAATTATACTCGGCCCTGACAGAACCTTTTATACCCATCCCAAAAAAAAAAAAAAAATAGAAGAAAGAATGTTCATATTCTATAATATTGGATGGGCGGGCGCGGTATCTTTTTTCCTATTTTCAAAACTTTTAGGTGAAAACCTATACCGTGTTTCCATTGAAGGTTTGGCGTAACGAGCAAAAACCGCAGAAAGCAAAGGCGCTGTAGGCCTATCGTTTGATCTGTTTGGGTCATTTTCACTTTCTTTTGAGAATTTTCAGGCGATATCTTCATTTTCGCTAACGGGAGAATGTTTACCCCATATATTACGCAGTTCTGCAGATGGACACAGAGACGCATAGATGAACAGATAGACATGAATTTGTACACTTTATCAGGCTTTTGAAGCATGGTTTTGCGCGTTATCAAGGCATTGGAAATAAATTATAATTTCGTTTATTATAATATACCAGTACGATATTGGGATAGGCGTGGCCAATTTTTACCATATTTTTATTGGTTCTACAGCATTATTCAAAGAATATGCGTTCAAATGTTTGTCGATTTATCTGCTGTAGTTTATGAGTAATGCAGAGCAGAGGACCAATTTTTTATTCCCCCTGGAGCGGTTCTAAAATTATGTGTTACTATAAGCGGGTCGTTTAACTCATTTTGCTTGTTTTCAATAGCGATATGCTCGCAAAGACTTCCAATAGGCCAATGCTTCTCTCCCTCTCTCTCTCGCTATTTCTTCGTGGCCATCACCATATTATACGCATAGGAGACCGTCTTCTAAATGATTGCTCATTTAAAAAAAAAAAAAACAAAGTAAATATATCCGATTAGCTTAATAACTTTTACGTTTCGCATTTTACCTATTCTTTATTATTATTATTATTAGAAATTTTAGCCAGAGGATAAATTCTAAGACTAAAGTCTTAAAGCACTAGCATCTAAGGCTTTCGGCTTTATTAAAAACTCTACCGCACTTGAGATTCGAACCCACGACCATTGAGTTGCTAGTCGAGACTCTTGCCTACTCGGCCACTCAGGCGGATACCTATTCTTTATATTTTGTATGTTTGTATGTTAAACGTTTCAATTAAACAATGAAATCAATTTGAGAGGTACGCAGCGCACCTAAAAGGCGGTAAAAATCTGAGATTCATGCCATTGTATAATTGAACTCGTGAATATTTCGTATTCAGTTGATTTAAATGATTTTTCGGCATTAAGATTTTTTTATCAAAATATTGGGCGATATTTAAATGATTCTCTCTTTGCTATATCTCATCTAAATATAATGAAAACATTATGCACCCAATGGGCAGAAAAGATGAAATGTTTTGCGTCATATGCGGTGTCGTAGATATAAAAATATTTAAATTCGCATTTCGTATGGGGTAAAAGAATTAAAAGCATGAAATTGGTGCACCTAGGAGCGAAATATTTTCTCTGGAAGTAACACATAGCCGTCAGAGCCACACATATGCTAACGTTTTTTTTAAGCTTTCTGTCGCATATGCACATGTTGATGAAGTAAGTTACATGCATGCACATGTGTTGAGTATTTTTCATACATTCCTCTCGTGCATTTGCTTGCATATATATATATATATATATATATATATATATGTATTGCATTTAACCCTTAGATAAGTATATTAAGTTTTTTTATGGTATTCGCGACATATCGTAAATTCTAGGGCACATACAAATGGAATTTTTGTTATTTTTTCTTTCCCATCGCTTTATAAATATTATTTATTCTCTTTGTTGCGTTGAATAAATAGGAAAGTCAGTCGTAAAACAATAATGAATTTCGCGGTACTAGTAATTACGCACAATGTATAACTTGAAATTGAAACTCCGTTGCAAGCGATTAAATTCTTTTACTATTTACTTTCATTTTTGTTACCAAAAGGGAAACTCAAAAGGTCGACTTGCGTTAAACATTGTCTTCTTATTTTTAATTCAGTGTCACCAGCAGCCATAGTAGTACTACTAGAGAGTAGTTGTATTTATTGCAGTCGCACAATTGTTGCACTTACTGCCGTCATCATCATCATCATCATTATTTTCTAAATTGTGTCATTGAATCATTTATACACACACACACACACACACACACAGGCATCTATATTTTCGTTAAGCGAAAATTTATTAAAATTTTGCCTGCAAGCATATTTCCTTTTCATGAAAATAGAATTCGTTCATTGCTTCACACGTACACATACACATACACATACCCATACACATACATACACTTATACACACACACACAAATCGCCGACTCTCCCCTAAATTTGCAGAGAAGTTATTTGTTCCCGGCTCAGAAAAGCGGGGGAGAGCAAATTCTTAGATTTTGATATTTAAAGCCATAAATGGAAAATAAATATAAAAGCATTTAACTGACATGCACGTACACAATCGCAAAAGCAATTTTAAGTTTAATTATTTTCATCACTTTCGTTGAGTGTCGTCAATCTTTTATTTCTTTATGTATTTATTTATTTATTTGTTTTTTCCTGACTGATATGACGTCATTTTCATTGCTTGATAACATATTCGGCCAGGATTGCTCATGAAGTTCATAATTAACAATAAATTTTTCCTTTTTCCTTGTAGAATCTTTACAGACTTCATTTCATTGAGTCAAGTATTTTGTACCTTAATGGCCACTTGCAGGAGATTGTATTCTTATTGTGAAGAAAAAAAAATGTAGTCAACTTTTTCGAAAAACTTTGATCAAACGAACTACTTTCCATATATACATACATTTGTTAGAGGTGGAAGTAGCAATCTATCCTGAAACCACTATTGTTTGTACGACTAGATTTACTAAAAGAACTCTTTTATCGGACTTAATTTAATTGTTGACAATCATGATTGCGACACCGAAATGTTGCCTAAAATAGTAAGTAGAACAAGGTAATAAACTAACATTTTTTTTTTTTTTTTTGATTTTTTCCGCAGGTGACTCGTTTCAGAGTACGTTGAAACTAGCCAAAAAAGCGAAAAGTACCTAAAAGCCGAGAATCGTGCACGGCACAGTATTAAACGCCCTACAGCATTTCGCTTACTACATCTACTTGTATAATGACATCTTAGTATAAGGCGTTATATAAGAAATGGTGGGAAATATTGATCCGCGAATGTTCGTTCTTCGGTGAAAACATGGTTCAGGGTGTACTAAATTTTATCAAAATTTGTCAAAAATTTATGGTCTATAGGTTGAATACAAGAAAACACATTGAATAGATAGACAGACAACTTTAGATCAATTCAGAAAATGATTCAGAAAATTGTTTTGAATCGATCGTTACGAAAGGTAGGTCCATCTCGAGTCCTTGTATTGTAGGTATTCCATACATCCGCACCAAGTTAGTACACAATTTTTGAGATACAAGTTGTTTACGGTATAATAAAAAATATGTAGAGCTGAATATTATTTAAAACTCTTCACAGGTTTAAACACAAGCACTTGAGAATCGCATAGAAGAGCGATGAAATATGTAAATAACGTGTATTGTGTGAATGTTATGAAGTTCTTTGGAGTACCATCAAATTCTTTAAAAGGAATATTTTAAATATCGGAATTGTGTACTATATTAAGGTTTGCTCGGTCTATTTGGTAATGAAATATTATAAAATTATATGTACGTACATGTTTTTTTTTCTTACAGTTACATCGATCGATATGCATGTTTATCCACATTCTTTATCTATAAACGTGAATACGTGAGATCATAACTCTGTTGCATCAGAATTTATATTGAAAACTTTCCACGCTTAAATACAAACTAGTAAGTAGAACTTTTTTTTTTTTGTTTTTTTTTGTTTTTTTTTGTTTGCTTTGTTAAATTGAATTTAATTAATTAGTTTCAAAGTGAAATTGTTTTTGTTCATTCCTATCGGTTATTGTTTGCGCAAAAATAGATTAAGTGATTAAAAATAAATTTGTTAAATAACTGTAGATACGAAAAGAAGTTTGGAACGTTTTATTACCATAATATAATCAATACTCCGTCAAATGGTAATAAAAAATCAAAACCCGCTTATCAAGATTATCTCATCTGCAAGAAATGAATAGGATTTTGTACAAAATAAATAAAGAAACAGCAAAAACTTTGCATTTCTCTATGCCATTACGGCCGAAATCAAATTTTGGATTCGTTACAAACAAAAGTATATATTTTGTCTGATGTACCTTATGAAATGTTAGCCTGTGTGGAAATTTTTTTTTTTTTTTTTTTTTTTTGGAATATAATCAATCACTCACGTGTAACGTGATGGCGATGGTAAGCTAGCAGTCGGCAAGGAGAACGAGATCGGGAAGGATAGCAGCGTGCAACAGTGAATGTTGGACTGAACGATGACTCTATAATGACTGAGCACTCACTATAGCTGCAAGGAAGCATGATCAAATTGCACAGTGATTTGAGTCTGCTAACGTTAACTTTGTAGGCCCGACTCTTACCTATTTGGCGACGTAGCCGATGAATGCATTCAAGCGCATTCTTTTTTTTTATATTGGGTCATAGCGAAAAGTTTCCGCGGCTTTTTTCGCGGTTTCGAGCTTCTCCTTTTAGCCTGTTCTTTTCAAATAATTCTAAATTGCCGTGTGATTGACGTTTAGTACTTCCGCTATTTCCTGACAGCTTGCTGGCCGATCTTACTTCATCTTTTCATCGCTTTTTCAGTTGCTGTAAGGTGCATTTTTGACATCGAAATATCCGGAACGGAATCGAGCAAACCACTCCTGGTCCATCGCTGGCTACTACTTCTCTACCATCTCTCAGGCAATTTCCTAATTCCATGTCTGATCTTTTTAGGCTCGCCTCAAAAGAATCTGTGTGGGTATCGTTATAAGAGCCGGTGCACTGCAAGTTTTTCTATATAGTATTGAATTTCTTCGCAATGCAAACGCACTACATGAAATATCACGACTTTTAGACTCAAGCGTTCATTTTTCGTCGCACTTTTATCAATAATTATTTGCGACTTTGCCTCGTACTGATTCCGTTTAGTTGAAACAAATCATAATATTCCGCGCCCCCAGCTGACACCTCTCAAATAGGATCGCCATGAGTATTCATTTTCATCATGTTCTTCATGGTTGTTTGGACTGTGGAGTTCCAAACGCAATGAATGCTTATCACTGGCAAGGATTTAGTTACGCTATCCTCCGTATTAAGCCAGGAAAGTAAAGTTTCCGGCAAATGGCGGCTTTTTTTTTTTTTTTTTTTTTTTTTGAACAAAACTACATCTATTTAAAGCTCATAGAAAGTATGTTGTGCATGCTTTAGTGTGATAACCTATATAGTGGCACTTTCTAACGAACAAGCCATAGTACTACTTGTACTACTATCTCTTAAAAAAGGGACCGAACTAATTTGTATTTCGAGCAATATTCTATCGCTGCCGCTGGTTCGGCTAAAAGTGAGTGGATAGCTTGTGACACAATTCTTTACATAATTTAAATAAATAACAATTGAGCAACTTGCTGATTAAGCTGATGATTACAATGCCTTTAGGAAGTGAATAACAAATTTTGAGGTAATGAAACTCATGAACGGAGAGATAAGTGCCACGTATGCATGCTTACTTTGGATGAATGTAAGGGCTTTCTTTGTATGCATACATTTAAACAAACACTATAACGGTTAACTGTAATAAGAGAAAACGTAAGTTTTTCCGTGGTTACGGCGATGTAGCAGCATAGAAATCGAAGCCAACGCGCGTCCATAGAAAAACCGAGTTGGTTGCAACATCTGTGTCAATATTTTTTTGTTTTGTTTTCGATCGTTTCTCTGCCTGCCTGCCTGCCTGCCTGCCTTGGTATCAATAGCAGAATACTATTCGTTATTAAATTTTAGTTGACTTCAAATAAAAGCCAACAATCCATAAGTTTGTAAACGAATATATGTCTGTACGAATAGCCACCGTTATGCGCGTTACATCGCTTGCCTGCATTTTTAAATAGAAGCAAGAGAGGAAAGTCCGTATGCGTACACGTTTATATGCATGCATATGTGTATGCTTATGTACGACATTATCCATATAATCACAAAGGATGTAAACAGAAAATAATTCTGAGCATTCTATATGTATATATATATATAAAAAAAAAAAGAAAAGCAAAACCATCTTACACAGAGGTTTTGCGCACATTTGTAGTTCTACGTTATATCACAATAAGCCTATATGGACGGCCTTTGAAAATGATTTTATTGTACTCACTAACAACAAAAGTTGTTGGTACAACTATTTTGTCGTTATTTGTTATCGTAACGGGAAGACGCATTATGAGATATCTCATAATTCACACACATATATATTTTTGATCTAAGAGAGTTAGATTGACTATAGGTCGAAGCAACCATTTTTTTATATATGTCTGTCTGTCTGTCTGTCTGCCTGTCTGTCTGTCTGCCTGTCTATTCATTCTTAATTTCGAAAAAGTGCTACTCTAGAGTTTGTGTTTTAGCCTAAGAGGTTCCGAGCATTAAATGTGAAAACAAGTGTAATTCCCTTCTGTTATATATATAGAAGAGTTAACACCGACTATATTATACTTTCACCAATCGCTTTTCATCTTCATTTTTTAATCTCTGCCCAATTTTGCAAAAATATTTTATAAATTATTCGATGGAATTCAAACTAAAAAATCATTGAAATTAAAAATCAAAAGTACACATATATGTTGGGTATCCGGAATTCGTTTAAAGGCGAATATCGGTTTCTTGGTTGCTTTCTTTTGTGTTTTGCACAGATATATATATATGTATATACATTCATATATATATGTGTAGGCATGTATATACACGAATACATATATATGAATGGGTACATGTTGCTTTTGTTGCACTATTTGCGCCACAAGCTCTGCATCATAGGCTTTTGTAAATTTTCCTTTGTTTTGGGCATTGTTATCATTATTATTATGTAGTAGTTGTTGTTGAATACCCAAACTGAGAGCTTAGCATTTAAGAGAAATTGAGAATTTTCATTTTTCAGGCAAGTCGTGTGTGATTTAATTAATAAAATTCTAGTTTAGATCCTTACTAAATCTCTTATTAAATTAATGCTTTTAAAGTCCTTATTTATTTTTTTTTTATTGAGAGCAAAAAAAAAAGAAAAAATTCAAGTCATACTATGATTGTATTCAACTAAAGTTGCTGATAAATCCGTATCAACTTGGTTCTAATGACAATAACAGTGCACTGTGTTGTTATGCGCATCCGGTAAACACATTATAAATTTATACACAAAAAATAGCTTAAAGCGTTTTCTCCGTACCACTCATGTATCAAATATGTCATAATTAAATAAATATATATATATATATATATATATATATATATATATTACATTGCTCGGAAGGCGCGTGAGATGCGATTTCGCGTTTGCGGTTTTTGGTATGAAAGAATTTTAAAAATTATTCTTCCAACAAAAATTGGCGGCACTGACCAGTAGATTGAAATTCCAAAGTAAAATAGAAAAATTATTAATAGACATATCTCAGTTAAGTATATATGTTAATAACACGTGCACAACTTTTCTTAACTGAGCTCTACTTATTTAGTTCTCTAAACAGATTTGTGTGTGTATTTCTTAACTTGAAATTGCATAGAATATGTTTTTTTTTTTTTTTTTTTTTGCCTTTATCCAAATTGCACAAGTAAAGGCATTGCAGTAGCGCGTCATAGCCCCCCATTAAATACTCTACACCACTTCGTTCAATACGGTTATTGATTTAATGACTTTTTAAAATAAAGTGTTATATGGGGAAATGATTGGAAAAGTGGTCCGATATGAACTATTTTCAATAGTGTTTATCATTGGGCTAAATCACTATCTCGAGGATTGTGACCTGTATGTTAAATACAACAAAAGAACAAGACAGCCATCCATCGATTCGGAAAGTGAATCTGGTTCGATCGGTGTAGTAAAAGCTAAATCTATTTAAAGTCCTTGTAGGTATTGCATACATTTGCACAAACTTAAGCAGTTTACCGTATAAAAATAAAAATTAGTAGCTTAAGTCTAGGTTTTCAAAAAAATAAAATTATGCTTTTTCATGTGATCTTTATCTCATCAAGCTTGGCTGTTGCAAAAAGATAGCCAAGCTTTTTTCATTCCAATCGAGCGAGTTTGATTGAGTTGATTCGAGTTCTTTTGTTATACCCTATGCTGTTTGTGGTATAGTTTGCAACACTCACAAGTAGCTGTGTTAGTAAGCATCGCGACTACCAGGTCAGTGCTCGCGGATTCAAATCTTAGTGCGCTAGAGTTTTCTTTTTCGTCGGTCGTTTGGTCGTTGGGCAGACAAGAACTGCGCTGTGGCCAACACCACCACCTCTCTATTTCTTCTTTCCTTTGTCCTTTTTCCTCATTTCTCTCTGATCGCTACCGCGCTACGCATATAGGGGGCATTCCCTGAGTGATTGATCATATATATACATATACAAAAAAAAAAAAGAAAAGATATATGTAACTCTTACTATACAGATCGATTTAAAATTGCTTTTGAAACGATTTAATCTTACTTGTCCGTCTCTCTAATGTTGATCAAGGATTTTTTTTTGTGTTCAATCTACGAAATTTAGTACATTGATGTATTTTTGATTGGCTCGCGACTACTTTAGAGCCAGCCTCCTATGTACGATCTTATTTTGAAAACATTTTTGTAGGAGAAAGTTTACAATTTTCAACCTTTCTCCACAAAAATCATGCGACAATAGATTTAGTTGATGCGAAAAATTTAGATCGAATGGCGTAGTTTTTAGCACCCGTTCTCTTATAAGAGTGGTCAGGAAAATGTAGTCTTTATGTGAAAAAAAAAAAAAAAAAAAAAAATTTTTTTAATGTTTGATAATGAAAATGAGTACAAGTGTAGCAAATTGGGACAGAGTAGATCACCATTATGATGAAAATTGCTCGGTAGTAATAGTCTGACATAATAATTAAATATAGTATAGGTGGGCCAAGTAGATATATTTTTTGGTCCCCAATTTATATAAGGATATAAAGCAATACTTTTGATATTTTATAATGACAATAGGTGAATAAGTAATTAACACCAACTTTAACTTCAGGATATTTCAAGATTGGCCCTACTCGACTGCCATGTTGTGATTTGTTTTACCCAAAAATCAGCCGAAGCAACTTTCTAGAAAGATGTCAAGGGACGGTCGCAAGTTTAACTAACTTAACTACATTTGTGTTAATTAATTAATTAATAGAGAATCTTGCGTGCATAGAGGCAAAGGTATTCAATTATCCATTAAACGTTTTTAATAAATAAATAATAAATAAACAAATAAATATAATAATTGGAAAAATAAAAAGTTTCAAAATGATATTCGCCCCGCCATCGGCCATCGGCCATCGGCTATCTTTTCGCTTAAAAAATAGAAAAACTTTGCTTGTCCTATTTCTATGTAGAAGGTACGTGAAAAGTTGTATATCTATGCCTTTTGTAGTTTATAAGTAACAACAAAAAGAATCAATTTTTTTTTGGTGAAACAGAGGTGTTCTCAGTTTATATTGTATTGCGAGTGTGTCCTTTTACTGATTCAGGCCGGTTTCAATATCAATTCACTCCTACAGTGACATTCAATGCTTTTGCAAAATTCGAAACTGGTATCAGGAGAACGTTTATTGCATTAATCGACGGAAGCTGGCATATGGAACGACAGACATATTGTCTGTCTGGATTCGGTATATGGTATTTACCAAGAATATATGTATATTTCTTGTGGAGTCTTTGAAGTTTCCTTTTGCGTGTTGGAAAGAATATTGGCGAAGCGAAAACATCCCCATCGTTCGGTGGTGAGTATAGAAAGCTTTAGTTAGCTCTTTAGTTTTTTAATTTTAAGGATTTAAAGTTTACAAGTAATGTTTCTATTTGAAGTGAATTTTTTTTGTTTTCTAAAAAACAAAAACTGCAAAATTTCTCACAATCATTTAAGAGAACAATTACGACGATGCGAAATCTGATGAGAAAATTTACTAAATGTAAATGAAAGCATGAAATCCTTTGCAAACCATAAATAAATTACTTTAATTAAAGATTATAGATAGTGTTGTTTTGTGCTTTTTCTCTCTTCTTATTTAAGTGGATTCTTGTTCTTTTTTTTTATTTTTTTTTTTTCATTTTTTGCAAACGACTTTACCTCGTGCTCTTCACTTTGCAAATGTGCCTGTGATGGATGGTTGCGATATATATATATATATATGTATATGTGTTTCATTATATGAATTCGAGTAGTCTAGTTAAACATATGTACTTTTAATTGAGTCTTAAATCAATAGCATTTAGGGAATTCTTTTTGCTCGTAAAATTAAATGATAAGATATCGTTACCAGTAAAAAGGGATTTGCACGCTCTTCTTATAGGCGAAATAGAGTAACATTTCATATGGCAAATGCTCAAAGATCATAAGATATTTCCATAAAAAGGTTTACTACAGTTTAGAATTAATTGTTAGCGGAATCAGTTAAGCGAGCCTCTTAAGCTTAGTTAAGTACGAATGTCGACATGAAATTTTTATACACAACGCAGCTAAATGAGTTTAAAGTGAAAGAAAAAATAAATCAATAAATAAATAAAAAGGATACACCGTAAAAGGCTTCTATGATGTTCAGTTTTCTGCTAGTGCGATCTTTCACAGTCCCAGTCTTAGAATTGCATGATAGGGCAAGATATGTGATTAGAGCTTTATCAGGCTTAAGTTTAGAGTTTGAAAAGGTTATGCTACTTAGTATTTATTTACCAGCCACCAATAGCGCACGTTCACAGTGAATTGCTACACATTTAGAAAACGTGGGTCGTCGCTATATCAAATAATACTTTAAGTTGGACGACAATCGGCAAAAACTAATAAGGAGCCGAATCAGATTCTATTTTGGGGAAAATTAAATACTACTCTCTTCACAGCAAAAAAATATTGCGTGGCAGGCAGAGTTGAAAGGAGGCAACACGAGCTGTCAAGAAGAACGCGAAGATAATGAACCGATTCACACTTCCGTTTTGACGGGAGTCAATATAAGGACACTTTTTCCTTTCTAAACTTTTCTATTTTCTTTGCCAGCTCCGGTATTGTTTAGAATACGCTCATCCTCGTAAATGATATTTCACTAAAATTAAAATATGTTGACGTTTACAGATGAAAGGTAACAAAAATTGATGCTTTTAAACAAATGGGTTTGAGAAAAATAATTCATCGCATGGCACCTAAAATTCAGTTTTGTTATTATAAATACACTGGATGCGGGAACAGGACTTTACTTCTTCTATATGGAAGAGTAAGGGAGTAATCGCAGGCTGCTGATTAAAATAATGCTTTCTTTGCACAATATAGTTTCTTGGAGCTTTGAATGGGTGCAGTTCGGTGCTAAAAACAAACGTCATTTGCGGGAAGTGTTGCTTTTCTGCAACTACGTTCTTACGAGTGATAAACTTTACGATATTCACAGTAGACACAACTATTAATATTGATGATCAAGCTGAATATTCATGCATGCGCGGCTTTGCTTGGAGAGAGTGAGAGAACGTTACCAATAACAATTGATAAAACTTCGGCCCGATATTTACAAAAAAATTACATGAAGAAATAACGTCCGATATTTGAAATGATTTTCTACATAATCCGATCCGAGATCAGTTTCTCTCGTCATTGCTAAACTTACACAAGTTAATGTAAAACTAATTGAACGCCAGCAGCATAGCAACATAGGCTATTGACTCTATTTTAGAAAAGCAGTTTAGATATTGCGTTTAGTAGCTTTAATAAAGTAATATGTTGGATTGATATTGTATGATCTGTAGCTGATTTCAGGACGTCCATAGGATTAGTTGATCCGATTGTGATTCTTTTAATAAAAAACAAAAATTTAGGCAGCCACGAAGAATGTGTTTCTTTGTATGAAATTGCCGACAATAGCAGAATGGAGAAGAAGACTTCTTTAAGACCCATTGATCTTGATTTTCTCCATATTTTTTGGATATAATGGTGCAACTACCTAGGTGAGTGTTAACACGGGATAAGTGCTAACTTTTAACTATTGTAGATTTGCTTCCATGAATTTCTCTATAATTTTTCTTCCAATGTGTCTTTGAAGGTCTACCGCTTCTCTCCTGATATCGTCCATTATTAAAAGTGCAAACGCAGCAGGCATCGCCGCGCGATCAGCACGATCATTTCCGAATGAACCGATATGACTAGGTATCCAAAGCTTATGGTTATCTTACATCCGTTTCGCAAAAAGAGATGAACGTTTTCTTTCTCTTATCGAAAACACACAAACATTTCGTTACAAAAGTAACGAAAACGTATTCTTTTAACACTTTTTTAAATGTGTGTTAATTTTAAAACAAATTTCACATCCTATACATAAGTGTACGTGTATGCTACGTAGCATTGCTCGTACGCACATATGGCATCGTATGTAATACGTACGTACGTATAGCATGCTGCATTATGCATACGTGATAATATGACAGAAAAATTATTGCACAAAAACCGTTAATGAGAAATATTTTCTTGTTTTTTAGTTTAGTTGATTTTTCAATCCTTATAAGTCGGTTTTTTTTTTTTATTTATTTATTTACTTTTTTTGAATCTAGCGAGAAGAGACGAGAAAAAACAACTTAACGCTAAACTTGCTGTTCTAATCAAGCAAAGCTTGTAAAAAAAAAAAAAAAAACGTGCAATCGTAATCATATGAATAAAATACAAAGTTTAGAGGATATATTCCTATGCGACACAAAATATTTGATAAGCTTAATAACCGTTCTACGGTTGGTATGAACGAAACTTTTATTAAAGCGTAAATGTGTACAAATTGAAGGCAAAAAAAAAAAAAAAAAAAAAAGCAAAATCACTTTAACTAAATACCATGCACATTTGAATGGTAATAATAATAATAATAATAATAATAAAACACACACAAATAAACACACACACACACACACACACATGCAACATGCATCCAATTAAGTACAATAAGTGAGTTGGTTTTAGAAGAAATTCGAAACACTTTAACTTATTCTTTACATTTTTTATTTATTTATTTTTTTTTTTTTGCAATCGCTTTCTAGCATAAGTTAAGAATTTATTATAACTCTTTTCAGAAGAAGGTTTAAGAAGTGAAACAAATATTGTAATCGCATGCTTTATATCTATATCTACCTATATTTTGAGTAATATTTTCATGCATTTTGGACCGCGAGAGCTCACACACACACACACACACTTCTAAATAGTAGGTTTCCTTTATATCTAGAGCAAACTAAGCTAAACGGATTGTCTTATGGCATTTTTAAAATCGATTCTCTTTCTATTGTAGCAGTAGCAGTAGCAGTAGCCTTCGAAGCGGATATGCGCTTAGGCGTATGCAGCAAATGAAATGACAAAGTGAGTAAACCTATGTTTCTTAGTAGAATAGTAGTGAGTATTTAAAGGCAAGAAAAAAAGTAATAATGACAACAATAACGTTACAGTTTAACGAACCGTATGTAATAGTTATAGTATACAAAATGAACACTATGTGTACACTGTGTAACAACAAATCGTTAAATAGCTAATAACAACTAAGGGTATACAAACGAGGTGAAGGTGGTTACAACAACGAGACAGCGAAAACAAACGATGCATATATTACGTACATCGTATCGAGAAATTGATCGAAAAAAGTATCAGAAGCAATTTAGAAAGCTTCAGTTTACATTCTCTTCGATAATCTATCACTTACGGTTGAAAAAAAAAAAACACGAAAAAAAATACAAAGGAATGGAATTTTCATTTATAACTATTGAATAAATACTTGCAACCGTGATCGATCCATTGTTGAGCTTGCTCTATCCAATTAAGCCGCTATTTTATAATAGAATTTGCCAGAGTTGAATATCTTATATAATGACCGACATACGGCCACACGAAGAATATCAATTTTCCGATGTGTAGGAGAGTGCATTTTAAAATTCTTTAGTATAAAACGAAATAATTACAAAAAAAAAAGAAAAAAAAAAAAAAGTTAAATACTTTATAAATAATATTTAATATGTGGAGTTTTGCATTAGTTTCTTAAATGCGAATTAAAAAAAAAAAAAAAAAGCAAAAAACACGTTTAAAAGTTGCATCCAATGTTAGCATTAAATGCAAATATTTGGATTTATTTACAGGCTCGCCTCTAGGTATTTTAATAAACAAAAATTGGAGTACAAAAAAATACTATATAAATAAAACACTTTCCGTACTCCGCATCGCTTATATCATCACCCGTAGATATCAGCGCACAATCTTAGTTATCCCCGGTATAAGTACATGCAACATGTACACTGACGACAATCCTATGCTATCATACAAATGAAATAGTACGGGTTTTGTGCTCAACATGGATTTCTCATTTCTTCTTCTTCTTTTTCTCCTCCTCTCCTACATATTTACATGTTTTATCTGAATAATTTATATTGAAAAGCAAAGAGTGGAAGGACAGAGTTTGGTTGGTTTAGACCATTTATTTATCATCACAACAACAAAAGCCACAAAAGTAGCGCCATCATCATCGTCGCCAGATACGAGCGCGTTATCATTGTCAAAAAGGGTTGGGCGGACACACTGCACGGCAATTGAGGATTGCCAACGTTATTTATTGTTTGGTGCATTGTTATATTGGCATGTGTTTTATTTAAAATATCTATATATGAGTGTTTGTAAATATTTTAATGCGTAAATACATAAAGACGCGAGTTTGTTGACATTACTTACAGTCAGTCGTCCGTTGTACGCCTACCGTGGTTAAGATACGGATTTATATTTAATATGTTGACTTGCATGGCTTTACGTACGTTTCTCTCTCTCTCTTTCCCTCTCTCTCTCGCTATTTTTATACTTCTCTCTCTCTCTATATATATATATATATATATATATATATATATATATATATATATGTATATATAGGGGCATCCAATGTGTGGTTCCGAAAGTAAACGTAAATGTACTTTTGATTGAGATTTGGATCAGATTTCTTTTCAATATATATATATATCTTCTAAGCGGTTGTAGAGCGAACAGAAATTGTTAAAGCATATACAAAACCAATGAATCCACGGTTACCTTTCGTGCATATTATGATGGGATTATGCGTGCATTTGGTTAAATGATATCGTAGATAAGGATATTTGTCTCGTTGATGTAAACAAATAATCACACATCTGATGTCCCGAGAGAACTTTAATATGGTCGATGGGCTGTAAATTTCAATTTTGAACATTTGAAAATTGCAATGCAATTACGGTCTACAGAAACACGATAAGTGAATTGCTTATGGTAGAAATTAGATGGTTTTGACTTGAATGATATATGGTTTCAACAAAATGACGCAATATGCGCAACATTCCGTGGCATAAGCAATATATTGGATCATGCGATGTAACTCTATTAAATTTGTTTACATTGGGCTTATGTGGGGAGCATTCGCTTACTCCAATAAATCATGAACTGTCAATGAGAGCTTATTCATCAAGACTCTTTGTGTCATTAGTGCAAAAAGAGCAAATTTTGGTGGAAAAGCGTTCCACCTGTTCCAAGTGTACATGAAATCATTTTTAAGTAAAAATGGCTTGGTACCAATAAGTACAAAAAAGAAAGAAAAGAAAACACTTTTTTGATGACCCTATATATATTATTTACTAAAACGAATATGTATCCGTATCGTTCTTTCTCTAAAGTCGCTTTCTAACTGAGTAACTGAATTAAATACATTTTTAATCCCATTTAATCGTCCGCTGCTTGAAAACAGAATTCATGAAACGTTGGACAAGCGGTAACTACATTACAGTTTAATTTTCTCTTACGTTAAATAGAAAAATTTTTTTTTTTTTTTTTTTTTCTATTTTTGTTTTAAATTGCAATCTATCCTTAGGATAATCAGCAAATCTGGGGTATAGAAATTCGATGAGACAAACAATACCTAAAGAATTAGTTTGCTTCACTAAGTAAAATGACTTAAATTAACTGACTCTGGGTTGTTGCATAATTTATTTAGTAAACGAAATGACGTATTTAAGAGCATAACGTTGCTTAATTCAATTTTCTTATTCATAACAGCGCTCCAATGTTGTATGAAGAGTTAATGGCGCACTTTCTTCTTACAGATTTTGCGAGGAGCATTGTTATTATTGTTATCATATTATTATATGATTCATTTTTTTATTTCTTTTCAGGGCATGTCCCGCATACGTGCAGAAAGAAGTGGGAAAAGAAAGAAAGAGATAGAAAGTAGCCGCTGTCAAGTGACTACTGTGAGCCCACAAATCGGTAAATGCGAGCATTCGCTATAACTGCGTGTGACGAAAGTTAACTCTACCGCATTGATATTTGATTCCGCGAACTTACTTCGGACACGTGGAATTGTCACATGTCGTTCAAATTTTGCATATTCTCCATGCGGTCGTATCACTAAGTAGATAAGGCTCGCAATTACCAAAGACCAAGTGTAATCACAAACAGCACTGAAACTTGATTTGGCCACTCCTGCGTAAAGTATGGATCGCTATTTTTGAGATAATTTGATGAAATTTCATACAAGCGACAAGTTTTGGCTCAAGGAAGAACGCTATTGCAAATAGTTCGGGTCAGACTATTTTTTCGATTACTCCCCATATAAAGCTTTATTTTGAAAAATTGTTATTTGTATAACTGTATTAAACCAGGTGAAGTAAAGGGTTTAACGGCGTGCCTTGTCGTACTCTTTGTTTTGCTTAAAAATGCTAATAATTTTACGATAAAAGTGCATGTTCTTGTCATTGTGTTAATCACATAATCCCTTTACATTTTGCAGATCTACTCACTTGACGGAACTATTTCAGAGAAACATACCAACACATCGCTTATATCATCTTTTATAGGGTATGCGTAGCAGAGGAGAGTTCGTAACATTAAAATGCAAAGCGTTTGCTTTTTAGTTCAAACTAAAGGATGAACTATAACTTTCGAACGATCTGTTCAGATTGGTTCGCAAACGATTGAAAATTGTTTGTCGTTATAAGCTTTGGTTCGTTTCGTTGTTGCCCATTGGGATCTCGTTTTCTTTGCTCAGACCTCACTATCAGTTAGTCAGTAATATCTTGTTTGTGTTTATGACCGACAGCCGTCATTCTTTTCGTGAACTCTTCGCTTTGATGTTTGATTCTAAGACATCAGATCACTTTTATTAGAAGAATATTCTTCTTCTTTTTTTTTTGGTTAGATAAATCATCTTAATAAATCCTTCAATTTTCAGCACTTTTCGTTTTCAATATGAAATAAATGAACTGCCGTAGCCTTTGTAGCTTAACGAATTACCAGTGTTCCGTCAAAGTGTAACCTGTAGCCCAACTCTCTGCCAAAG
The DNA here is from genome assembly GCF_014805625.2 of Glossina fuscipes. Lineage (NCBI taxonomy): Eukaryota > Metazoa > Arthropoda > Insecta > Diptera > Glossinidae > Glossina > Glossina fuscipes. Next base: position 2,199,188 of record NW_023998427.1, read on the forward strand.
AATATATTTTGTGTTTTTGTGAGTTTTGCAGTCGCTTTGCATAAGTGATAAAACCACTTCAACGTTTGCTGCTCTAACATTTTAATGCCCTTTTCTTAAAACCCTAAAAATATGCTCTATCATTTGATGCAAAATTTTGTTACGTGACGTGTCCTTTTTGTGTTTGTTTATTTATTTATTTATTTTTTACTTTTAATTGAAAATATTATGCAGAAATTATGTAATAAGAAATACTTTAGATTATAGAAAAGTCTAATTGGATTGGAAAGTTAGCAAAAGAAAATAAATTTCATAGTGATTTTATATCAAATATGACTCGCTTAGGCAAAAACAAAATGCTTTGCAATTTTCAATTGACTTTCGGAACCCTTACGACGATGGTCTTTCATTTATGTTCATCTAAGCTTTATCGCTTTTTCAAAATTAATATTTATTTATTCCTGAGTATTTTATTTTTCCCGTTTTTCATGTTTATGTTATGTATGCAAAACTTGTGTATGTGCATGTGAATGTATATGTTTATTTTTCTTCTTTATTTTGCTTAGTAAACTTAGTACTTACGTATGTCAGAGTCCATAAAACGGTGTAAAATTTTTTTTGAACTTTATTAGAACCATTGCCGTTGTCATGAATTTGTCAGAAGCGAAATAAGGGATAAACATGTACATATAAATAAACATAAATATACGTACATAAATATATAAATGTAAATGTAATAAAGTTTCGTGCATATTCAATAAAAAGTCGTATTCACATCAGCAAACAATAAAGTGTCATTAAGTTTATTACGAAATGTTATTAGGTTATATACGAGTAACTGGTAAGTCTTTCTAGATGCTGGCAACACTTGCAAGGGATCAGAAAGAAGAAACTAGTATACCGACGTTAATTATCAAATCGGATTGAATTCCTTCATATCTTGTTCATTTTAATATTGATTTATTTCCAAGTTATCTTAGATAACAATTTCATAAAAAGTTATTGTTGTGTCAGTCACCTCGTGATGCGTCTTGTGTTGATGTACTTGACGAGCAAGAAAATAAAAAATAAAATAACGGAAGCCACATAAATAACATCAAAATTCCTTTTCAAAAATCAGCAATGTTGACAGTTATTTTTACACTTTCCGACATGAAAATGCGAAAAATAAAATTTGTATTATTGTTCTTATATCGTATTGGAATTTACACTCATTTTCAAGGAAGTGCGCTACTAATACTATGCCGTACTGTTGTAATGCTGCAACTACTCCATGGAAAGTACAATTTTTGATCTTTAGTCTGCAGCGTAAATATTTCGTTAAAATGTACATAACATAGTTTTTGGACACTTGAACGAATTATTATGAGTTAATTAAACTGATATGTGCTAACCTATCCAAATGTTGTATCATTCCCTATTATTTGTTTTAATCGATGGCTTATTGTGCGGGTAAGCATCGCGTTCATCCTTGCAACGATATTTTAAAAAACGAATATTTTCGAGTTGCTCTTTCGATACGGAAAACTGCATAAGAGTAGCAACTAACGTTTGAGAATAATTTTAACCGAAAGATATGGAGTATAGTCACTTTGTCGAAACCTTTGCGACATCCAGAAGGACTTGATGCACCTTTTATTGTGCGAGTCGAAACAATTTAAGCTTGTTTGTCCGTCTATCTATTCTTTTCTAACTACCGTAGTGGTTTTACTTAATTTTTTAGTGAATGCTCAAATTTTGTACACATCTCTTAAACTACCTAAAATAGCTAGGTGTCTGTCTTCTACATTCCAAGACAATTAATTTAAAAAGTAGTTTGATCTTTATGATATTTATATAAACGGATGTGGAATGGAGCGTGCACTACCTTTATCATATTCATTGTCCACATGTATATTCTTGATTAACTTCCATCCGTCATATATGTTAGTTGTTGCAATCTCTCCGGTAAAATATCGTTGGTAAGGCGAATTCTGACTAAGGTACATTCTGACTAAACCAAGTTGGAATTCTAACATTCCTTCCGTACACATAATTATGGAAAAAAAAAACATTTTTTTTTTTTAAATTGTGAAAGTAATTAATTCAAGCGAGTCTCTTGTGTTCGTGGTCTGAAGAACTCCCGTTTTTGCTATTACTCTCTAAGCAGCAGCAACTATTATGAATATGCATCTATACGTAATTAAAACTTTCTAAGCGCATTCGAATTTTAAGAAAAATTTTATTTGCCATTTACAATGAGGGTGATTTGGATAAGCGCTGTGCTAACATGATTCACGTTTGATGGGTTGTGTGAGTACATTTGCAAGAGGATTTCGCTCATTCCACTGATGAAACTTAATATATTAAAAGCGAATAACTAACTACCTTAAGCTTTAATTGTTGGCTTAAAAGACCCCTTCGCATGTTAAAATTGATATAAAACGATGCCCTTGCACATGGCGAAACCTTAAATGGTCCAAAAATACCATTTTCCAAATATAGTTTTAAAGCAGCAATTTTAACTTGCATTTTTCTCATCAATTACTTTTCATCAGTTACTATTGAATAATCCCAACGTTATTGTCTTTGTTGTCGATGCTTTAATTTAAATCTGATTGCGTTTTTTTTTTTTCTACGCACGATCGAAGGGGATGGTCGAAACGTTCTCAAAACTTAGAAAGAAGCTTCAGAGACCCCATTAGGCATATACATACTTTGGTTAACACAAACATCTTAATTAATTTAAAATGGCTCGTCCGTCCGTTTAATTTTGTTATTGCTGCCGCTACGCATTCGCCAGCTATTGGCTTCAAATTCGCCAGAATCATTGGAAGACATTGCACGCAGCTTAATATTGAAAATGATACGTATCGATGAAGGGCCATGCCTGCAGTGCAACATAAGCTGAGGACACCTTTTTATTCTGAATATTTTACTCATTACCTATGAATTTTCCACGGCTATTCTATGAAAATCGATAAAATTTTCCAGACCCACCCAATGCTAAGGGAGAATGAAACTTTGGTTTTTCTGCTGAACATAATTTTTTCCATTGTCTTCTGTTCATAAATTGAACCTTTTCATTCAAATACTTAACAATCACAGAAAAATCAATATTTTTATATCCCTTACGTTATTCGCTAACTATAGCTATAGCTGTAGATTAAGTGATTTATGTTCAGATTGAAATTAAGGACAATTGCACGGCGTGGTGTTGCCAAGTTTTAATACCTTTCAAAAATAGTTAGCTTTTTTTTTTTCTTTTTTAATACTTAATATTATGCTTAATAAACGCCTCGAACATTATTCGGTTATTGTCTTTCCTTCCAACCCCAAAAAAAAAAAAAAAAAAAAATGATCAAAAATACATTTTTTTTTAAGGCTGCAACAGTGATGTTATCCCTTAAGCAGTAATCTAAAAATAACTAATATTTTATTAATTGTGGATGCATAAGTTAATTGATTGAAATCATTTATGCTGAATTTTCAAATAAATCTGTAAGCTACGGCTGGCAATTGCGATTTTAACGCCAACATCGATAAAATGACGAATAAGTCATGAGATTATAATCTTAATTGTTATGCAGAGGGAATGAAAGAGGCAGAAATAGAGAGGGAAAGAGAGTGAGTAAGAGTAAGAAAGAGAAAGGAAAGAAGGAAAAAAAGAAAGACAGAAAGAGGAAGAGAGAGAGAGAGAGAGAGAGAGAGAGAGAGAGAGAGAGAGAGAGAGAGAGAGAGAGAAAGAGAAAGAGAGAGAATGAGAGAGAAAGAGAGAGAGAGAGAGAGAGAGAGAGAGAGAGAGAGAGAAAATTGTGTTTTTTCAATTGATTATTTTACACAGTTATATTAAACACAGTCACGTTTACAATTAGAAAGCTGTTAACGCAACGTAAGAATCATTCTGTGAAAAGTTATAATTTAATTAGACACTAAGTGAAAATTCAACACCTAAACACGAGTGCAGTCCCTTAATTATATACGTGTATTTAACTACAAATAATATCTAAGCAGTCGAGGCATGTACACATATACGCGTACACGAACACATAGTGGATAAATAGGTGGAGGAGAAACGCGGAATATATTTTTGAAAAAGCAACCGTTAAGTTCAGAAAAATAGGAAAAATATTTGCTTTGTCCCAAGTAAGGCGATTTGCCCCGTTCTGCCGATTTGTGATTATCAAGCCCATAAATATTTTCTCTGTTTGGCGCGAATTGTTTATCGAGCCATCTTTTCACTTTTTCACATTCTTTCTTCTTTCTTTTTTTTTCAATACGATCCGTTACTCGGAGGCGGTACCCTTATACGTGTGGAAAGGAGTGTGAGAAGGGAGGAAGAGATTAAGAGCGGCCGCAGTCTATGCACTCATTATTCTTTACCACACTAAGATTGGAACCAGCGATCGAGTAATTTTTTCGCATAGTCATACAACAAAACAAAACGCGGCAACCTAGTAGTAATTGAAAGGAGCCTAGTTTGCTAAGTAGGTCGCATAGGCTACCACCAGCTAAATGGATGCTTTCAACAAACCGGGATAGGTTTTACTATTTATGGTAAAGTATTGTCATCGGAAAAGATGACCTTATGTTGCTTTTTCAATGGTCCGGTCGATTTTCGAACAGTGAACGATTTAAATCGATCAATCGTTGCTGAGGGTCGACCGCTTCGACAGGCTTTAGTAGACCGCATCCTTCTGGTTTTTAGCAAACGCAGAACGTCGCCTTCTTGGCAAAGAGATTTGGTCCTGCGACGGGTGTGCATAATGTGCCTTAATCTACTCCCGGTATTTTGCGCTTGGGATTCTTAAAATAAATCCATTCTCCGTCGACAGATAAGTTACGATGCGAAAGCGAAAACAAATTATATTTGCTGTCTTTTCGTACATATACGATTCTATTTATGCCACCAAAACGCATATTCACTTAAAAAGCCCAGAATTCTGTACGCTTTTACTTTTTACACGTTTGATATAATGTGACGTCGCGGATCAAGAAACTTTTAACCGAATTCTTGACCATACAATTAATGGTTACTAAGTGAGCTACAGTAGTGCTACTACTGTTAGTGATAACAGACACAACGAAAGATGCTAAGAGTTTATTTTACCTTTTATATTTTGAACAATTTCGTAGCATATCTTATTATTTAGTTGTCACTGGATTTAATTGCAAATCTCTCCCTCTTCTCCTTTGATTCGTATGTTAGCCTCCTTTGTTGGCGACACGACAGTTTTGTCGCCATTTCTTCAATTGTTATTGATGCGTTTTTGTTTATTTTCTTGGTTTTGCTTTTCTTTTTCATTTTGTTTTTCTTTCGATGTTGTTTTTGTTGTTTGATCCGGTGTTTATTCGTTCTTTGTGAATATTAAGTTTTTCGCTTATCTCAACGACAGTTATTGCTTTATATATATATATATATTTATTTGTTTTTGTTTTCGACTGAATTCGATCGAAGTAACTCCTTTTCTATGATATACTCGAACAGTATCGTCTGCTGTATCTTTAGACACAAACACTAACAAGTATAATCGAATTTCAAGTTTAAGCTTTCATTCATTGCGTCTACTTATTCTATTAATTCTTTCCCGCTTGTACATTCAATACTAATATAAATCTATGACAAAATAAATTTTTCTTTCTTTTCTTTTAAAATTTTTATTTTTGTACCCACCAACGATAGGTGGAGGTATACTCATTTTGTGTTGTTTCATAATATATGTAACACCCAAAAGGAAGCTTCAGAGGCCCTATAAACATCAGCGTGAAATTCTGATTTGATTAAGCAATGTCTGTCCGCCTATGTATAAATATATTATCTGCCTAAAAATAGGTTAATTTTAAAATGAGTATAGTTAGACATCGCGACCTGGTGGATTAGTTCTTTCTTAATAATACCAGCGATGTGGGTATCAAATAAAAGAATTTGAAAAGTAGAAAAGCTAAGTGTGTTAGTGCCAAACTAAATATCATACGCTCAGTTTTCCAAGTCATATGACATATTGCAGTAATGTAATGCATGTTATATGTTTAGTGTATTGTGTTATTGCGTCACTTCACGATGCAAATGCTTTCAGTCAATTTAACGCTTTAGTTGCTTGCTATCCATTCTATATATACAGACGCAGGCAAAAGTCAACCCACTCTCTCACATGTATATATATATATATGCGGTTTCGGAGGATGCCGCCCTTGTAATCGCAGGCGCCAAGCCAATTAATATTTTGGCGGATGAAAGGAGACGCATCCATGAAATGCGTCGCATCAACGACCGCTCCCGAAAAGAAGAAAGACGAGTGGTTAGTGTCGATGAGGATCTGGCAAACACAATGGGAAAGAACAGCGAAATTAAGATGGACGTTCGTTCTTGCCCCACATATAACGCGATGCACCGAAAGCCCACACAGCGACCTAAATTATTATCTCGCGCAGTTCTTGACTGGTCGTGCCTGTACAGGTTCGGGCACGACAACTCGCCAAACTGCTCTGAATGCTCGGAAAGAAAGGAAAATGCAGAGCACGCTATATTTCATTGCAAAAGGTTTAAGAATGGTAGACCCTAAGTAGGACCGAGCGAGATATTTCAGGTAATAATTGGCAGCAATGAAGCCTAGAACAGAGTGCTCCAAGAACTTGGGCGCTTACAATGATGGCGGGTGGAAAGGCGAGGGACTGGAAGCCAACAGTTTATTCCAGTGAATTCTTACCATACGAAGTGCGCTAATTGCAACCAGCCTCCGCGAATTAATCCGTAATGCAGGTCCTGCGGATGCAATTGGTAGACGAAGCGTATATGGGGGATAGTTTCAGCACGTAGGCGCCGTGGATGGCGTATCGTGCATGTGGCTGGCACGAACTAGCGGTATCTGTGGAAGTTTTCTACATCCATCTACACATACAAACAAACATACACAAACACAAACACACACACACACACACACACACACACACAATACGTTTTTTAAGCCCTAATTAAAAGGTATTGTGGATTTCTGAAAACAATGGAAACTTGAAACTAATTCATTGAAATTCTAGAAAAAGAAAAAATAAACAACAATGTCCCGAATGTTAAGTTTAGCTAACTTCAATGCACCAAAATTAAGTGTGGTAGTTACGCCACCCAGAATATTTTTTTCGTCCTGTTCGCAAAATTGACAAGAAAAAAAAAGAAAGAAAAAATAAAAAAAAAAAACCAGAGCAACGGCAACAACGTTCTGATTGAGCAATAGCAACCAGGAAAGCAACATTTACGATAAAAAAATAAAATTCACTTTTTACTTGTTTTACTGGAGAGTGCCACCTTTAGAAATGATAATTAAGAACAGGTAGCAAAAAAACATACGGGAAAAGAAAGAAAGAAAATTTAGGAATATTAATAAATAGAAGATAATTGGAGTATAACTTATTGTACTGTGTGCGTGTGTGTGTGTGTGGATGCATATATATATACATACAATTTCTTATCTCTATCTTTCTTATGCGCTAGCAATGCAACCGTGAAAGAGATTTCGTTTTTTTTTTTTTTATTAGCTCTTCATTTTTGCCTAGGAACTGCAAGGACACCTCGAAGAACAATGTCTGCAGTTAAAGACAAAATCTCTTCAGGTTGCGCGTTTAATTGGAACTTTAATTGTTATGTTTTGATTTAGTTGTTACTTTAAATATCGACCTCATAATTGATTATTAAGTTCAAAAAGTGAAATGTTTATGTTTTTTTTTTTGTATTTTATCACATAACATGAAAGTATTTTCGTTTTTACTGATTAGTAATATTGTGTGTTATTGATATTTAATACCATGTGACGCAACAAATTCGTAGGATTAGATCATTTTTTTTTGAAGTTTCTCGATTTTTCTTATGTCTACGATACAATAATGATTTCTGACTATCCGGACGCCATGAAACGTTTCACCACGAGCGATGACATTTAGATCACAGTGTATACGACGCGGAAAAGAAAGACCACAAATCGAGCCAGTATCGAGCAAAAGGTTAAACAAGATCGAAAGAGAAAACCACGACAAAGTTGCTTAAAAATGTCAAGGTAATGTTGAGGCAGCTTTCTCACGATTATCGTAGCGTTATGCATTCATTATAAATTTTTTCTGGCAAGCCAAACTGTTAACAATCAATGCTCCCCGCAGGTTGTAAAAGCGATGAAATTGAGATTTCGAAGAATAAAAGGAAGTAAAAACATTATGATCAGCCATAGTCGACTCTTAAATATCTTGCATTATATCGCCTAATAAAGTCATTAACAAAGCCTTTTGCGGGTTCCTATGAGGACTTTTCAAAATAAGGCTTTAGATGAGAATAGGTCGAAAAATCGAATCAATCGAAATGGTTTTCAATAGCGTTCTCTCCTTGGGCCAAAGCACGTGAATGTATCAAAAATATTTGAAAAATTGTGAATTGCAGACGACTTTAGATCGATTCAAATTCAGATTCGATCAGTGAATCTATCGTCAGTCCTTCTGCTATCCTTCTACTATATCCCTGTACCATAAATGGTGTAGGTCATGATTTTTCATTTTATACACAAATTCAGTTTACTTTCTGATGATCACTGTACCTAGGCAGCATACACACAGGATATTGGCTAGAACAACGATCTGTGTTAGGGTAGATGCATTCATGCATACACCGAGCGGATTCTTTATAAAAGCAAATAAAAACGAGGCAAAAGGCATTATTTTGCGATTAAGATACATGAAGAACATTGGTGCTGCGATTGCTTACCGAAAAGACTTTTTGAGTTTGTTTTTTTTTGTTTTTTTCTTTTCTTTTTATTGCATATAATTGTGCTAATTATTCGATTTCCTCAAATTTCTTAAAGAAATTTCCTTTACGCCCTTCTTCTTGTTTCGTCGCATAAAGTTATATTAATTAGCATGGTGTAGTTTCATGTACTTGTATGAGTGTTTGTATGTGTGTGTGTGTGTGTGTGTGTGTATCTGCTTATTTATGAGGGTATTCGTATTTTTCTAATAAACGATACTTATGCATTTAAGTTGTCTACATTTTACGTTAGTTTTGTATGTATGTATTTGTATAGTTTTGTCTCTTTCAAATTTTTGTATTAATATAGAATTAAAATATGTTACGTATATTTTCAAATTTTGCTTTTAACATAATTAAGACGAATTACTATTACGATCAAAGAATGCTTTGATAGAATTTGCAAATTGCAAACAATTATTCTTTTATAACACAATAAATTAATTAAGTAATAATACAAACTCGGCATTATTTGCCCTCTTCTCATACTGTTTTCTTTCGCATACCATATATGTATGAATATGCATGTTTTCACACACACAAGTAATATCACCACAATATGTAAATGTGTTTCGTATAATTATTTAAATTCAATCAATCTTTTTTTAATATCAGTGTTGATTGGAAAACAATATACGATGAAATAAAATGAGTTTTGCTAGTATTAGTATTATAAAGAAAGATCATCGTGGGATGAGAGATATATTCATCTTATTAAAACGTTTGTAACACTAACAAAAAAAAATTTTTAAATCCCTTAAAACAAATATACTCTTGGTCGGCATCAAATTCTAAATCAATTTAAGCATATCAGTCTGTCCGTCTGTCTGTCGACGTTATATATGTGATAAACATATTTCCGGACGAAAAAATGTAGAAATTGAATTAAATCAGTCAAGGGATACGCTCACAGTATAATATGATCGGAGACTAAGTTCCGTTTCTACAAAGAATACAAAAACAATTGGTTTCTCGCCGCAGTGCCCATACAAAAATGGAAAAAATTGACCGACCTCAGTGAATATTTTATCAAATAATTTGCAATAGTCCGGAAGAGGCTTCATTAATAGCAAATCCGAATCGGTTTAAAAATGTACTTCAGTCTGTCTGTCCATCTGTCTGTTAGTTGCTGTTTTAAACATATTCATGGTCGTCAAAATGGTTAACGGATCTGTTTCGTATAAAGAATATTAATTTTCACATTTATATTGCAAAAATAGAAGAAATTAGCCACGCCCACTAACTATATGAAGTACAAAATAGTAGGTTTTTCCTCTTTTTTAGAATAACGATAATGGTTGAAAAAGATTCGGTCGTAGCCGGATGCAATTTTCTTACTTGTTTTATATTCACTTTGTTTGCGACCCCTTTTGAATACAGTTCTTCTAAATATATAACATAATCCGATAATGTGGACTTTTCTACTAAATATGGCTTATGTGATGCACTGTAAAATCTATGTAAACAGAAGGCAGATGCAAGGCAAGTTGTAGTTCATGTATAAGAGACATAATAGACAATAAGACTGACTATTTTTGGTGTGAGTCATAGTGAGAGTTTAGTGCTTGAATTTAATGTGAAATTTTTATGTTTTTATACTTTTTGTATGCTTATGTGCATAATTTCAATCTTTCACTTTATGTATGTATGTAATGCTAGACTGCTCCTTTTTTTTTTTTTTTGTATTCACGTTAACGGAAAATGGGCGTACGCTAATTTAATTATTACATTCGTGACAACCAGAAATAATCATTAGTCAGTCGTCACTTAAAGTAGATAGTAGTTCATTAACTTGAAAGTTTTAATAGGTTTAGTTACATTTAATCTCCTTTTTGTTTTGTCCGATTTATACAGCATCGGAATTGTAAATAAAACTCAAATTTGATATGTCCATGAAAATCGAAAAGTACAAAAACAATTTCGGACGAGAAGAGTAAACTTTAAAATGCCTTTACTCAATAACTAACACACCCAATACACACATAATTCTAGATCACAATATATCCTCATCTAAATTTTGATATGCATATATATATTCAGTGCGTTTGTAAATTCAATCTATGTTTTTTTAATAAAATTCAAATTTAATTAGAAAATATTTGTTACAGAGGTTAATGGTCCAGATACACTCAAACCTGTTTTTATGCGGTATTTTTTTATGCGCATTTTTTGCGCGATTCTTTTTTTGTGCGGTATATGAATATCGACACATTGAATTTCGCCGAGAGGTTAGGTCAATCTGAACTGTGTTGGCATCACTTTTTTTGCTATCAGTGTGTATGTACACATTGCAACGGCCATTTTCATACCTATTGCATCAGCCTATTTCATTAGGCATGCTCAATGTTCTTATGCATATATGCATATATGCACCGGAATCTATTACAGCGGATAAAATATATGCAGGGATCCAGCTTTGCAGCAAATTGGAAAAGCATTTTCTTAAAATAGATAACAATTCTAAAGGAAGTTTGAAATTCCAAAAAGAGCTTCGATTGTGTATATCTGGCTATCGCGACGTTTACAAACAGCTGACCAAACGACCGTCGTCGCTAAAACTTATCACCGACTACATGTTAACAAAAAATAAATCAACTGTAGTATCTTCAAGTGACGAAAGCGATTACGAACCAGTTCATCGCAAAAATATGCGCGTTTTGAACTACGACGAGTAGTATTGAATTATGTACATTTTGCAAATTTCTCCTTGTTTAAAATTAGAAATTAAAATTTTTTTAAATGTTTCAACGTGTAATTTAATTATTTATTTTGTTTGGAAAGCACTTTCTTGCTATTTCGTGAAGTTTTGACATATTTTCTAAGTGAGACTTTTTTTATGCGGTCCCTCTCTACCGCATAAAAAAAATTTTCTTTAATATGCTGTGAAAAATTATTTCTTATAGCTATTTATGAAGTTTTTGAATATTTTTTTTGTGCGGTTTTTTTTCTGCGGTTCCTATCTACCGCACAAAAACAGGTTTGACTGTATTCACCATCATTATCTATGATCTTTTTCATCTTATTGGATAGATTGCGGATGCTTAAGCGGCAGAAATTGTGTGATTTCGAGGAAAAATAATACAATAATTGATAAATGTTTGTATATCTTCAATTTTTGTAAATCGCTAACCGGCTAAATATGACTGCATCGATCTACTCAAGTGGTAATTAGAAGCAGGAAAATTTGGACGACGTGCCGCAAAACGAACTTTACTAATTGGGGTGGTTTTGTTGCGTTGTTGCGGATGGACGCATGCGAAATCTCGCAACCTACTTTTCCGCATTTTCAGTTCGAGTTGCTTTATTAATCATTGCTAATAGAATCGTTTACATATCCGGCGTCGAGGGATGAGGGGAACTGTTCATTCTGTCAAAACTTTTGCAACGATATACATTAATGATCGGTATTAAATTTCGAGTCGATACAAACATTCTTGTCTGTCCACCTGTCCGTCTCTGATAAATGCTCTCGTAGCCGGAAAAAGGAAGCTATCGACTTTTAATTTGAGAGAAACATTGAAAGTTTTTGCACACAGGTTGGTATTGAATATTGACTAAATCGGTTGAAGGAGTAAGACCATCCCTGTTCACTGATTTTTTTTTTTTTTTTTTTTTTTAGTAATCACTTATGGACTACGCTAGAAACAATAATAATTTCCTCATATATTCGACATAAATGGAAAGAATTGGTCAGGCCTATCTAGCATTGTGTAGTACGAAAATTTATAATATCTATATAATGTACCTGTATAATGTAACTTTTTTACTTGTTAAAATTTATATCCTAGCTAGGTTTTCTTTTTCGTATTGAATTAAACGTGAACATATAAATGTTACGAGCGACAAAAAATCTTTGCAGATTTAGCAGCAAAAAAGTAAGCATCCTCTTTTAAATTTAAACATGCATAAGTGTATATACCCATATATATATATATATATATATATATATATATAACAAAATAAATAAATAAGTATGAAGAACAAGCCTTAAACAAACCGGATTAAAAGAAAACATTTTAAACGGTACATAAATCTACCGTTAAAAGGTAAGAAAATTATATTTGCCCGTGGCCGAATGTTCTATACCCTCCATCTTTATATTAAATTTTTTTATTGCACTTTATGAGTAATGAGTAACTTCTTGATTTTTTTTTTTTTTTTTGCTTCTAACAATTAAGGTGTTCCCACTTCGCGATATTTGTATGTGGGCATGTCTTTTGAACGATTTGTGTCTCACCTACCAACTTGCGTCAAACGGACGGATAAACATGCCAGATGGATTCAAAATTTGATACTCATCAATAATATATCTACATATATATATATATATATATATATATATATATATAGTTTATGGCATCTCCGGAGTTACTTTCTAGTACAAAAAAACCCAATTTTTTTTCTTTTAAAACTTACAGTTTTTTTCCCTTTTCAATGTACTGGAAACCTTGCCTCCCTTGCCTGATTTGGTACATTGTTAATAGTAACCTACGGGCAGAGGCTTCCAATGTTCACAACAAATTTGAAAATCATGTCTTAATATTTGCGATCAGGAGAGAATGTTTATCGTAGACAGACATACGGACAGATGGATGGATGGATGAGATCCTTAAATTGGTCTAGAATTTGATGCTAGATGAAGAATATATGTAGATATTTTATGAAGTCTATTAAGCTTCCTTCCTTCTGGATGCTGTGAACATTTTCACGTAATGAACAGACCCCATGGTTCGGTTGCAAGTATAAAAAGTAGAAATTGATGTTTTGCACAACATATCCATTATCATATGTTATATCCTAAATCACTTGCGGCTCAAGGTATATTAGGTTAATCTCATGTGTATGTAACATTCAGAAGGATTCGACATTCAAGGATTAACCTTTCATTATATCGACTATTTTTCCGATCGGCTCCCCATATTTTGAAGGGTCGTTATATAAATAACTATGTTAAGCTAAATGATTTTAGGGTATATAATTGTCGGTTGTGTCACGTTATATTGTTTTGTCTTATTTTATTATAATAATTCACAAAGTGAAGACTTGAGATTATCTTCAGGGCTTAATATTATAATATCATAAAATACATATTTTTGTCAAATTTCAAATCGGCCACCATACTTTTGAGATTTGCTTTAGTTATTTGACTATTATGCGAGTGTGTGTGTGTGTGTGTGTATGGGTGAAGATGAAGGAAAATGTTTTTTATAATTTTCTTCTAACTTATTTGCAAGTTGGACGACAATGCCAAGCAATGGACAAAGCAAAGTTAAATCGATTGAGGATATTGCCCTGGTGAAGAGTATATGCATAAGACGGCTTTTATATCAAACAAATGAAATGATAAAATTAATATGTATTCACAATGTTCCTCGGCTTAAGCTATAGAGTAGTACAGATTAAAAACTTTTTTTGCTTTTTTGTGCAAGAATTTATATAGAAAATGAAATCTGCAGTTTTTGGTGCATTTGCTCGAACGGGATTTTATTTTAAAGAACTTTTGTTTTTCATTTACTTAAGAACAATAAAATGTCTTTCCCTTTCACGTTCTTCTAAACAGACATGTTATTGTTTTTACAAGAAGATGTTTTTCTTTTGCTTTCATCTTAAAAGGTTTGCAATCAACTAAAGATGGGAAAATTTTCACATTTTCGCTTTCGTTTTTTATATAACCGTCCCATGCATAAAATAATAAAATGAAAGCAACGTAGTAAAATAATTTTTTTTTTTTTTTTTTTTTGTTAAGAAAGTGAGTGAACGAACAATCGCCACGACTATAATTCAACAGACTGTAAGACTTTATGGAGTAAAAATATTTAAACAGTAATAGAAGTGAAAATATATATATATATATATATATATATATATATGAAAAATGTTAAAATCAGTTAACGAAAGAGAGAAATGATGACCTAAGGACAATGTTATGTTACAAAACAATTTACACAGATTTGTGTTGAATGCTATACCCGCCGCGACACCTGTAAAACTTCGTGGGATATGATATTCAATTTCAGGTCGAGCGCATAAATTTTCTGTCATTTCGGCTCTTGTAATGTCCTTCACTTCCACTCTTTCCTTCTTGGGGAAATTTTGCGTCCTTCAGTGAAGATAAATTTGCCATTTACTAGAGAGTATGCATTTTGCTTTTTTCTTTTTTTTGGTTTTTTTCTTTCTTTGTTATTGCTGTTGCGTTATATATAAGAGTGGAAATAAAGCTTCCGTAGAATGCTTCTTTTAGTAAACCTTTAAATAAGTTTATATGAAAACATTCGCATGTTTACTTCGAAAAAAAAAAAAAAAAAAAAAAAAAAAAGGGAACCAAAAATTGATGGTTGCTGTTTATCGGTTCATTGCCAGTTTTCGTTACGGCAATGAAATATTAATTTGGTTATGAAAATTTGTAAACATTCCCAGAGGAAATGTGATCAAACATTTGTCATTTCTCTATGTGAAGTTGATTGCTGACATATCCGAATTGATTCGAATGCTACCAGCGTTTTTCTTTGCTCCTTTTTTCTTTATTTTTGTCCGGTTCCGCGACACCGACTTAGAAATTAATTTACGAAATTTCCTTCCGTTCTAGACATACGACTTGAGATGACTTTCCGAACTTATGGCAAGTTTTTAAGGACTTTATTGGAGCAAAATCCTCATCAATCAATTAATTTAAGAGTTTTAGCAGGCAGGCTGCATATATCATAATCAACTGTGTGCCACCATTAGCAGAAATAGCGGAAATTCAGTAAATTGAAAGAAACGGATGTTATTTATGACTCGGCATTACATTATTGTGTCACGCTCGTACACAAATTTATCCACATTTCATACCTCGTGGCCATGTCAATTTTATCAACTTAACTAAAAAAAAAAAAAAAAATAAAAAAAAAAATAAAAAAATAAAAAAGTTGTATTTGCCTTGGGACTAGACTTTGTTATCCAGCATCTCCAATCAGCAGATAGAATTTACAAAGCAGTTTGCCAAATTACCAGCTTGTCCTGTTCGCCTTTGGACTTTCTCTTTTTATTTTTCCTTGAAATTAACAATTTTTTATTGTGCATATACTTTAACCCGCTATAACGATTGACTGCTACTTTTCGAAAAGTATGTTATTATACAAAGTCGTAAAGTTTGTAAGCTGCACTTTCCATTTCAGTTTTTGAATTGGAAAAGGAGTACAAAAATATTATCATACTCCTTGGGGGACAAACTTTAGCTGGATGGAGCCCATCCATATTCTAACGTAACCTATATGGAACTGAAATATTATAAATATCCCAAAAAGTTTGTAATAAAACAAAAAAAAAGAAAATAAGTCTTTCTATGTAATATTATTTCATATACGTATGTATGCATATATCTATGTATGTATAAATAGTTACTTATTTCTATGCTTAGGATACAATGTTACTGTTTAGTTAAAAATAAAACTAAATTGCATATACAAATGGAAAGAAAATAAAATCGAAAAAACAACTTCTCAAACAATTTTAATAAAAATATTTGATGGAGCTAAAAATTCAAAAAGTATTTATGCAAGTACGAAAAATGAAAAAAAAAAAAAAGAAAAAAAAAAGAATACAAATAAAAACTTATTTTTATTCAATATTCACATTTATTAAATTTAATTTGCATTTGTACTTGCGTTTCACTTAACTTATGATTTTTATGAATAATTGAATAAATTTAAATTAAACTTCAATTCAATTTTACCTCTAAAATTAAATCATTCATACGCACTCGTACATTTGTCTATTCTTTTGTCTTTGATTATTTCATTTGGGATCGACCGTTTACCTTTTACGCAGTGATATCAATCAATCGCCGACATTATAAAAAATTTCTTGTACAAGATCTGATCGAAAATGTATATATTAAAACGGCTGCGTTCGTCTATATGGCTATGGTGTGTATAGATCAAATTTAAAATTGCGTGTACATGCGCATACATGGATGACATATAATGAGTACTAAGCAACATAGTATCATCTGATTACATGTAGGCAAGGCAAGGTTGTAAGCTTTGTAGGTTATATTTTAGCGCATTACAGGCTTTATTGTGCGACAATTAAAACAAGGGATGGGTGAAATTTGTGATCTCTCAGACTTCGTAATAGGACGAATTCTTGGTGCTAAGCTAGTTCGGGAATGTTTGGGCTAAAAACAGTTGAAAATTTCAACGTTTCACGGATAACAGTATCCTCGATAATTGCAGCATAGACAAAAAAGATGGTAAAATATCACGGACGAAAAGGTTTACTGAACGAAACCTAGACATATCTGAGAGAGACTGACGAAAGCATTAAAAACGATTGTGGACTAAGTAATTAAGCTATTTTGCCAAAAATAGCACAGCGAGAGATGCCGAAAGCTCATTTTCATGCAATGGATGCAATGCTAAGCGGCGGAAGAAGTGGTGCCACGATCATAACATCTAGACTTTTGACAATTGGAAGAATGCGGTGTGATCCGACGAATCACATTTACATTGTTTCCTATAAAGTGCCGAGTTTATGTATGAAGGTATGATCCTAAAACAAGCCTATGATCTGGACTGCCTGCTTACTGCAATCAAGCATGGGGGCGGTTCCGTTACGGCTTGGACGGCTATATAGTGGTGTTCAGCCAGTCCTCTCATTCACTCAACACGAATAAGTATCTCGACGTCCCCAATAATATTAACATATTGCCGCCAAACACAGTTTCATTCCAAGATGATAATGCGGCAACGCACCCAGCCAAAAATGTGTCGTCTTGGTACGAGGAGCATCTTCCCTGGTGAATACAATCGCCAGACCTCAACATAATGAAAATCTGATGGGTCGTTTGAGATCAAAGTGTGAGAAATAGATTTCCGTCTTCAACACCATTGAAGCAATTGTCGGATGTTTTGGTACAAGAATGAGATAACATTCCGTTGGACAGTATGCAGACGATCGACGGCCCAACGCCTTATTAATCAATAAATATTGCATATATATATATTAGGTGTTCATATTTTTTTTTTTGACCATCCCCTGTATATTCTGACGTTGTGATAGTTCACTGGTCATAAACAAAAACCCTGTACGAATTTTACTATTCCCAAGGTATAGTCCTAAGAAAACTATGCAGTATAAGATTTATTATAAAACATGATCGTTAAGTCCCGCAAATTACACAGGAAAAAGTGCCTTATCACTTTTGACGTCTCTGTGATGTTGCTTAGTCTAGAAACACGATCACACTATAAAGGATGATCATCATTGTTATCTCTGATTAGCTCTCCCAGAATTGGAAACCCATTGTAAATTTAGAGAACTGAGGAATGCATTGACCTTTTTATTCCACTTAGTACGTGGACTTATATTTATTTTGCACTTTTAGATAACTTTCATAAATTTTCCTCGCATACAGTCTGTTATTGATGAAAATTTAACAAAAACTTTGGATTTTGTTCTTTCTTCATGTGATTATTTATTAGGTAATCAAGGGTAAGGGTGAATGTGGTAGTGACGAATTATCCCCACTTTCTAAATTAATCGTGGTTAAAACGTAAAGAATATGTATGAGACCAGATGATAAGCTTCGACTTAAACGTCTCAGCAGAATTTCATGTTAATTATATAATTGTGTAGAAGCTGTTATGTGTATATCTGATTACTGAAATAGGAATGGTGCATTTATAAAGTATATATATAAATATATAAAAAGTATATCGCTTTAATCTTTGACAATGTGTCTGAATAAAAATGGAACAACAAGACTTTAGTTAAATTTCATTTATGATTAGCCATGAATTTTATAACGATTAGGGATAAACTGGCGTATAGGTTATTTACATAATGATATTATATTTAGACAAACTTATGCCATTATGTATATATATATATATATGTATATGTAATCTATGTTAATTTACATGAAAAAGTTCAACAGGCAAGGCTAAAGAGGATTTTTGAACAATTTGAATACTTATGTCTGCTACCATCATTTCATATAACAATAATAGAAAATTTGTATCGACAAACTGTACATATGCGTGTGCACATTAATTTATATGATTGTAAAATGAAAGCACAAGTATATCCATTCAGCAGTTTTGGTGTTTTAATTGCAATTTTAAATTCGATTTTAGAAGCCAGCTTAGAATTATTATGTAAATGGTATTTTTGTCGTACTCTCTGTATTGATCTCGCAATAGGATTCTTTTACATCTGGCCAGAGAGCTATGTAAATGATGCCAAGTTTTTGCTTTATGTATATACAAGCAATCATGCCGATTGTAAGAAGAAGAAGCATAAATTTGTAAATCACTATCTCTTGTGTGGACAAACTTTTATCACGCAACACTTCAAGTTAGCATTCGTTGCTACATAAACTTATTAATTTTTCTATTTTTTTTTTTTTTTAAATGTGAAAAATCACTCAGGGGATGTGCCCGCTATTTGTGTAATGCCTTGTTGGTTAGAAAGAAGTGAAGAAAGGGATGTAATTAGGAGCGGTTAGGCCGCTGGCTAATTGGGTGTGTGTCGCAATCGGAAAATGTTATATCTTTATCGACTGAATGCACGCTCGCAAAGGCTGCGTATGAGCAGAGTAAACTTTATTGCACTGAGTTTTTGTAACTTGAAGTGATCACTTCCCCTTCAAATTTTGCATATTTCACATGCTGCCGCATAGTCGAATAGAGTCGGAACTATCGAATCAGTGTTCAAATTTCAGAGCGACTTGGTCGTAGCTAAAGTGAAAACTCAGTCGCTAAAATATATAACATCAGCCGATTAGGCACCAAACACACATAGCAACATTGGAAGTTCGTATGGCCACGTTACCCACACAAAAAGCGTGAACTAAAAGCAGTTCGCAAAGCAAAGATGTTGTGGATTTTTGTTCATTAGTGATGCGTTACGAAATGATAAAAGACCCTGCTATTTATGGAAAATAATTGGGCAAACATAATCAAATTTTCACTTTTTGATGTTCTCCATAAGACAGCGAGTTTGGATACTGTTCCGTACATTGTACATATGAATGGCATAATGAACACGCCCAATCATTATCATAAAATACCAAAATTGATTTGGATTAGTTTTTCATATATTTTTTACTCACGATTCTTGAGCTACAGCGGAAGAGCATTGGAGTACGTTGTACAGATTTTTGGTTTTAAAAATGCAAACAGACGACCACGCCCTATCACACATAAATATAGATTATATGTAAATAAATTCGTACAAAAAATTGAAAACCTCCTTAATATCGAGCGAGTAATAATAACTAGCATTATCGAATTTTATCCTATCGCAGGTGATAAAATGAATAATGCTGGGTATATGGGGTTACGCCCGAGCTGCTTATAATTTTCTTAGTTGCTCGTTATGAAATTTTATTGGTTTTAGTTAAATTAATTCTCGCTTTCATGCGCTAATCAAGATTATTGAACGAACGTCCGAGGTCTCGTTGCAAACGGGACGGAGACATTTCATAAATCGCTAAGGTATTCCTTGTGCAAAATAAATAATAAAGCAATATTTTCTATATTGAGCAACAAAGTTCTTCTTCTTCCATTATAATTCATATTTTATGCGCTCATATGAGTGCGGTAGTCGGCTGATACTGTTCAGTTTCAATATGAAACTGCATACGACAATAGAGAGAAGTAAGCAACTAGAAAAAATATTTTAGTCCAGTTGTGTGTATATACAATAAACGATAAAGACAACAACGATTCAGAATTTCACACCTGTCAAGAATACATGTACACTTTACGGAATCTCTTGCACCTAGTTGAGATATCCTTATTAACGGAATGACAAAACTAATATACTCGTCGTATATTGTGGTGATGGGCAAAAGAAAACAACATTCGTAAGCCAAACGGTTGATAAGTCAAGCGGAATTTTAGTCGAATGGCAGGCAATCAGCCAACATGTGGATGATGAGACAGATATCTTTTATGAGAGAAAAGTGGGAAAACGAGGAATTTTTCCCAAATTAGTTGGCAGAAGAGTTCTTGCAGATTTGGCTTCTCCCTCGAGCAAAATTTATTTTATTGCATAAACATACATATATATACATATATATATATATATATATACTATATATATATATATGTATTATATTTTATATATGTATATTTAGTTTTTTTTTTTTTTTTTTTTTTTTTTTTTTTTTTTTTGGTTTCTTCTTTGAAGAGAAAAGCACTTTTCTCAAAATATAATCAAAAATGGCAAAAAAAGCTTTATTTCAAATTCAATAGAAACTCGATTCAAGATAATAAATACATATGCAGGAGATATGTGTGTATGTATTTGTGTGGTATTTATCGATATGTGTGCATGTATATAATATTGGATGTAATCCCTCGTGTATTTTTGTTGGAAGAAGAAAAATAAAGAAAATAAACTTTTATTGTATGCTATGATAGAATGCGCCTCGCTCGCTCGTTCGGTTCGCTATCATTTGACCTTAGAGAATTTCATATAAACTGCTTTCTTCTTCTATTCTGGTTATTTTGCTAACAAAAGTTGATGTGATAACCCATAAAACCGTGACTTTACATTTTCGCCAGCAACAAGAGTGAAATTTATATTCGAAAAAATATTTTATACGCTATAAGATTGTAGGTGACTGCGCGAGCGTATACATACATATATATATATATACATTTGTTTGTATACATGCGCATATTATTGACCATTTGTACAATATTGTGTGTTCGAAAAATGTGAAAAGCAACTAACTCCCTGCTCAATTTGAAACTTTTTTAAAAATAGGTTGGTGTTGGTGTTGGTGTTGGTGTTGGCTTCTGCTTCTATGAACATGCATGTATTTGACCCTTCGAATATTTTGAGCATTAAAAGGTGAACATTTTTTACATTTTTATATTGCTCGTCTAATAGCCAATTTTATTTATGTATTTTCTTTTTTATTATTTATTTATTTATTTTTTTTTTTTAAAATAACATTACGACATTAAATGTTTTCTGCTATTCATTCATTCATTCATTTATTCATTCATTCCATTCATTCATTCACTATCTTTTTGATGTTATTGTCATTTCTCCCTAATAATGTTGCTTTTGACTTTTGTCTGCACAGATAAAAGCAAACTAGACAATAGTGCGTTATGCAACAAAATGCAGTTGGTTTCTATTGCAAAAATTTTTCTACTCTTTTATACTGATTATTGTGATTTAAGAAAAAAAAAAGAAAAAAAAAAAAAAAAAAAAAAGAAATAAGTTTTATGCTCTATGAAGCACTATCTCTCCTAACATACTATGTATGCTGCATGCATGCATGTACGTATGTATGTATGTATGTATGCATGTATGTATGACTTTAGCATAATATCTATCAGTTAAACTAAAATGAACTTTTGCGCGTGTTGTTGTTATTTTAGTTGTTATTGTATTCTGCAGACAAAATAAAATGCTTTTAAACTTTATATGACAGAATTGTGGCAATTTCGTTTATTTCTTTGTTTTTCTTTATTGAGTTTGTCTCTTAAGAGTTCGTCGTCAATTGTGTAAGAGAAGGGCAAAAACAAATTTTTGCTTTATTTGTTATTTCTTTGTTCAGAGTTTTGGAATTTATTTTCAATCAGGTTTTCATTTTCAATTGCGGTGCTCATACAACAACTCGCACACAAAACACATGCCAAACCTGATTTGAGAGAAGCTTCCTTTTTGATATTCTTTTGCGAAAAGTTACGATTGATGTATTGTTTCATAACGTATGCATTTCAATGTGCATCAGGTAATCAAAAGAGAAATTGCCGACTTCTAGTTCCAATAGAATGCATGCAAAAATAGAATTTTCCTTTTATACTTTGTTTTTTTTTTTTTTTTTTTTTTTTTTTTTTTTTAAAGGGCGCAAACATTTTGTCTTACATAAAATATATATATATATATATATATATATATGCATATATGCGAACGAGTGTACATGTCAAACGAATTTTCAATATCCTTTTGAAAATACTCTTCGTTCCTTGCTGTTTTTTTTTTTTTATCGATATAACTCCTATTTATTATTAAGCTTCGCAGCAACATGAAGCAATCCATGTAAGAACTATGAAAGTGCTTATGGAAACAAAATTTCGATTTTGAGAGATTTTGACACAACTCTCGAATTAAAATTATATATATATATATATATGTATATATATATACCTTTGTAGTTGTTTTTTCTTTTCTTTTCTTTCGTTTTGTTTTTTTTTTTTTCCCTGTATATTGCTTTCATCGTGCTGCCAGCTCAGCAGGAATGATTGTAAGGACATTTAAGTACAATAACATATCGAAAGCCGTACCATACATAGACATGCACACGTAACATAACTTGTCCAAAGTAAAGGATATGCAATCATAGAACACGTAAACACTTGCTTAACAACAATCGTAATTTGTATTGTTGATTCGTTTCTTTTCCCTTTATAACTCTCATTTAATGATCTCAAGTACACTGGGTATGATATTATAGAGTGCAACCCGACGTCGGGGACAAATGTAAGAAACAACTAAAAAAAAAAAAGATTAACTTTGTTTGTTCTCCTCCGCAAAGATCGTAAAATGGAATATGGACATGGCTAACTCGATTCTATCATTCAATAATAATAATGTGCAGAATTTCTAAGTACTTTGCTATTCGTCCTTTTAGAAATAATTGAAAAAAATATAATATACGTATACTTTGTGTAATGAGTAAAATAATAGGAGCGAAATGCAGTTTGTGTTTAATTGTAAATTTCAAATCGTTGCCCTAATAGATGTTTTCACTTTTACAGAATCGAAATGCGGAATAAAATGCATTATTCCAAGCAAGTGTTTTCTTGTGGAATTTCGCGCTTTTCTTAAAACCATCCAAGGAGACATCTTTGTTCAAACGAAACCCTACTAGAAAGTCGCCATCCCGCTTCCCTGTTGCTTTCCAGCTACTCTAATGCGCTCGCAGAGGTGGCTCTACAAACTATTTACGTTTATTTATTAGTTTAATAAATAGCACACATACGTTAGCCCAGCTTCATTATCCACAAGAGGGGCCGAATAGGCAAGACTATCAACTGTCAAGTCAGTGTTTACCGGTTCACGTCTCAATTTGCTTTGGTCATAGCTATGGTAAGTGTTCAGTCGGAATAAGCTGCGGCCACCTTCCTATGCCTTTTCCTTTCCCCGTCGATTCTTCCTGACCGTCGCCCTGTTACGCGCATAAGGGACATCGTCTGAGTGATTCGTCCTTTAAAAAAAAAAAAAATAAAACAAACAAAAAAATTATAGTTGGTTGTGACCGAATCTTTTATGCCAATCATCGTTATCCTAAAAAGAAAACAAAACGATAGTACACAGTAAGGTGGACGAATAGCTGGACAGAGAAACATGTTTAGGTATATTCCAATTTTGAAATTGGCCAAGAATTTGTATACTTGATACACTAGAAAATTGGGTAGGCGTAGTTAAATTTTTCCATTTTTGTATAGGATCCCCATAGAATACGCGTTCAAGTTTTTTTTAGTTTTATCTGCTGTTGTTTATGCGTAACGGTTAAAAAATGTCTGCTCATTCTTTTTGAAAAAAAAGTGTTCTCAGTTTACGTGGTGCTACCGGCGTGTCCTTCGCCTATTTCAATATCAATTTGCGTGCAAAAGCTTCGGATATTTCTGCCATATTTGATAGCTGCATTTTTGAGGCAAGAGATATTACCCAGACGGACGGACATGGTTAAATCGATTTAGAATTTGATGATGGTCAAGAATATATGTACTTTGCGAGATCTACGATGCTTCCTTCTGAGCGTTGCAAACGTTTTGAACATATCCCTCATATTTCGGTGATGGGTATAAAAATCCAGACGACAGTTGAACGGATATGAGCCTGAGAGCGGTTTGCAAGCGTTCAATGCTTATGCTAAGCAATTAAATGCTTGAGATGAGAAATTCTTTCTTGGAGATGATTGTGAGTGAATTCGGTTATTGAAGGGTACATTTTTTTGTCGTTCTCTTTGTTATTCCGCCTTATAGAATATAATACTATATACGGTTCTTTGATGAAGATGAAGCTAAAGAGCCGCTTTTACGCATCAGATCGCCGAGGAAAGACAACGAATAAATATAATTGAATAGAAGGGCATCTTTATAATCTTGCTGGATTACGAACTAACGGAAAATAGAAACGATAAAAAAATTTATTGCAATTAAGTGGTTACTCGACCTCCTTCGCGATATATTCGTATACTCGTCAAATACAGAGCATGTTTAATATGAAATTATGTTGTAATGAAACAACTTGACAAAACGATAACAATATTTTCTAGAACTCAGTGTTATGGCCAATACATATTCATAATAATAAAATTTGATGAGAAAACTCTATAACGACGGATGGACGGATCACGATGTATATATTCGTCATGCATAATCAACTGCTTAAAAGAGGTTGTCTGTAAGACACTTTAAAATTTTGAAAAGCATTTTTCTCAAGCACCGATATAAACTTTCATAATTTCCATTGTTTGCGCTCGAATTTCTTACGATATCTTTACGCTACGTAGAGGATTTTTGGTAAGTGAATTTAAATATTTTTTATTAAAAAGAGATTACCATTCTTCTATTTTTCTTTAGTTTTTTTTGATTCGAGCAATTTCACTCACTTTCACTCCAATCACACTGAAAGTCAATAACTCTAAAATCCCTAGAAGATCGCCTTAGCTATAGGTAAACTGATCAAATCTATCGTTCTTTTTTTTATGGGATTTGACGATTTCAATTTAGTTCAAACCTTCTAACCTAACAAATGGTCCGTCGTTGTCATTTTGTAATATTTTTATACCCGCCCACCACTTATGTGCGATATTATATTAGATCTGGACGTATGTATGCAACAACCAGAATAATTTGGTATAAACGCAACTTTTATTATACCGATCGATTCAGTAACACCCTCAGAAGAACATTTTAAGTCTATCTATTTAAGTTTGTCTGTCCGACTGTTACCTGTGCTTATACTTTATGTTCAGCTACAATGCCGCAATTTTTCGAACACTTTTCGAATACTTTGCATAAAAAGCCTCAAGTTGAGTAGTGGGTTGTGGCCGACAATAATATTTTTGCTTATTATTATCAAGGAAACGAATTTCAGGGC
Source organism: Glossina fuscipes (assembly GCF_014805625.2). Lineage (NCBI taxonomy): Eukaryota > Metazoa > Arthropoda > Insecta > Diptera > Glossinidae > Glossina > Glossina fuscipes. The sequence continues at coordinate 2,225,043 of NW_023998427.1, forward strand.
AACAATAGGATGAGCATTAGTACCATAGGCTTTCGGCGGAGAAGTACAGGCGTATTGCGAAATTGATCGTGTTGCCATAATTATTCAAGAAAATTGTTATGTTGCCTATAACACACACAAACACACACATATATACACCATAAAATCATGTGTCTCTTCGGTTCAACACGCATATAAGCAATGTAGATGCACTATTATTAACCCGATGGTACCACCACCAATCACATTGGAAAGGCAGGGGGCACGGTTTGATCTATATATTTCAACCACTATAAATAAAGCAAGATCCACATTGGAATTGATTAAGCGCTGGCCTCGTCCATTCAACGACCCATATATTACGAAGAGACTGTATAAGAAGTTAGTTAGACCAATATTGATGTATGCTGCTGAGATATAATCTCTGGTCTGTCGCTGTCATGTGAATGCGATCGAATCGCTGCAAAAACAATTTCTGCTTTTTGCGTTAAGCTGTTTGGCATGGCAGTTATTTTTAGCCTTCCTACTACTATTACTACTGCTACTACTACTACTGCTACTACTTCTTCTACTACTACTACTACTACACACTATATGAAGATAGATTAATACTCGTATCATTACCCACTTTGACGAAACGTCGATTGATACTTGGAATCTCACTCTTGATAAAATTGATTAACGAAGTTCTCGACTCGAAAGCCCGTTTGAGTGAAATCTACATTACTGCTCCCGTTGGATTCTCGAGAAGTATATTCTCGTAAGTTGTTAAACCTGAGCCAATGTGAAAGCAATTATGAATTATTTATCCCACTTAGGTTTCTTAGCAGTAATTTGTTTTACGTTTCGTTACTTTGCATGTTGCATTATTGTTGTTTGTTTCATTGTTGAATATTTGGATATTAAATAAATAGGTTGGAGGAAAATGTAAGACAAAAGAAAATCTTGCAAGTGAAGTAAGTAAGTAGGTAGGTAGGTATGAAAGAATTCGTTCCATGCCTAAATATAATTTCTTGTTTTTGCTTTTTTATTTACATTTGTGAATGTATGAAAGATGTACGTACGCAACTTGTAACTTACCTGACATAGTACACCTTATTAATTGTTTTAGGGTACGTACACGAATGCATGCATATAATGCACTTTTAATGTTACACGTATTGCATAAGCCTATGTATTTGCGTGCATGCAGAAGGCGATGTGCACATGTAAACCATTTTCGTGTCTTGCCAACCCGCGCAGAAACTGCAAAGTAATACTGAATTTGTTGTTCCGTTTGTCAAAATGGAAATGAAAATGAAAATTCACTTAAACGTTTACTACTGAAGAAGAAGATTTAATGAAAGTTAATCTTTTTCCCCGAAAAAGCCTTATGCCTTATGCGATGCAAAATATCAGGCATATTGGAAGCGGGCAGTTTGAGATCGAAATATGAATGAAAGTCGAAAAGGAAAGTTGAGACTTTGCATATTTCATTCATCGACGCAAAATAAAAACTAAAGTTTTTCGCTTTTTTTTGTTTATTTTTCCTTATCGTCTGGTATCTAAACTTGGTTAATGTATGTATGTGTTGTTTCTCGTTAATACATAATATATTTGTGTTAATGATGCTCATCTATAACACTCGAAAACATCGCCGCCCTATAGCAATAAACGCGTTGTATCTAATGATAAATATCCAAGCGAATATAATTTCTGCGCCTAGTTTTCATTCCTACGGGCACAATCGAGTAAGAAGCAGACTGATAACTATGGAAGCATTTTGCTTTATTTTCACTTTAATCTTACACTTGAACGTTATTCTAATGTAACTATAACATATGCACGTATTATATATATGCATGTACATGCATGCATATATAATGAGAGAGTGATATAGTTCACTAACTAACATTAACGTGAAGTTTTAAACTGGGTTTGCGTTCATCCAATGCTAGCTAGAAGCATATGACGGATATGTTATACTTTCTAGGGTTTTATTAATCTACTACTACTACTACTACTACTGTCTACTTTTGCTCAATTGTGAATTTGTCGAAAAACAAAAGCTAGGTGCAACTTGTAATAAACGAATTAAAGATATGTTTACTGATTTATAAAAACACGATATATGCTTGCTTTCCTTGTTTTTAGCTTTTTGTGTGCTTGTGATCTCAAAATGTGAATATATATAAATGGATAAACGTTTACACGAAGAACACGGTGAACATGCATTGATAAATTCCCTTCGAATCTTATTCAGCGAATCAGGGATCTTTTCTAAACGAGTATCCTATAAAATTATCTTTGATAAAAGTATTTAGAAAACGCGCGCATGCATGCATGCATGCAATGATTCTTCTAAGATGGATTTAAAGAAAAGAAAAAGAGTTTGCGTCTATAAGCAAAGCAAACGATAATTAATGGGAATAGAAAGGCATTGAAATGAATTGTGCGCTTCTTTAGTAATGCACGTATAGATGTACTTATAGGCTTTAGATTGTCTATCTTCAAATATAAATCACTTAAAAGACCAAGTGCTGAAAACAATTTTTTTTTGTTTTTTTTTTTGCATCATCGAATGGAATAATAGGAAGCGATGATGTATATACAAATGTGAAAGATGACCAGAAAAACCATTTTTGCGTGCACCGAACGAACGTTTGCGTGTGCAAACGAATTGACAAATTTAATACAACCTAAAATTTTGGGAATAAACGACAAAAAAAAAAAAAAAAAAAAAAAAAAAAACTGTAAAAAAAATGTGGCATTCAAGCAGAAAACTTTTAACTTTTCATAGAAATTTCTGTTCTTTTCGTTATATAATTTCTTTTTTTTTTTTCTTTTTTTTTTGTGTTTTGTTTTTTGTAAAGTTACTTAAACTTGCAACTTGTCTTGTACGTATAACATTGTTGTTGTCGTTGTATCATAGTTTATCTGCTCCTTTGTTATGTGCACTCTTTCGAACAACTTGTTGTTTGCAGTTGTACAACTTCAACTTTGAAATGTTTTAGAGTTAAGACTTTTCAGAAAAATATATAAACATAAGCAAACATGCATTTTTTAAACAAAAACACTTCATACCAAACATAAAATGAAAGAAAATCTATAAAAGGAAATGGGATACGAATTAGCCGAGCGAGCATACGCCAATATGAACAAAATGTCTATTTATGTTATTTATCACGAATGAATAAATATGTAGTGTATACGATGAGCTATGTATAAGAAAGGACACAAGTCATTGACTACAGCCAGAGAGGCTGAATTGTTTATTTGAAATATCTCGATTACGATAATATGTTGCAGAAATAAATTAGACTAAGTGGACTATTTATCAGGCTAATGCCGTTAACCCCGCCGCGCAAGATAATTAGAAAAATATGAAGAATATATTTCAAGTTAGGGATCCCTTATCGGAATGATATTATAATTAATAAATATTTCCAATTCTTCTTTTACGGAGCTTGTCCTAAGGCAAACATATACCGACTAAATGGTTCAAATTTAGTGAATTTAGTGAATTTTCTTGTTAAACAAATTCATTATTCTTTAGCTAAAACGTAGTTTTTACTCGACTTTGTTTATTGTCGCTTTGGCCGTTTTTCTGTGTAATAACATCGATATAGAAGGGAGTTCAAAAATTGTCTCATTCCATCCAAGTTCTGGTAACATTTATTGTTAAGCTTTATCATGATAGTAATTATTAGATGTAAGTAATTTATGCATATATATAGCAAATGTACCTATTGGTTACACATCCGTTCATAAAAGTCTATCTACCTTCTGATTTGATCTGTGAACACATGATACATGATACCGTTTCCCTTCCTCTCCTAATTTTTATGCATATTGAAAAACGACAAACACACAACCATATGAATACAACCGAGCGAGTGTAATGAAATATTTCTCCATTCACTTATCTATTAATTATACAACATTCTGCATATGTATGTGTAGTAGTAAGGATTAGCCCAAATTTTCACATTTTATTTGTATATTCAGCGTAATTTATCAAATATTCACAAAAATTAACCTCTTCAGGGGCGCTATCATACGATTAGACATATCTATATCCTACAAGTCGCGGCGCTATTTGCCCAACGATATCATATTGTGTACTAACAGTTGAAGCATATATATACTCATTTTTGAAGGCTGTCACCCAAGGTACAAGTCACTCGGGTAACATTTGTTTACCTCTATGCTTGTCTTTAAAATATATAATTTTGTTTGAGATGCTCGCGATATCGCAAACATTCGTAAAAAGTTTTCTGACAGCATGCCTAATATCCATAGTTAATCGCCGGCTCCCTAAAGCACAGCCTCGAGCGATAAACGTAGACGTAATATTAGTTTTAAGAACGATGTTAACCCTGCTAAGATACAATTACAATGCGAAAAAGTTGAAAGGATGGCAAAATGTTGCCAGATCTGAGAATAATATTAATTTGCAGAAAAAATTGAAATTTTTTATTGATAATAAGCTCAGTTCAGTCAGTTATGTCTTTCTTACGGAATATACTTCTTATTCTGTTCCTTTGTTGCATCACTGGTTTTGATTAACAACGAATTAACGGCACCACCGGCAATATTGACTGCCAAGAATTTATTTCACACTTTGTTTTTTTATATCGAAGATCGGACATATCGCTATCAGTGCAGCCAAACCATAAAACTTTTATTTCTCTTGTTGAGCGATCTTGCAGTGGACTAGTTTGTGTCAAACTTTTTTTCAACGTCCACAAATGTTTAAATTCTTCTCAAAATTATTTCAATCTGTTAACTATTATGAGCTCAGTTTATGGGCTCACGATAACGTCTTTTGTTATCTTTGACAAATGATTCATCGTATACGGCTTTGAAGACAATCACTTGACATGAATGTGTTTATGAAGTTCAACGGGACTGCTAGAATTGGAGCTAAAATAGAGATACCGAGGGTACGAACATTTCTGGCATTGCTTTAAAGTTCAACGTAATAAGTAGCTAAATAAATAAATAAGAAAATGACCAAACCCGTAAATAATAGTTTTGGTTATGCATTTAAGGCCAATATATTCTATTTAATATTATTGATAAGAAATAAGCGCATGAATAAGCCCATTACGATTTTCCTTTTTTCTTTTAAGAAAAAGCGAATTTTCAAATAATATTTTTATATAGATGTGCAGAAAACAACAACTACAGAAAGAGCATTTTCAATGCTAATGTTAATGCTAATGCAACAAACTAAAGAAACCTTGTTTATGAGTATAGGTGAGGCTTTTACAATCGAAGTGAATAATTTTTCATAATAATAATTTATTTTAGTTGGTGTGCATTTATGAAAAATAAAACGAGGAATAACAAGTAAGAAGATTATAATCGGCTATGGCCGAATATTTTCCACCCATCGCTTTTATTTTAATAAAGATTAAAATGGAAAAATAAAGAACGGGAAAAACTAAATTTTCTTAACCCACAATATTGGGGAGGAGTGAATAATTTTCTCCATTTTTGTAGAATAAGTATTTACAGATATTTTCATCGCTTGAGTAATGCCCAGTAAACAAGCCCAGAAAACAGCAAAGCTGTTATCAGTTTACATTGGGCTTTGGGCGTGTTCCAATGGCCGTTTTGACTTGCGTTCAATGCCCATCTTCTTGCATGAACTGCAAATGTTTTTATGCTTGTTATTATTTATACGTCATAGGATCTCTGAACGTTTCGACAAAATGAATATATAAAGATATTTGAACTCTTTCGTTAATGATAATGAGAAAAGGGTAGTTTAAAAAAAGTATTTAATTCGATTTTTTTTAATGCATTCAGAAGATTACAATTTTAATTTCTTCTATTTTCTTCCTTCTCTTTTCATACGTCCGATAAATTAATGTGTAATAGCATAATAGGTTAATAAGAAAGAAATTAATAAAAGCTTTCGTGTGCTAACCCTCCTTTCCTTTTATTATCCCACTCACTCACTCACACTCTCGTGCCACCTATATTCACCTAAATCACGTAAATCTATGCGAAGGTACCTGTCGAATGAGCAAAAAAAAAAATGGAGCCTTTTCTTTCGGGAACTATTTTTAATTTTTTTTAATTTGGCATGTTAGCGAAAAGTGAGTGTGAGTATAATATAGTATAGTACTAGTATAGTATAGTATAGTATAATATAGTACGTTACATACACTATACTATACTCCAGTATAGTACAATGTACATATACTATGCTCTAGTATAGTATAATATATTCTAGTGCAAAACACACTATAATGTAGTACAATATTTTTTAGTACAAAATACACTATACTGTAGTACAATAATTTTCAGTACAAAATACACTATACTGTAGTATACTGTAGTACAATAATTTTTAGTACAAAATACCCTATACTCTAGTACAATAATTTTCAGTACAAAATACACTATACTGTAGTACAATAATTTCTAGTACAAAATACGCTATACTGTAGAATACCTTAGTACAATATGTTTCAGTACAAAACACACTATACTGTAGTACAATATTTTTTAGTACAAAATACACTATACCGTAGTACAATAATTTTCAGTACAAAATACACAATACTGTAGAATACCGTAGTACAATAATTTTTAGTACAAAATACCCTATACTGTTGTACAATATATTTCAGTACAAAATGCACTATACCGTAGTACAATAATTTCTAGTACAAAATAAGCTATACTGCGGTATAACGTAGTACAATATTTTTCAGTACAAAATACGCTATACTGTAGTACAATAATTTCCAGTACAAAATACACAACACTGCAGTACAATAATTTCTAGTACAAAATACACTATACTGTAGAATACCGTAGTACAATATATTTCAGTACAAAATACACTATACTGTAGTACAACAATTTTCAGTACAAAATACACTATACTGTGGTATACCGTAGTACAATATTTTTCTGTACAAAATACACTATACTGTAGTACAATAATTTTCAGTACAAAATACACTATAGTGTAGTACAATAATTTCTAGTACAAAATACACTATACTGTAGAATACCGTAGTACAATATATTTCAGTACAAAACACACTATACTGTAGTACAATATTTTTTAGTACAAAATACACTATACCGTAGTACAATAATTTTCAGTACAAAATACACAATACTGTAGAATACCGTAGTACAATAATTTTTAGTACAAAATACCCTATACTGTAGTACAATATATTTCACTATACTGTAGTATAGTATATTCTAGTATGAAATACGCTATACTAGAGTATAGTATATGTACATTGTACTACACTGGAGTATAGTATAGTGTATATAACGTACTATATTATACTATACTATACTAGTACTATACTATATTATACTCACACCCATTTTTCGCTAGCATACCAAGTTAAAAAAAAATTGTTAAAAATAGTTTCCGAAAGAAAAGGTTCAATTTTTTTTTGCTCATTCGACAGGTACTTTTGCATAGTTTTGCGTGATTTAGGTGAATATAGGTGACATTTTCTAGTTTGGTCGCAATAGACTCTCAAGTTTGAATGTTCTTGCATAGCCCTTTTTCGTTAACATACCAAATTTCAAACATCGTCATAAATAGCTTCCATAAGCAGAATTTGAATTTGTTTGGAAGGTATTTTTATATAGGTGCATGAAATGTCCACAAAAATATTTTCCTTTTTTAATACGGGAGGAGCAGGCTTTCAAATCCAACTATATCTTAATTGTAATTATTTAACAGAGCTTTGTTAAGTCATTATTAGAATTTGCTTATTGGAAATGGTAGGTGTCTTTGCTAGTTAAATTCGAATTTATTTTCACACCCTTAGTGAAATTAATATTTTTCCGAAACTTATAAATCAAGCAATAAATTATTATTTTTAACGCACGGAACCATATTATTTTTCCCAATTTTTAATTGACATGGGAACAAGGTGTTAGATTTTCTTTTCCCTTAACTCCTTCGATACCGACTGTCAGGTATATGTGGCGCAGCCGTTGCTTATCGCAGTATGTAGTAGACTTTTTTGGAAAACGTGTTGCGTAGTGAATACAATTTTTTTACTTTTTAAAACGATGAAACGTATGAAGATTGGGGTCTATGCGGATTTATAGCTGTCGTAGACCATCGATTCGATGCATCGACTAAACAGTTTGAAGCTCCTTACGATTCTCTTGGCGTCGAATGGAAAATATTTCGAGTGCCAAATGGCAAAAAAAAAATAAATAAATACTTTCTAGGCCTGTAGGTTTTGCAAAATAAACAATGGGCAACCGATCTGAGTGTGTGCTGACAAAGTTCTTAAGATTTTTATTACAAAAAATAAAATAAATTGCATTTTCAAATATTGTGTTTATTTACATTTTTCGTTTGCCGTATAACCCACTTCTTCTAATCTCGTGTGACGTACATATATATATATATATATATATATATATATATATATAGGACACACGGGCTGCTACGCTTAGTTTTTATCTGTTGCCCAACGTCGCATATGTGTATCGTTTTGGAAGAACGTCTATTTTGCTTTTTTTAGAATGCGCTTGATGTCATATATATAATAATTACGAAAACCGTCTTGGGCTGGAATATGTACGAACGCTAGGAGTGTTATATGTACATATATATATATATAGAACTTTTTATTTAACATTCTTTTCATTGCATATGTGGTTTTTCTACATCCTGTTAACATCTGCAGTCCACTTTCCTTTCCGGTATAATCCTGAGTATGCAGGGGAACCGAATAATTAATTTATTGATATACACGACAGTGAAAGTCAAGGTAAATCATTTAATATTTCGTTTAAGCTTACACTTCATTAAAGTGCACATTCACTCCATAAGGCCATAAGCAGATATATCATATATGCATGACTATACGTACACATATGCATATGTATACATGCAGCTGCTAAATAAAACTATGACTTTTCCATCTGAAAGGTAATATTTTTCAATTTAACGCAGGAGACTAAGCGATTCCATTGGAGTAAAAAAATACATCATTTTTTTACTTTGGGCTTTCTATCGGAATCGAGTTTGGTGCCAACAAAAACTAACGCTCGTCGTTCGCGGAAGGATTTATTTTTCTTTTTCTTTAATTAGAACGAAAGCACTGCTGAATCTTAGTGGCCAATGATATGTAGATACAATACGATGTTCGAAGCGCATATGGTAAAATCGAATAACCATGACGCTTCCAATCGGTGATTAAGGATGCAATTTAGTATAGGAATCAAACATTTCACTTTGTCGGCTTGAGTTAAGTAAGTTTGTTTGTTTGTTCGCTAATACCAAACTTTCAATATAATTCATGGGCACTTTCAGATGGACTAAGAGGTACTTTTAGTTTGTTATTATTGACATCAGCTTCCGGATAATCGAGAGTTTGATACTTCCCTTGAGCCAAATACACTATTAACGTTTCGAACGGTCTGCGATGCCGAATTTCCGACGATTTAATTTTCAGCAAAACTTTTAATATTTTCTAGTTTGCAATGATTTCTTTAAACAGATGCAATAGATGTGTAACTTTCCTGCCAAAGAAATGTTAGCTGCATTTAGCTGATTAAGGCTTGTTCTTTAAACAGTGTTTCATTGTTTGCGCGAGCAACACTTCGGTCCTTGTGACGGCAGCCTTAAATGGGTCCTCTTTTGGATAGACTTCAAAAACCAATTGTTCTTTCCGAATGGTATTCGTATACGGTCGAAGAAGTGGAGGAAATAATGATTAGTAATTTAGAATGAATTTCTGAATTTCTGATTTACGTTTGTTCGTCCGTCTTGTTTCCTGTTGTTCATATAAGCCGTAATTTTTTACATATATTAGTGAAATTTGGTACACTGACCAGTGTTGGCTCAAGGACGAACCGTACTTAGAATGGTTCAAATGGATTGACTTTTTCGATTACTCCCTACATACCGTCTCATTGTCAAAAGTCGTTATATGAGGTCTTATAGGATGGCGTAGGGTATTTAAAGGTTGACCGCGGTCCATTATATGTTTTTTGCTTGTTTAAATTACATGTTAGAATGAAAAAAATCTAATTTAAGTTACGAAAGTTCTAGCTTGCTCTTGAAAAATTTTAGCATTTCTCATATATTTCAGAGTTGAAGTCTTTTATAAAACCTTAAACATCATTTTATTGTTATAGCTAAAAATTTCGCGTTTCTATTGTTGCGTTGTTTCGTACATTTTCATTTTTTAAAAGCATCGAATTATTAATCCAGTACAGCGATGAGGGTTTTCAACACAGAGCGAAACTGAGCGAAGACATGTAGTAAATAAATTATTACATTAGAAATCTTGTTTGTCTATTCTCCCACACGCGCAAAAACATAACAACCGCAATGTTTTGGGGGGAAACGAGTTAGTTTTAATTATTAATTTTCCACTTAACTCATAACAAATGAATTACGTGTTGCATGTCTTTTAACTTAAATAAAATATCCTTGGAGTACACGAATGAAAGTTGTTATGTCGTAAAGAGCATAAAATTGGCTTTGCACAAATCTTTTGAAGAAGATTTTTAGCAAAAGTTTTCTTCAAAGTTATTAACAGAGATCAAAATCAAACCTTAGCTTAGATTAGATATGCTCGTGCGTATTATTTGTGTACCCGTATACATTAATATCTGTTACCAGATATATATACATATATAAATATATATATCATAATGGGAGTTGGGTTAAGATCGGCCCTGGACATAAGATAACGTTCAGCCGGTTAGATAGGTAAGCTTTGTCGCTTCGTCTTTTCTGTGTTAGGATATTAATGACACGTACACTCCTTTAGTAAATGTCTGTGGGGCGGCGAGCAACCCCCATCCCTTACATAACTGCCGACGAATTTAGCTCATCGTGACACATGTCTCGAGTTTGAACTGACCTCTGTTTTGGTAAACCTAAACCAAATAAAAATAGTTTCCTTTACAAAAATTTGCTCCCAAAAGCACACTTGCAGCTACATAAGTTCCCTCCAATGTAAGCGTATGTAACTGATATCTATTTACAAGGAAATGCACCGATTATGCAATTGCCAAAATGTACATATTACGCAGTTACAAAATTGACGATAATAAGCAATAAGTCTACCTCATAGAGTGTATTAATAACATTAATAACGTTTCACTTGATTTATTCACTTTCCCCTCAAGTAACGTTTGAAATCTTGTAACTGAGCTAAATTTCATGCTAATAAATGCTGAATTTAAGACTCGGAAATCGATTAAATACTAAAGTAACCTGACCACGTTTTTGCTGCTAGTAAATTATCGGAAACGCACAACCATTTACACCTTGTTTGCCGTTAAAAGGATGAACGGAGTTTTAGCGGGACACGCACTTTAGAATAGATAAGCAAAAGCTTAAATTGTTACTAAAATACGTATAAATTATTTTTTATATATGCAATATTTTTGCTGATTAATAAAGTATTGCAAAAAAAAAAAAAATACAAACAATAATAAGAACAACAACAACAATAACAATGAAAAACAACTGATATTTACTACTCACCAAAATTAATATTTATATTGTCAACGCTTTTTGGAGAATGCGAACATAAACAAAAACATCAACAATTTATCGTCAACCCTATATAACCTAATAACCAGAACGGGGTCGTAAATGTCATGCATATATTAGGTAGTCTAAAAAATTGTTTAACTTTAAGCTCGAAATCTCAATGAACTAAATAAGAATGAGATTAATATAGCAATTGTGACCGATTGACGAGTCTCGCAATACTTTCTCGCTCACCTACTATAGTACACTATATGTTATACAGAGGTTACTCTTAAAATGTTTCACGCATTTGCAACGATTATTTTTATATATTGAAGGGACGTTTAATTCAATTCCACTTTAGTGATCCTTACATCGATTCGAAAAGTAAAATTACTGCACGATTTTCATTAGGTACGTCTTTGCTCTCTTATACCCACCACTTAAGGATGGGAGTGGTATATTTACTTTGCCAAAACGTTAGCAATACCCCGAAGGAAACTTCGCAGACTTCGTAAAATGTATATATATTCTTGAAATTAATTTAAAACAGTGTTGCCACATGTAACAACGTCACGTGGGCTTTATGGAAGTCATGTTTTACAATTCCTGCGTCATCGAACAGAAACATACACCTCGCCTATTTTCTAATCCAGACGTGTATATTCTTAATCCCTATTAAATTTTGAATCGATTTATCCATGTCTATCGGATCATCTGCTCGATTGTCGGCCTGTCCATCTATATGATGTATACGGTAAGCATTCTTCTGATCCGTAAACATAATCCTCGCCATTTAAATTTGCCAAAAATATCGGAGTTTCCTTTTTTTTTTGTCTTTTAATAAAAATAGGCCGAGTCGGTTGAACGCTTACAGGGGAACATCAACTGGGAGCACGTATATTTTCAAAGGAGGTATTCTGTTACTTACTATTACTTATAAATTACAGCAGATATAATTGCAAAAATTTCAAAGCCCCGTTCTATGAATGATTCTACAGTGTCTGTCCGTGCACAAAAATGGAAGAATTTAACGACGGTATAGATATGTGTGGAAATTGTGTTTTCTTTTTTTGGTGAGTTGGTGTATAAAAGACTCAGTCACAACCGCGTACAATTTTCTTACTTTTTTTGTCGCGTGACCTTTAAAGCACGAATTTGATGAGAAATTTACCTTTTCTTAACACAAACGTGATGAACATTAAATTCATATTGAAAATTTCAAATTGTATAAACACAGGGCAGCCGCCCTGGAAAAAAAATACTTTCAGATAATTCGAAAATTTTCATTGTTAAAAAAAGTATTTCTATGTAATGATATCTGTTGCTAAATGTCCAAGCTATAAAGAAAAAAATATAATTTCAGGCATGCATGCCCTCCACACGTAACGTATGGTGCATCTATAGACAAATTCCGGTTTCATAGTAACATGCGTAAGATATTCGGGCGGAGGCAAAGCATTTTCGTTGTATTTTTTGTTTGCTTGTTTGCTAAGCATTGTTTTTCGACGCCAAAAAACATTACAAAAGCAATATTCTGCGTAAGCGTAAGTATCCCATTACATGGCTGTTACTTAACTTATAAGACGACAAAGTCACTTTCATCTATTATATGTATGCTGCAAACATACTGCCTTAACCGTTTGACTACCAAGCAGCGCGATCGTACTGTTGCGAACTTGAGAATTATTTTAGCGATTCGTAGAAAGATTTGTAGCAAAGTTTGTAGTAGATAGAAATGTACTTTAAAACCGTATAGAAAACTTCTTTATTTGTGATCAATGTTACGATCGCGAAACTTTGCTTAGAAAAGCATTCATTTTACCTTACATTTTGTTTTATTTGCTACTCTCGACCCAACGTATGGTAAGGCAGAGCATTTTCATATAGTTTTGTTTTTGGTTTGCTTAATGACCTCTGGGTTACTGATATTTACGGTTCAGCAATAATGTGTCATATATTGCCCTCTTTTTTTTATATATTTTTTTTTTTTAAATTTACGACGCCTTTATTTTGCATGCAAATATACATATATATACATTTATATATATTTATATATATACACGTGCCCATGATGCAAAATTCATCAATAAATTGTAAAATATATCACATAGTAGCCATAATTTATGGTAGGTTTCTTTCGTGTCAGCACAAGCTAGCAATGGCCGCAACTCGAATATATGATTTAAAACGATATGTATTCTCTGACAAAATAAAAATTTAAAAATTTGACAATTTGGTCCATTATGTGTCAGCAGTTGGTAAAACAAAAAACATTATCTCAAAATGATCCAATGAAACGAAATACTACACCACGTCTTTAGAGGACCGCCTAGCAAAAGTAAAAAGTCAATTAGGATTGCTTAAGCGCTGGCAAATATCTCCCTTAAAAGAACTCGAATAGATAAAGCAACAATGGGGAACAACGAGTTCATATCTTTTTGTCGACAAACACATTCGTAGTCACTTTCTCTTTCTTCGTACATTTGAAGATTTTTAGAGAATGTAAACAAATTTCTGCCGATTTTTCAAAAAAATTAAAAATTTTTTGTGAAAAACATGTAAAAACAGTGTGGCCAGCCATGGCCATTAAATACCTTACGCCATTTTACTTTTATTCACATAATAACTCTTCCAAATAATAGGTTTCTTGGGGAAACGTTCGAAAAAATGGTCCGATGTAAACCAATTTCAATAGCGTTCGCCTTTGGTCCAAAATTAGTCAGTGCAACGAATTTCATCCAAATATCTTATACCACAAGCGACGTAAGGTATAACAATAGATAACATAAAAGTAATTGCTATCGATCGATATATAATCGCAGAGGCGAGAACTCCCGCCTACTTCCAAGGGAGTACACGCTACATTCTAAGGATTTATTACAGTCAATTATTTCCATTATTTATCTATCTGAAATATTTAAAAGGTGGTCATGATTGATACCAACAGGTCGTGATTGGAGTAAGCCAATGTTTTAACATAACGTCAAAGTTAAAAACCCGATAAAGTGATATCGCATACGCTTTGTGTTGGTTTTTTCCAAATAAAACGATTTTGTAATGGTAGTTTGCAATATTTTGTTGTAGCCACACATCGTCCCATTCGAAATTATCTAATTCGTGCCATAGAAAATCAGTTATCATGCTTCTCTCCTTACCTTTATTGAGGGCAAGAGAAATGCCGTTTTCATATTGAAAAATTACCTTTTTCTAATTAGTTTTAACCATCTTTGTACGCTTTGCAACTATGTATGTCTTGAATTGCACAGACAATGACAAGATCACAACAATCCATTGGAAGAAATTTTGATCCATATCGCAATCAGAAATGATTTTTAACTACATTTACTTTCGGAACCACAAAACGACAATGCAATGCAAAAAAAATCTTCATTTTTTCTTCTAAGTCTCCAACTCCTTCGCTTTTATCGGCTTCACATCCTGCATAACGCCGCAGTAATCGCAGTGAACCGTTAATGAAACTTTGATTTTTAAGCTATTTTTCCAATCTTGTCCGTGATCGAATGTTTGTAAATCGCGTACATAACTCACTCGAGTCTCATTTTTTCGTTTTCTTCTATAATTCAACAAATTAAGAAGCGGTGAATGATTATGGTGTGATGAGTTTCACGACGTCCTGTTTTGTCAAAAATCATTGTTTCACAGACATAATAAAAATCGAGAAATTCACTTTTGTATATTTAGAAAACACCGACGTAACTCTATAGCAATTGGGGATAAATTGACATGAAACTCTACACAGACGCCAAAGACAATACTATTTCATGATTTCACCCGGTACCCGGTAAAGTTTATATGCCAAACTTACCTCACTTCAAAATGAAAATTATTTCAATAAATTGCCGTCAAGCCAAGTACATAAGTGATTAGCGTAATTGAGAGATCACAGAATCAGAATCAATTTTGTTAACTATTAAAAGTCAAGGGCAAGAAATTTGCTCGCTTCAAACTCTCACACACTCTCGTACCAGAGTTGAGTTGAGTTTTTTTTTTAGCAGCCGAATGCTTAAAATATAACTAATATGCATACACATATGTACATATTTATCAACTTAAAGGGGTAATCATATATTATATTCTCAGTTCATTCATTCATAATTTTCCTTTTCATCTTAATTAGATTTTATGAAGTTTTTAATTAAGCCCTGCATCATGTAAACACAAAAACATATATATATATATATATATATATATATATAAAGAGGAAGACGCAAAGCGACTGAGATGATGAAAAAATCTGCGAGCATCACACTTAATTCTATTTAATTTAATGTGTTTTATCGTAAAGTGAAGGAAAATTTCCCTCTATAGCAAGAAAATTAAATGCATATATACATGTATACGAACGTATGAGCCTGACGAGTACAAGCGGAGTAAAGAGCGATAGCCTGAGCGCGAGGGAAGAACGCAAGGGGAAAGATTAAATTCAGATTTATTTGACAATTTCTTAGGTATTAATCGGAATCTATTTTCCGCTTTGCACACACATGCATACATTGTAATTTTCGATTTGCTTTCATCTTACATATGAAGTGTATACGATACGCACTTTCTTATTATAATAATAATAATAATAATAATAAAAAAAAAAAATAATAAAAATAAATAAATAAATAAAAAAAAAACGCACACAAAAACAAACACACAGTAAAGGTGAATGAAAGGTAAAATGTTTCGTTTCAACCGAATGCTATATTCATTCCTTCGTCTTCACTTCTACCACCATGTGTGTATACGTGCATGAATTTGTGCCCATTCAACGAATATTTACTTATATCTTACTATTTAAATATGTGAGTATATATATATATGTTCGTTTATTCGTGAATAACGTATGTATAGGATAATTTTAAAGGCTCTGCTGTAAAGTGTAATAACTGTTTCAACACATCAAAGTGGAAACATTCCACGAACCTTTGTATTTGATTGTGTGCGAATGAGTTGGTTGACTGAGTGAATAAAAGCGTGTAAATAAATGGATATAATACTTTGTTCGAGTCTCTTTTTTTCAATGTAATATTTAAGAATGTATATATATATATATATATATATATATATGTATATATTTACAGGCGCATATGAACATATGCGTTTTTAAATATGCTATTGTACAGGTGTTGAATATGTACAGGTATTGCAAGTGCAACAATTCTCAATCACCCATCCATATACAGTTAGTTAAGTGTCATCAGAGGTAGATTTAAAGGCAAGACTGTAACAGATTCGCATTTGAAATACACCGCAAAGTCCCAATTTGTATACTTTTTTTTTTTTTGTTTTTTTCTAAACGATATCAAGAACATAGTTGCAATAGTAATGTATTAGTACATATATGCATTTTGATTTGGGTTTAGAAACGAACTCAATTCATGTTTTTTTAATGCAATCGAAGAAATATGTGTTGTTTTAGCTAAAAACATGTTCGACAATATGATTGCAAAAAAAATGGCGCTTCTCCTTGCCATGCTCGGAATGCACGGAGAGATCATTTATTTACTTGGCAGTTATTGGATTTCGTAAAAATTAGAGATCAAAGATGATTTTAATACGAACAAAAGCTTGTAGAAAAAAAAAAAAATAAATAAATAAATAAAAAATAATACAATTATTTTTTCCCACAACTTACAAACTCGATTAGATGAGAAAACTTGCTAAAGCTTTATAGATATTTTTATATTTATATTTTTTTTGTTTTTTTTTCTTTAGATAGAGAGAAGTAATCTTAGCCGGTAGCTAGTCTAGTCATAAGAGATCGATCGATTGGTATTTGCTTTATGGGGTGAACATCAACGATGCCATTCTAAGGCAAATAAACTTTTTTCTTAGGTTTTTTAAGAAAATAATAAAATTAAAAAAAATAAAAATAAAAAACAAATAGAATAAAACTTTCAATCTTTAAATGTGTAAATGTTGTTTTTAATGTTAAATGTGGAGGATTTACACGATTGGCTGAATGCTTAAATAAACGTAGCCCCATGCATATATATATGCACTCAAAACAGTGTCCATAAAAGCTTTGAAAATGTTTAATTCTTTTTTTGTTTTATTTTTGTTTTCGTTTTTCTCGATAACTAAAACAGCACTTAACTAACTGCACGGGCGCTTGCTGCACTGCACACAAGCTTACTTGTAAGCTTTATAAATATATATATATATATATATATATATATATGTGTGTGTGTGTGTATGTGTGTGTATACGTTTATTTTTAAATGGTTTTGCTGCTGTTGTGGGTGATTTGAAATCGCTTTAACACTTAAAATTGACATGTAAAGCCACTTGAAGTTCATCGGGAAATAACATGTCGTACGAGAGGCAATAATGAATAATGAAACGGAATCCAAGCCATTTTATTATTGATTTTTCTTACATTTTATAGCTAAAGCGACGTTAAAATAAAAGGTATATGCCGACCGTAGCTCACTTTTAGTTGTTAAATGTCATCTCGCGTATGTACTATATTGTATAGATATATACGTATGTATGCATATATATGCGAACAGATACATAAACGAAAACAAGAAACGAAGAAATATTCAACATAAATTGTGGCCCACTCTGCCACGCTCTTCCACCATACGCTCTCAGCTGTGTGTGTGTGTGTGCGTGTGGCTTTGTGCATATGTGTACGATTCTGTTTGTGTTTGTCTATGTGTTTGTCTATGTGTTTGTCTATGTTTGTGTGGTGTGTGTGTGTGTGTGTGTGCGTATGTGCATACTCCGGTGTTAATATTATGTACTCATAGGCAAATGTATATGTTTGTAAAAATGAGCACTTTGTGCCTTTAGTTCATACTTCGTTAGAGAAATGCCATTTTTTCCAGTTTCGCTTTTTTGCGATTTTTAAAGTTCGTTTTTCTTCTGAGCTTGAAAACAAATACCGCTTGAGTCGATTTAAGCTCTAGTAACTGTGTTTATATTTCTTGAACAAACATTTTAACTGCAAACGTTTTTTTTTTTTCTTTTTTTGCTTTTTTCCTTTTTATACTTTTCTAGCTCTTGCCAGTTTCTTGTAGCTTTGTTCTATATATTGAAAACCTTATCCAAAGCAATAAGTCATTAAAAGAACAAACTACCATTTAGGGTCAGTTTCGCAGACTGCAGTTATAGAGTAATGCGTTCTTCTTCTTACATAAATTTCATACATAATTGCTGTAAATTTCCTATAAATTAGAAAAAAAAAAATTAAATTCTAACAGTATAGCTACTTAAGTTTCTTTCAAGCATTGAAATTTTTTTGTATTTGTCCGTTTAAGATGGTTTAGTATTTTGTGTTTTGATTGCAAACATTTTATAGAACTTTAATAATATATTAATGAGATCTACGCGAAGGCGACAAAGCAGTTGCAATATGCAGTTGCATGCACTATCATTGAAACTGATTCAATTATGGGAAGAGAGATTTAAGGCCCATGTTAATATAAGAATTGAATTAGTCATCGTAGTCAGCGCAATCATCATAGTCATCACGTTATTTGACGTGACTGAATTTTGGATAAATTGGAGTTATCTTGAAAACGAAGTGCTCATGCATCAGTGCATTAAAAAAACAATGCCTTTTGCCTTAAAAAAGATTTAAAAAAAGGAACAATAATAATAACAACAATAACAACAATAACAATAACAACAACAACATTTGAATCATTAATTAGCCGTTTATGTCAGTAATAAATATTGCGAAAAGGAGGAAGATGTGTAACCTGACCTTAAACTCCAACTGAAGAACTGAAGACTTTCTAAAGCAGTAAAAATATCGATTTCCTTCAAAAAATCGAAACGCCTTATTGTCTTGGCCAATCCTTTTAACAATTCAAGAAGTTGCTGCTGCCACAGACACCTTAAGTAAATATCCAAAATGCCAACTGATTGCAAAACTCGCTTATCATAAGTAATTTGATCGAAGGGTGTGAAGTTATATTTAAATATTACTAGCAAAGACACAAACCAAAAATGTTAACAGAGCTCTATTAAGCCGTTAACAGAGCTTTGTTAAATGGAGTCTCGGAGAGATTTAAAGCAAAACTTAACTAAAGTAACACTTTTTCAAGTTTTTTTTTTTTAGATATTATAAAAAAATGCGACTTTATATTAATTAATTAAAACTTGGTATAAAAAAGTCTTTTTACTATGTCAAAAACAAGGCTGAAAAAGTGAAACTTTACTTAACCATTGTAACCAAACCAAGTGCTGTGGCCAGAGGAATCTAATATCACGTGAATCCTCTATCAATTACCTTTCCAACGGTCTATCACATTTATGAAGTTTCCTTGGAAAAATTTTTTTTTGACACTTTGAATATTTGTTAACGGCTGTTAACGGCTTAACAGAGCTATGTTAACATTTTTTGGTTTGGGTCTTTGCTAGTTATATTTAAATATAACTTCACACCCTTATTTAATCGTCCCAAATTTTGTGTTTGTTTTCATATAGACGCTATGTATATTTTACCTACGAGAAGAACATCAAGAAAAAGCGAAAGCGAACGCGGAAGCAGAGTTAGGTTCAGTTTATGGCCATCAATATCGAGTAAACGCGATAGCTGCCTGCTTGTGAACTCGTTGTAACAAACAGGGACTTTAAAACTCCATCCATCTTTATATATATATATATATATAAAATCTTCCGATCGTAAAATTATTATCGAACGCATAACGTAATCAAATGACGATTGCATTTACCCATTATCAAGAACGATAGATAACCTTATGCCTGTTTTGTCGGGATCTTTCTTAACGCGTTAAGTTTCATGTAAAAGCATTTAAATTTTTAAATGACGAACTAACTCAATGCATATAAGAGTCGTTTAAAACATTTGCAAACCATATAGTACCAGTACCAGCAGCTTATAAATATTAATGCCACTCTATTCTTTCGCTTTTATATTATGTAAAACATATGTCACAACTAACGCTTTATGATATTGATTAGCAGAGTGACTTTTCCATGTGAATGTGTCTATCTATTGCTTAGGCTTTAATTCTTAAGTACATACGATATCATCGATGTCACGATAACATAGTAACGTAAAACTTTCATGAATGAAATCGCGATTAACTGCAATCTCCACGGCAAACTCCGCTAATATCTTCATTTGGGACTATCAGTGCGAGCGAATAATGGTCTTTTCCAGCCAATTCGACCAAACAGTGATTAAAGAGAATACAGCAACTTATATAGCTGACCCATGCGCTTCATGCATTTGGCAAACTTAATATATAACCTTTGCGGTGGAATATAAAGAGAAAGAAATTACCACACATTGCGTTTGTAAGTTATAAAAATTTCACTTTGTTCGCTTCCTGTTACTTGAGGTGCCACTTAGTTGTCTTAAGCAATTTTTTCAAAGTTTTCCTGAGACATTCTGTGCTCGTAATGGATGCTGTACTTTCAGCTGTGCAAACACCTACCGTGACCTTTAAAATAATTTATAAACGCTTGCGGTTTTTGTTTTTTTTTTTTCTTGTTAATGTAATAGCGACGTTGTTGTTTTTCTTTAGAGGGCTGTGACCTGCAACTGGCCGGGTATTGTTGTTCAAGAGTTTTTCATGAATTTCATGAATATCAAAAAAAAAATAAAAATAAAAAAAAAATCGAAAAAAGAAAAAAAGAAGAAACCATAGCAGACGATTTAACAAATATCAAGTATAAAAACTCTCTCATTGTATATCAGGCTGTCAGATAGTTAGTGAGCAGAGCCAATTAATTCGTTTGCGAGTTTCATTACGGCAAAGCGATGTCTACATTTGGTAAAGAGTATAAAGTGGATGAACAAACTAGTTCAGACCACACCGCAAACAAGACGAAACAGAAAACAAACCAAACTTGAGGAAAATACACGAATATATATATACGTAATGTATACATATAGCGTACCGAAATACAAAATAATTTCATGTTTATACGTTAGCGGGTGGTATTTATTTTAATGAAATGACTTGGAAAATAACAATAATAACGCGCAGCAAAAACAACAACAATAACAATAACAACAACAACAACAACAATTTAAAGAGCAATAACAACAAAGCTCATTATATATACGTATATATATATATATATGATAATTTAATTAATTTATTTACAATAATAATTAAACTTATTGTTCTCAATCTCTTTTCTCTCTCTCTCTCTCTCTCTCTCTCTCTAATTATGAATACATCCTCATCATCGTAAAGCTTTAAAATTTTCTACGAGTACGTAATTGCTAACCGTTTTTTTACATTGCTACTTTTCATCTTGAAAACTCTGCTTGATAATCTCTCACGTAAAAAAATATAAAAGAGATTTTTCCTCTTTTTATCATTCTCAGACACGAACGCATCTTTTTTATAATCTTCTCACTTTTTCTTATTCTCCGTCTGTATCGTACATAATTCAAGATAACCGCAGCAAAAAAAAAAAAAAAAAAAAAGCTTATTATTCCCCGTTTATCATGCGAAGCAAGTATATAAATTTCAATTTTCTGTTTGCGACAATTGCGTAGACTCGTGTAAAATTTACAAGATACTCAGGTAAGTTTTACGTGGTTTGATCAAAACTAACAAGAATTTCCGAAACGTATCCGCTACATCTTACATATCGATTGGATTTATTGTATACATAGAGTGAGTGCAATGTTTAGCAGCCAGTCTCTGACAAGCGAATGAGGCAAACTTGATCGCTCGAAATTAAGTGCAATGAAGACTTAAAAGTATTGAAAAGCCCATTCATTGACTCTGCTATATTGCGTAATGAAGATAATAATAATAATAATAATAATAAGTATACTTCGTAATAGATTAAACACCAATAAAGAGACAAGTTGATGAGGCAGAGAAGCACTTTTCATGAATCGTTTAAGAAAGCGGAAAAACTTTTATTGAAAACTTTTAACGTCTGAGAGGATTTTTAGTGTACAACACTATAGGTGTTTTGTGTACCCCGATCCTTTTTTCCATATTCTCGAATTTAAACCTGAATTCTGGAGATGAAACAAACTTCGTTGAAAGGATATGAAAGCACATCTAGGTTATCTGGAAAGGATGAAATAATTATTTAAAATTAAATACGCGATTTTTACGTATATATAATCATACTTATATCCATATTATATAAATTTGTATGAATATTTTTTGCTTTCGAATATCTCGCAAAAGCAAAAATCTCTTATTGAAGCCACACGTGAAATTAAAAGTCCATCTATAGGGAATTCATGATGATGTTCTTCATCTTTAGTAAAGAGCATTTTTTCTTGTATCCAAGCTTTGAAACAAGCCTCCAATCATTGAACAAGCATAAAAATAGTAGGGAATTTCTTAAATTTTGGACCTGCTTCGACGTGAACAAACCATTTTGTTTCTCATTTAACCTTCTAATTATATTTTTGTCAATGTTGATTGCAGATTTTAATTAACCGATATTTCTACAGACAATTCGCCCACAATTTTTTCAATTTGACTTATGTTTACAAACACATATATACATATGTGTGCATCCGATTACATCTTTTCATTCCAATTTTTGCGATCAGCAACGCTTTTGAGTAAGACAAGACACCTGAACTACTGATGACCGCAACTGATAGAGCAACCCCGTAGACTATAGTAAAATTTTACATATTTTCTATGTCCTTACTTTTGGAGTTTTGCAAACAGCAGGATAAATCTAATATATTTTCATTATTTTTTATCGCAGGTTATGGTAATGACGAGTATCTAAACATAAGTAGCTTGAATTAAACCATTGTATTATGTATGGTTGATTGAGTTTAAGTTCATTCATTTCTTCTTATAATTAACATAAAATTATTTAATAATTAAGATTTTGCCCACTATGTCCAGTTAAAATAGCTGTTTGAGTAGAAAAAAAAAAAAAAATTGCCTCAACGGAAACTTGTAATTTTTGAATTTCGCAATCTCTTCCTCTTCTTGTCATAATTGCAAAAGTGACATACACTACAACACATATTGTATATATGTACATTAACTTGCTAATCCGCTCGTAATATGGATAACAGCAATAAGTAAGAAAATTTACGTAATGTATATGTACATATGCGGTCATTTATTAATTTAAGCAGTGATGCCAGTACACTTTAGCATTTATGTATTCCTATAGATATGGGAATGTGCGCATAATGAAGAATTTTACGAGGAAATCCGACAAGGACGGATGGACAGATCATGATATATATATATACTCGACATAGACCGGTTAACTACCGGTGCAATTAAAATAATTAAATACACAGTAAATATGAGTAGCCAAGTAGGTAAGAAGAATCGCAAATCTCTTAATGCGATGGAGTTTACTTCGCTCGTAGTTATATTGAGCGGCTCAGTCGTTAAAGGGTATAACATTTACTGATTTGGATCACACACCCACTAAGCTGCAGCGTCTTCCCTATCCCTTTCTTTTTCGTTCACATCTTTCCGCCCATTAGCATAGCACACGTAGAGGGGACATCCGATGAGTGATTTGTCATATAATAAAAACAGAAAGAAAACAATTGTAATTAAGTACACAGATGCATGTATCAACAATTATTTTATAATGAATTTCGCATTGGCACAAGTATTACAAAGGGTTGTCGGTTCAACGGCGCAAATTTTTAGACGTTACAAATGGAACGACAAAGTTACTTCACTCTCAAACCAAGCGACGGATGGATGCATATCCAGTGCAAGATTAAATTTTAAATTTTACACCATATTTACATTTTTATACTTATAAAGCTAAATTATATTTGCTAGAAAGACCTTTGTTGACTACAGTAAAATGGTCTAAAATGGATCCGCCTGAGTAGCCGAAGGTGAGGAATCTCGACTAGCAAGTCAATGGTCGTGGCTTTGAATCTCAAGTGCGATAGAGTATTTAATAAAAGCCGATATAGCCATAGATGCTAGTGCTTTTAAGAGTTTAGTCTAAGAATTTATTTCTCTGGCGAAATTAATAATAATAATAATAATAATAATAATAATAATAATAATAATTGCACATGACATATTCATGTTAATAAGAGTCGTGCTCTTTAATAGCACAGCACAGCACCGCTACTTTTATTTTCTCAAACATTTGTCGTAGATTTATGCGTATGAGAGAAATAAATAAAGAAACAAAGAAAGAAAGAAAGAGAGAGAAAGAGAGAGAGAGACCAAATATGAATGAATACATTAGGGCGTGTTATGTTCAATATAACACATATTAAATTTGTTATAAATTTTTGTATATCATTCTGAGATGCCATGCCCACGCTTGAATTGAACGAAAGCTTATGGAAAACCTATAGCTACTAATTTGCTCTAAAGCTTGTTTCATTTCGAGATATTTGTGCTATGATTTCCCATATTTTAATACGGACAAGAAAAGCGAACACATATGGATCGAAAGCTGTTCTTCTGTTTGACATTACAATCCCAAGTATCAGACGTTGCAGTGCACAATTCTTCTAATACTTGCACTCCAGCTTCAGTAGTTTCAGTATGCAGTGCACTTAAGAAAACTAGGATTTCTTTGCCATATTCTGCATCCAAATGACATTTGTTGCTTTAAATGTGTTTAAAATCTACCTGTTGCATTCAATTCTCACAAAGTTTAGGATTTAAGTAACTTGTGTGAAAATTGGTGCTTGTACGGTATAAGTTTCAGCCGTTGACAAGCCCCAGTTCAGTGTATATCAAGATGATCCATACAGATGGATGTCAACAGCTAGCATTTAATGCCCTGCAATGTTTTGTGTGTTTGTGTGGCTGGATTAAGTTGGGAAAAAGTGCAGATAAAGCTATTGAAATGAATTGAAAATGCAGTAATCTAAGTGCGTCCGTCATCAGCAAAAGCAATTTACGAGATAATCTTCAACTTAGTTGGGGAACTTCTCCAGCATGCGGATTATTCTCTAGACCTGTCTCTTTCTGATTGTCCCTGGTTCGAATCGATGCAGTCATATTTACCACACCAGCAGCTATGTGAAGTTGAAGATGTGCAAATATATGTCGTTGCCACAAAAAGACAAAGTTTCTATCGTGAGGGCATTCGTAATCTGTCCAATAAAAAGCAAAATATTATAGATCATGATGATGTCTAGCAAGATTACTAAGATTTTTAACAAGTTTCATATGTTTTATAATATTTAATTAAATAATAATCAATTAATAATTAATTTTGGCAAAAAAAACATTTTTTGTATACGCGTACATACATACATTGCTTCATAATTACTTTTTTACGTTTCCTTTTGTTTCTCTTTCAATATCAATAAAACTATGGCTATCTCGCGATAAATTGTTGGCAATATTTCTCTTTCCTTTTTCAGTCGTTATTATTAATACTGAAAGTATATATATATTGGTTGGGGCAGTGTGTCTATAGGAATGACTATTGCCTAGCACTACCAATACTGCTTTTCCTCACTCCTCAGGCGAATTCTTTAATTCCATTTCGAAAAATTCAGACTGTCGCTCAAACAAACCCATACTTAGGTATGGTCATAAGGACCGAAGGACCGTTCAGACAAATAATAAGTCATCTATTGAAACCAGTTGCAGCAATGAGAAAAGTAGGACATTCCAAGTTGAAACTGCAAACTGAGCTAATTTTGTTATATGAGAGCGAGTTTCTTCATACTGACAACTCGTGATATCATTAATTTTGGGAATATTGCGCCCACATTTGCCGCAATTGCATCAATTATTGTTAGTAGCACCCTTTGGTGATGATTTCATTTGATTGGAACAAACCATAATACAGCACGCCTGTCTAAGTCGCCAAATTGGGAACGCCGTGGAAATTCGATGATAGTGCTTTGTCTTTTGCTCATCTTGTTTATTTGGGCTTGGAATATGGGAATGGAACATCACTAGTAATAGAAATTGGATTATCTAAGTATATATCAAACGATCATCGTTCGCGGTCAAAAGTTGAATAGACTTAAAGAAAGTAACGCCGTCGCAAAGGCTGCTCGGGTTTGGCGCTGCTTCTAAGAAAGCAAACGATTCATTCGGATGCTATAAACTATTAAAAGCCTATCGAATTGGACAATCGCGAAGGATTCGAAGGATTTGAATTTATGTATGTTATTGCGAATTTTATTATTCGCGATATATTCAGCATATTTTTTTTTTTTTTTTTTTTTTTTTTTTTTTTTGCAACTTTATGGGAAATTTCGTCTTGTGCGGCAAAAGTCATGATGACACTCGACCCAATATTAATTTTACTATGAAAAAAAAAGGCTGCCAAGTCACCAAAAACCCAAACAAAATAAATTCCCCTGTAACGGATCACTGATCAGCAATTCGTACAGTTAGTAAGATCTACAAAGCGAAATGAAAGTATTAGTGTTTTTCTATTATGTAACGAGAGATATAAAAAAAATGGTGGCCATTAGGGAGATTGAAAAGGAGGTATTAGCTAAACGCAATCTTGAATACGATCCTACGCATATGTAGTATAGTGGTAGTAGTGTATGCCATGCAAAGTTAGTTACACTTAGCGGAAACCTGCTGGTTTCTAATCCTTCGATACGTGTTGAAAAAAGTAAAGTGAAGAGAAAGTACGGTTTGTGATTACAAAAAAAGGTAACAAGAATCATCATAATTTTAAAATGATGACTTTCAAAAACAAAAAAAAAATTCATAAAATTCAAGCGGCCACCAGACAAAAAATCATACTTTCCGCATCTATACTCCTTTTCTACTGAAAATTTCTGACCGCGAAGGATATAATCTTTTCACTTCAATGTCAATGTAACTTGGAGTGTAAAATATTTTCTTCGTAGGATGGTGGATGGAATTGCTTACAACGGAAACCGAAAGTATGCCGTATTTGTTTCTATGAAATTTAATTTCAAACTGAAATAAATTTATGCCAAGCTGTTAGTAACATTTAAGTGTGCGCGAATAAATAAAGGTATTTGTATGCGAAATATTTCCATTTCTTCCCAAATTTTGAGTATACATAGCCTAGATATTGGTGTTTGTATGTTATAAGTACGAATTGCTGGCAAACTGTCGTTCAGTCCATATCGAAGTGATGAATGGAGATAGATCTTAACTAGCAGCGTTTACGGCACAGTGTTTGTTTGCTTTTTTAACTGGATTAGATTGGCAAAAATGCAGCAGAAGCTATGAAATAGGACTTCGTGCAAGAGACTGTAGTCTTGATGTCGATGATTCTTCACATACGTCCGTCTGTTTCCAGTAAAACTAACCTAGGAACTGATCTTCGACTAGGCCGGTGAATTTCTGCTGATTCCAGGACTATTCTTTGAAGCTGTTTCCTTCTGATTAGCGCGGATTTAGATTGATGTCGTCATATTTATATAATCGATCAGCAGCTCACAAAAGTTTAGGATGTGCGAAAGTGAGTCGATATAGAGCCGAAGTTACTGTTGCGAAGGCTCCCACAAGTTACTCGATAAGGGGCAGAAGACCGTAGACAGTGATAGTGAATACTTCGATTGTTGAGGTTTGTAACAAACACTTGTCAATTAAACATGAATTTTATCAATAGAATTTTTGATTTTAATTTCCAAGAGAATTCATAAACAAATTTCATCTCTCAATCTTAATTTGGTCACTTTTATATAGGGACCAAAATGTGAAAATTTCTTGGTGAAAGGAAGCGATCTTTGCGTGATATTTACTTTAACGTAAAATACTTTGTCCCTTTTTGTCTGCGTCGTTGCTAAAATTTTCTGCTGTTGGCTGCGATTAATCAAATCGTATTTTGCTTTTGACCCAAAGCCGCATCGCTTTCGATCTTTTGGCGACCACCCCCATGCCGCGTATGACCTCGTCTTATAGATGCATTTGCTCATATATTTATTCATGCCAAGTAATGCGTCCGTCCATAGGTTTGTACATATTCCCCCGCACAACAATCTTAATATGACACTGAATAACAATTAACGACCGGCTTATGACCAATCAATTGTGTGTTTATGCCGTTGATTTAGCGTAAAATCTATTATGATGTGAATGTGTATTGAAATAAAGCAAAAAGAAAAAGATCTCGTGATGTTCCTAAATGTGCGATTTAATGTTTTCAACAATCTTTACAAATTATTTGATTATTTACTAAGATTCCATTTTCTTTTCTTTTTTTTTCTTTTTTTCTGATACTTTTTCATTTCACGTCTTGAATAACCGGTATTTATAGTAGAGACTAGGAGCTAGATTAACTTTATCATTCCGCATATATTAAATTTGTCATCACAGTAAGTAACTCTATTGATCTAGCCAGTCTAGTCATTTCGATTTCGATCATAATAATTGCTTATGCAAAACTAATATTAAGCAATTGGTTCGGAAAGTTTTGATACTAAAAATGATAAAAGTCAGAGTATGGAAGTTTTTATAAGAATGGCGGATTTATATATATATATATTTTTTCGAGAATCATATAACTAAAAACGGGCGAAGAAAATTTTATGATTTCAAGAACTTTATACTTTCATCTATGGTAAAGCGTGTTTAGTGCAAGTGAAGCAAATTTGTCGGCCCACTATTAAAAAATTATATAAAAAAAATTGTATTTTTGTTCGCGAATATATATATATATGTAAAGGTTTACGTTCAAGTACGCACGTTTCCAGTCAAACTTTGGTAAGCGAAATAAAGCGCATCTAATCCATATCACGTCTAGGTAAACAT
This sequence comes from Glossina fuscipes, assembly GCF_014805625.2. Lineage (NCBI taxonomy): Eukaryota > Metazoa > Arthropoda > Insecta > Diptera > Glossinidae > Glossina > Glossina fuscipes. The sequence continues at coordinate 2,254,155 of NW_023998427.1, forward strand.
GTAAAAGAATATTTTTTTCGAAATATTATAATAACAACAAATCTAACGAACTCGCAAACTATCGAAGAGAGATGAAAGATTTTTTTGCATGGATTTGTAAGGCTAAAGGTGTGTATGTGTTTTGGTTTTTTTTTTTTTGTTTTTCTTGTATAGCTTGCGAAATTGAATGAAGTCTGTATATATATATATATGTGTACATGTGTATATGTGTGTTAGTGTGTGTGTGTGCATTTTATTTTTCCCTAGTTTCCTCAATTTAAGCTTAAAGCGGTAACAGAAAAGCTGTACGCTTGGCAAAAGTCGAATTTGTATTTCCGACAGTCACTATACACCACTATGTATGCATATTTGTAAATGGCTTTTTATGTGTTAGTGTGTGAAGACAAGTCGACTTTCAGCACATTTATAATATCATCTCTTGGGAATTGCATTTTGAGAAAAATATATGTAGTATTTTTAAATAAATAATAACATCGTCCTTCTACACATCGCGTCAGTCGAAGAAGACTTTTGCTTAATATTAGCTTCGAAAATGGAGATAGATAGATAGAAAAAGAGAAAAAACTTCAAAGTAGTTAAGCATTAGGCTTTTTAGGCCCATTATTAGTGTTATTTTTTTAAAGAATTAATTGCACATCATCGGGATATTTTTAATTACTAGATGGTCATATCAGCATCGAATTACATATCAGCGTCAACGGGCTAATTGGCCCTAACTCCATTATTAAGGGAGACGGCGCTTTCAATGCGCCAATACAATGCGTAAGAATACACTTCTAATTATAATACTTCGCCTTTTCTTGTTTTTCTTTTTTTTTTCTTTTTATTTGTTGAATGGATCTGTTACCAGTAAGCACAAGCCGAATCAGACAAATGATCGGATATATAAACAGAAAAGAATGCGTTAAATACAATTGCTTTAAATGTTCTGAAAAACTTTGATCTTTAAAGTTTCATTAGTTTCTATATTATTGTTTGTAAATAGATTTGAGCATAATTTCTCGTCCCCCGCTCTTTAAATTATTATATCCATAGATATACGAGTATTATGTACACATATGTATATGAAAGACTTTTCACAAACAAATAAAATCGACACTTTCAAGTCGGCATTAGCCGTACGTAAGTAACTTTCTACTTCGCCTGTTTATTCTCTTTTCGTCTGTTTTTTTCTTTTTTTTTTTTTTTGCCTTTGTTATACTCTCTTTCTTTGTGGCTTTGTAAACTTGTCTCTATTTACATTTTTACATGTTTGTAGCAGTTGTTACTTTTGAGTAGCCGTTTGTTTTGAAACACTGTAGACGCACATACATAAATATATTTACGTACAGTTTTCATATATATATATATATATATATATATATATATATACCCACAAACATAAATGAATTCGTGCCTGGCACGATGATCACCGTTTCAGGCAAACGACTTTGCTTGACTTTGTTATATTCAGGTTTCTGATGTTGTTATTTTACATTAATAATAATGCTGTTGTTGTTATTGTTGTTGTCGTCATTATTGTACGGTGTATGTAATTATGCATTTGGTATCTATATATACATACATACATACATACATACATACATACATATTTGTGTGTGTGCACGTGTGCGTATGTGTGTATGTGTGTGTGTCATTCAATGCAAATTGTTTATTGTGTGAATAATACACAGATCAGCGAGTTGAGGTTAGTTATGACAACCACCGTTCCAACGCATAAAATCACTACTGTTTGACATGGCTTATTTAACCTAGAAGCGATCTAAAATACATATGTGCATTTTGGATCTCTAACGCGTGTGCATTGTTCACCTTTCCATTATGAAGACAATGAAAAACAAATAAAATGAACTTGTTGTCATTCTTCACTGGTAAGAACACAAATTAAGGGGCACATAAGACGTAGGGAAGAGCAATAAAGTGCAATTCAAAAATTTACGCAGTTATCCGTGAAAAATATAAAGTTGGTTTTTTTTCTTTTCTCTCTCTTTCTCTCTCTTATTTAAAACACCCTTCATCAAAGTATCAAAACATTCTAAGAGGTCAATAGCAGAGCAGCCTAGCTAAACGCTTAATCTTACTCTCTGTTCTATTTTATTCGCTTTGCTGTTATTTATTTGCCTGAAAAATTAAAATCAATAAAACACTATATATAAAACACAGTATATATATATATATATGGAGGACCCTTGACAAGACGACTGCTGAATGCTTGAATCTTCAATTAATCTCCCAATCAAACGCTATAAAGCGATTAGTATACTTCTTTATTGGTTAGCTTTGTCCTCTATTAATATGCAACACACAGAGTCATGAATTGTATTGGTATGCATAACACATACCTAATTGTATACCTTAGGAATATGATATATTCGGGGAGTTGAACTTTTGTATATTGAGGAGCATTTTTATGTTTGTATTAAAAACCAGGCAAGACTTAATATGTTAAGGGGTGTGCTTGAAAACGAATTATTTGAAATTTACTTTTAAACAAACACTTAGTGGAAGGAGATTTCCAGATCATTGAGGACGAAAAATAGATTTATCCCGACATATCCAACATGTAGAAACCATGCCAATGCACTCACTGACCAACGAAAGGCAAAATGTGTATAAAGTTTTTCACATCAAAATATACGATTCAAAGTAAGATCGAGATTTTGAGTCGCTTAATTGTGTCCGTCTATCTACACAAAGATAAAATTTGAACTTATTCCACCTCAACACTCAGATGAAATGGTAATTTTTAATACACTTTCAAAGACAGCTTAGAGCCTAAAGTTGAATACTAATCCAAGAATTGATGGAAAATATTTATCAGAATCATTCGGATGCATTCGATCGATGAAATAATCTGAACAGCGTAAACGAATAGCAGCTATTTAAAATGATCGGTGTCCAAGATTCATACCAGAACGGATGTACTTTCCTTATTTGTTCGTTTTACGTGACATGTATAAACTTCAACTGTGCCGTAATGAGATTTTCGTTGAACGTGTATACGTGTTTTCCGCAGTTAACTGGTTAATAAACCCTGAATTTTAAACATAAAGCGATAAGTCTAACATTGCTATCATTTTTTTGTGATGATTATAATGCAAAAAAAAAAAAAATAAAATAAAAATACATTAGACCTAACTAAGCTTTTTATCCCTTACACTTGTTCTTCATTTATGTGATATTATTATTTTTCAGTGAATACGTTTTGAAAATAAATAAAATTATAATAATTTCATTGGCAATATACAGCAATACATGCCGTAAACATAAGTTACAAGTCACAAATCGGGTCAATAACTCCTGGAACTGACACATAAATATCGTCTCTATTTAAAAATGTGTATTGTCACATTAGAAAGTATCAGTCATCCAAAGACGTCTGTCACAATTTCATGTCATTTCAATGATTTTATTTACAAGTTACGAAAGTCCGCATTACTTGTGTTGTTTCTAAAGCAGTTTGGTGCAGTTGATTAAGCATTGATTTGTCATGGGAAAAAACGTCGTACGTACTCAACTCAATTAGTTTGAAAGGTGTCTTAACAATTCTCCTACGAGTATCAGTAGCGCTGAATGCAGTGCACGTCCGAAAGAGAGCATTCAAAAAAAAAAAAAAAAAAATTCCAAAATTGTTCTCGATAATCGAAGAGAGAAGTTTCAAGAGAAAACTGACGCGGCGTTTGTTCACAGCGGAACATAAAAACTACAAGGTTTTACTGATGCGGAACCCTGGCAATAGCGCAAATGAATTGCAATTCGAATTGCTGCCTCATTTATCGCATTTTCCTTTCATAGCTGGCGGCGCTCAGTAGCCATAATCTAATCTATATGTTTACAAACCCCAAAAAGATGCACCAGGGAAAGAGGTTTGAATCAAATGACAAGGTCACTGCCAAAACTAAAGCGCACAAATCTCAGGGAAATTTTTGGCGTGATTGTGTCATCCTTGAACAAGACTACGTTGATGAATAAGATTTCTATCCTTACTTTTACTCCTGGCAATTATTGATCGCTAAACTATTAGCTTAAACTATTTGCTGTACCGCTCACCGTCGAACATGCCGCAATATATTTTGCTATTCCTGTTGTAGAGAATATAACGTTTACCCGAAAGATAACTAAAGAATTCATCATAAAAATTGTTAAAGCTTAAGGTAACGATAAAAAGAGAGAAAAAAAAAAAAAAAAAAAAAAAAAAAAAAAATAGAAAGAATTCAAGACTAACAACATTGACAAAGCTTTGAAATCGCAATCGTGACTTCATAGCGCAGACAGTGTGTATAAAAATGAAGATAGGTATGGCAGAAAAAAAGTTAAGAATTTTTTTTTTTTTTCAACTTAACGACCTTAAGTTTTAAAAATTGTAATATAATCAGCAATGCTAGCTTACCAGTACCTTACGCCATTATGAATTTTTGAATTTTTTTTCATTTGCAAAACAAGTTTGCATATAAAAGTTCGTGAAAACTTGGAATTTGAAAAACAGAAAACATCTTTAGCAATTAATAATACAATTAATAACTAGAGCAAAATATGGAAGCGTGCAATAAAGTGATTTTTTTTTTTTTTTTTTTTTTGTTAAAGGAAGAACGTGCCGAACAAGTGAAATTATTTTACAATTTTGTTTTTAAATTCTATATACTCTCACACACATTCACACACACACACATATATATATATATATATATATATATATATACATACATAGATACATACATACATACATACATACACATATCTTTAAATATATTGTAAATAATTGTAAATATATAGTAAATCAATGTCAACCAGAAATGTTTTTAAGGTTGTTGTTGTTTTTTTTTTTAATTTTTTCATATACAATATATAGGCAAACTAATGGAGAGGCAAACTGACAATTATTATTATGTTAAGAAAAAGAACTATACTATACTGTGTGTGTGTGTGTGCCTGTGTAATATAATGTTAGAAATGTAAATCCTCGAGGTATTTGTATGGTAGAGACTTTCGATTTCCATTGAATCAATTCTTCATCGATGGATTAGTTAATTAACTTTCAATTATAACAGTTTCCGTTAATTAGAAAAGTTATGAACAATTTCTTGCTTCTTTTCATGTACTAGTCAGCTCAATCAAGAGCATTTCAATAGGAGATCATTTTTTTTCTTTTCTTTATTTCTTTTTTTTTTCAACTATTTCCTCTATTTCCCCCCTATTTTCAATGTCTTCGAAGGAGCTCAATTAATTGCAGGCAAATAATGTTTTACTCCATTTATAAGAAATCTCTGATTAGCAAGTGATTTATTATATTAGACAAATACAAGGTGAGAGGAATTAATGCAGACAGCTTTCACTATAATTTTCCTTTAGAGAGACTTCAGAGTCACTTGCATTTTGGCTTTTTCCCCTCCGATAAATTTTGTTGCCCGATTAAGTAGATATTTTCGGCCGCATTACGATGTGCGTAGAACAATATATAAATATATTGAAATTTATTATGTAATAAACATACGTTCCATGGGACATAGTCTTACTTGTTTACTCACCAAAATGGAATAAGTATTATTTTATTGCTTCTTGTGTATGGCAACTAATGAATATTCGATGAACATTTTTGATGGGAGATTATGAACCGAATTAACGGGCTTCATTCGCCCCCTTGACGTGCTGAATATGTGACAAAACCTTCGTGAAATTTCTTATATATATATATATATATATATATATATATACATGTTTGTATGTATGTATTAATTAATGCAGGTACATATTGAGTATTAAATATTAAATATTGTAAAGTAATGTGCATTCATATGTCGATTGGACACACGTTGGATAAGCTGAGTGCACACTTTCCGTCTTTAATACATATATTGCATAATGCATTCTCTGTGTTTAAAGTTGATATTCACTCATGACTTCAATGCGTTTAAATTTATTATTACTTTACGTTTTGTGGTCGTCGAAATGATCCAAAAAAAAAAAAAAAAATGGCAAAGAGTTTAAACTTGTTAATCACGTCATGTACAAACGATTCGGTTCCTTAGAAATAATGCACATGTTTGGTATTACAGGATTCGACTTAAGCCTAATGTAATTTCCTTTTCTCGTTTCTCTTTATTTCGCTTTTAATATAATGCCTCTTGTAAGACATTTAGATGACATTTTCCTCAACGTACATATCAGTTTTGTATATCATATTGTACAGGCAAACTCTAATACATGTTAAAGTGGTGTGCAGTCGAAGAGAAAGAGGAAGAGAGAGAGAGAGAGAGAGAGAGAGATTGAAAGAGAGAAGTGTCAAATAGTTTGTTATAAATGCAAAATGTTTCGTACATGATTTAGTATGTGTCGGGTTATATGCTATATACATCAGAAATAAGGACTTAAGTACTTAACCACAATTGATTGTTATGTCTGCTCCCATATCATAAAACGAAAGTTATTCAGAAGGTCTGGTTTCCTTTTTCGTTTTTTTTTTTTTTTTTTTTTTTTGTATAAACGAAACAAACCCTAAAAATCTGATGATACATACTTTGATTTATCTGAAAATTTCCTATTGTATTTATTAAAATTATGAAACATTCAAAAGAGAAAACAACAACAATAACAACAACAACAACAAAAATTGATAAATTACTTTTTCAAGTACTATCCCATAAATAGACCTTAAAAGTGTAAACCATAAGATAAAGCACAAACATTGTCGTTTGCGTATCTTACATTTATGCTGATCTAAAATCACGTGGCATTTTGATGACTTAAGATAAAATCATCATAATTTATGACGCTTTAGTCTCTGTGAAATGCATGTCTATTATCACCCGCAACCGGAGAGATGACAATGATAATTTTATCTTATTTGGATTGTGCTCAAATATCATCAACAGATATGTTATATACACATATATCTTTGCGTATGTACCTATGTATGTACGCGGCTTTCTATATTGAATGTCATGCTAAAGCGCTCTACATAACGTGACGCGTTACGGTACCGCAACCGCTTTCGCATCATCTCCGGTTAGGCACTTCTGGATCACTGACCTTGACTATATTCTTGCACACTTCTGTCCCCTAACGATATTACAGATTGGCCGTCATCGCGGGATATGTCATTTAAAAAACGAACTCAATTCTTCCGATTAAAAAATATCTTTAAACTGCTGCTCAATCAAATGGCATAATTCCGACGTTCAACTACGACGTTTCGAACTACAACAAACTTAGTTTCTCTCTGTAAACGCGTTGCAAAGGTATTGCCCTCATCTGAACTCAAGTAGATAACAACAGAGACCTAGTGAAAAATCGCACAGGCATGCTGCTAAAATTGTTGCTTTCTCCATGACGTAAGACCATCGACCGAGTAAATCATAGGTTGCTGAACCGTCAGGCTTTCCACACATCGTAGTGGAATGGATGATCTTTTACTTACTCAAGAGATTCTTTAGAGTGTTTTTTAAATCATTCCAATGTGTTGAATTCCCTACAACATTAACTCTATGCTCAGCGGCAGTGTTGTTCAAGCCGATCTTAAAGATTCCGTTACTTGGTGTCAGTTTAGTTTTTTAACTTTCGAATTAATCAAATTAAGAGATTATCTTTTGCAAGAAGGAATTTATTCCTCCCTACAAGACTTTATTGATTCACATCAACTAGCGAATGTAGAACTGTTTTATAATCTAGGAACACTTCTCATACCCTCTCATACTTGTTGTACAGGGTACGTTAAGTTTGTACGGATGTACTTAACACCCAGAAAGACTTAAAATAGACTCACAAATCGATTCAGAATCACTTTCCGTATCAATTTAGGCTTTTCTGGCGGTCTTGTTTTCTAGTGCTCAACCTACGGGCAGCAAAACTAACTATGCTATCATATGAAAACACGTCATTACTTATATAGCTTTAGCCTCACAGGGGAAATATCCGTTAGTCTAAGGAATTTTTTTTATTATTAAATTTGATATGGGTGTAGTGGGAAGCAGAGTCATCTATTCGCAATCCTAGTCCAATAAAATCAAATTCAACGTGCGAGTCCGTCCTTCGAGGAACTATCTTACTAAAGACCGTAAATAGATAAAGCAGTTCATAATTGACTTGACATTGATTTAATCTTATATTTATCTTCCTAATAATATACATAATAAGAATTAATATTCTTAGTCTAATCATTTTATTGAATACTATGCATTAATATGCGAAAATCAACTCTTTGCCAATGCTTGTGCATTGCCAATGTCATATCCAAAACTAAAGCACTCAATTAGGAGTTGCGTTACAATGCTGCGAAAAAAGTAAACGTTATGGCTCACAAATTGCCAAGCGTTTGCTTGTTTGCGTCGCTTTTATGACACACTATTACATAATATAATATATATAAAATCCGTTATATTTTTTTATTATGCTTAGATAGCGTAGCCGTGGGCCTGCTGACACTCAACCTTTGTACAGTTCTAGTAAGCAAATCAACAACAATATACTTTAGTAATTTAACTAAACGGTTTTATGGAGACCTACATTTGATGATGCCGTCATTTATCCGGTCGCAATTTTCGCAAACTTTTACCCTCCTTCTTTTATGTCCCTCATTTCATTTTGTTTATTTTGTGGGGCAGATACAAAGGAACACAAAATAATGAACAGAAATTCAAATTAAGAGAAAGAGAACTGTAATCTACTAAAGGAATGAATATATTATATCTGGTCGGTCATCTTCGTAACGTTCGATATACGATTTAGATATTTTTGGTATCTTAAATGGCTTTTAAGTAGCTTTTCCCCACATTCATTGAAATTAAGCAAGTAATAAAATTAAATTCAGTTGCGGCCGAATCACCTATACCTCCATCATTACCTTATTTCAAACGCAAAACACCCAAAAAAAAAAAAAAAAAAAAAAAAACTTTAACGTCCTATAAGACGGCATGAGCATGGTCGATTCTTCTCCACGTTCCTATATTTACTGAAAAATACTCGTCAGGTTTACCGTAATTACAAAGTCAGTTACCTCGGAGTGAGGCGTGGCCATTGTACTATCGATTGAGTTGACCTCCGCGATTATTCCTAGTGCGAATAACTCGTGTTCATCGCTATATGTGTTGTACTTTGTTAGTAATGATAATGCAACTCAATATATATATATATATACATATGTAAATTTATATATATATATATATTTTTTTTTTGAGAAAATGAAGATATTCTTAGTTGGTCTTGTATTATAGGCGTGTCTTTCGTTCGATTTGGTTCATTTTTAATACTAACCCCTTTGCTTCCAATTTTTCTATCAAATTGAAAGTCGATAAATTCATTAATGACGGACATAGAGACGGACGCCTTTAAATCGTTTCAACATTCCAATAGTGATTAAGAATATTAGGTATATACGTGTATACACGTAAAATCTGATCCAAACCTGAAATAGAAGTGGGTGTTAATTTGCATTTACTTTTGAGTATCATCATTGAGTATTTCATGTTCGGTAAAGATTGCGAGTCCTATAAGGAATGACAAGAACTTATAGAATGACGACCCGAAAGTCTAATAAAGGCTTTAATTACTAACTTAAGAGCAGCAGTCAGCCTTGGAGAAAAGTCGAGGTTTTAAAGAAGTGCAAGATATCTTCGAAGCATATATTACATTAAATTATTTTCTATTTTATATTCTTTTAATGTAATCTCGGAGTACATGTTAAAAGCTAAAATGTTTTCAGCAGAAACTTAATTTTTTTGTTGTTTTTCTCAATAATGTCAGTAGAGTACTAGAAAACATTTACAGTTCGTGTAAACGGAAGCAATGCAAGCTCTCAGCTTCAAAGCCATTGGTTTTTCGAAAAGTCGAGGGATATTTTAAAAATTATGAAATTGGTTGGCAGGTAAATGAAAATTACTCATGACGATGAAAATTAGTCATGTCGCAAAGAATAAGACCATAGTCAAGCGAGAACAAACGATGCGCAATTGTACGCGATAAACGGAGACATTTATTAAATGCATTCTCTTTAACAAAAGAAACAAAAATTAAATAGGAACAGTGAGAGGGAGAAAGTAAAGGCAAGAAGTATACAAAGCGATTTGTGCCGTTCGTTTTGAAAGCGCGGTTCACTTTTAAAACTACTAAAGGTAATGAAAGTTATAAATAAAACTCAATAGCATTTTTTGTCTATAAGCAAACTATATTTAAAAAAATGTTCGGATTTCCTGATATGAGCAAGGTGGGGGGGGGGCTTACATTACTTATTAACGTTATTGTGGAAAAATTGTCAGGCTGTAAATAATCCGGAAAAGTATTTTGCATTTCCTTTGATTTAGAAAAGGTTGTCACAAAATGTTGCTACGAAAAATTTTAATTTGCCGCCATTTGTGTGTGAGCAGAACGTTTTCATTGTTGAAAAATATGTTAAGAACAACGAAAGTTTGGCAGCCACAGTTTGCGAATTTCATATAAAATATCTTTGGAATATTGATAGAACTTTGCCAACTGCGAACAGAGTAATTGACATCATTAGATTTTTTTTTTTATGAAGTCACTTGAAGTCATAGATCTATGCTAGCCAGGCCACAACTATCCGTGCATTGAAGGAGGAGCTGGCCACGCTGCATTATCAAAGTTTAGCCACATTTATGCGAAACGGTTATTGAAAATTTCGATATGAGAGACCGTATGTGCCAGCAAAGCCAGTGGACGCCACTTACGCGATGTGCTATTTCACATATACGACCCTATCCTACGTACGTTATGATTAATTACTATTAAAAATAAACCAAAAACTCTTTTTTTCTATTCAATTCAATTCAAATCTGGGTTAAGGTTTGGGACATCCTTTCTCTATGGGGCGGCTATAGCATCGGCTATAATGTCGCGAGAAGCGCCATCTTGCTGTTTGAACCAGTTGCACAAACGATCGAGAAATGGCGAACCGGAACAATTTCTTATATACATATGACACAAGTCCACTTAGCTATAAAATAAATAAATAAATAAATAAATTTATTATAATCACTATTAGGTCAGGGAGTTATATTCGGGTGTGACTGAATCTTTTTCATCCCCATCACCTGCGTTACCCTACGAAAGAGTGAAAAAAGACTGAAAAAACGTTGCAAACGTTTGGGCAAAATAAGTACACCCGTCATCCTTCGGTGATGGGTATAAAAATAAAATCCGTTAGAAACTTTTGAAGAATTGAAGTGATTGAAGTGAATTAAAGTATTTTCTTAGAAAAAATACTCCATAAATTATTATCTTCATATTCCCGATATATATTGTAAGCGAAGTCATTGCAGTTAATGCTAAATTATGATATAAAAATGATTAAATAAACAATCAATTTTAAATGTATAGTGTGGCTGGTATGTATCAATGTGTAAATTTCCCAAAATTACATTTTTTTTTTTTTTTTTTTTTGTTTTTTTTATATTTTCCTATTAAGACAACATTTAATGGAATAAAACCAGTTAAGTTAGAAAAATAAGAAAATTATATTCGGTTGTAATCGAATCTTTTATACCGATCACCGATATACTAAAACAGACTATAAATAATGAAAAACTAGCTTTTCGTACTTTATAATTTTTAGTGGACGCAGCTGAATTTCCTTTTTATTATTATTATTTCCTTTTTCGGATCGCGTGTGCCTATTCTAGGTTACGAGTAATGAGCAGAAAATGCGGAAAGCAAAGGTGTTGGCTGTTGGCCGACGTATTCTTTGACATGCTTTAGGTCATTTTCAAATTCTTTCACAAATTTGTAGGCGATGTCTTAATTTTTTCAAACGACCTAGGTCATGTTTACCACAATGGACCAACGGCCAGACGGACATGCTTAGGTGCATTTCGTATTTCTATTAATCAAGAGAATTTACACATTTCATTGGAGCTTTGAAGCAAGCTTCTTGGCATTATAAAGGTTTTGACAAAAAAAAAAAAAATAAATAAATAAACTTTGATATAGTATAGCAATGGGTAGAGGGGGCCAATTTTGCCCATTTTATCCATGAGTTCAAATTTGCATAAGCTTATCCGCCGTTGTGAGTAGTGAGCGAAAAGTCAATTTTTTATTCTTTTTGGAAAACAGAGGCGCTCTGAGAAGGTGGGCACATGGTAGTATAGGTAGACGAGTCCTTCGATCGTATTCAATACCAATCAGCGTGCGCGAATTGCGAATGTTTCTTATAAAATTGAATCCGATAGATTCATTTTTGAGGGCACGAGACCGTTTACAACAGACATCACAGAGACGGACCAATGGACATAATTAAACCGATTGAAAATTTGATGCTAGTTAAAAATAGGTATACTCTATAGGTATAGTCTCTGAATTTTCTTTCTTAGTACTTATACTTGTTTTGACAAAATTAATATATCTATCTCTTTTTCTTCGGTGATGGGTCTAATAGGGGAATGAAGTAAAGGAGATTTTTCTTCTTTTTCCAGGAAAATGATATGAATAAGTGTGAGTTTTCAATGCTTTGAAGTAAGTAGTAGTAGTTTTCTCGAAAAGTTTCGCTCAATTTATCTTACGTTTATGTGGATTTTCGACCATCTTAATATTCAGTTGAATTTAGTCCAGTGCAGGGTACCAAGAAAAGAAAGGAGCATTTATATTTACCCATTGCACTGTTGAACAACCCTTTCAGCTGAATAGTAAAAACGCTACAAATTTAATCGATTGTATTGCTTCCTCCGCTTCTTTCAATAATTCTTTTATAATATATATAAGTAGTAGTAGAATAACAACAATTGTATGCAATATGCTCTTACGATCGTGTTCCATACCTCGAAACCTCAAAAAAAAAAAAGAATTCTCCGTGTTTATATGTGAAATTTATTAAAAAAAAAAAAAAAAAAAAAAAAAAAAAAAAAAAAAAAAAAAAAAAACGAGCATAAAACAGACATTGACCATCGTAATGAGCATACGGCTGATGTACAGGAGATTGCTAATTAAATTTTTTATAAATTTCTTTTTAACGATTAAATCTTACCTGCTTGTAACGGTAATATTCTAGTATTTTCCCGTTGCGTGTATGCTGCAACTGAGGGATTAGTGTTGACGAAGCAGCCAAAATTATTTAAGATAAGGACAGTGATTAAGCTGATTATTAAACTCTTCATGTTGCTGATGTAATACAGTGGTTGAATGTATTTACAGCAACTCGACAAATCTAAATTTTGTATAGTTTGATTGCTGTTGCCGGTGGTGATGGTGTTGATGGTGGCGCTGTTGATGTTGATATTGGTATTGGTGTTGGTATTGCTGGTGATGGTGGTGGTGGCGGTCGTGTTGTTGCTGATGATATGAGCGGCGATACCAGTTGCATTTGAGAAATTTTTATTGCCGCTCTTATTTAAACTCGTTGATGACAGTTTGGAGTTTGATTTCACATAATTTTTGCTGTCGCTGTTAGCAAAATGAAAGACTTGTCGTGCTTCGCACATCTTTTTTAACGGTTCAATGGCGGTCTTCATAGAAACTTTTGATCGTTGCAATAGTTGTGTTCTTTGTTTCTCCCGAAATCCATGGCCGGTAGGTGGATCCATGCTTGATTCGTTCAATACAAAACACAACTTATTGCTTTTTTTTTTTTTTTATTATGATTTTTTTTTTTTTTTTTATATAATTTTCAAATTCTATTATTATTATCTATATTATCACTTTTTTTTGTTCTCTTCCGTTGTTAATGTCAACTTGTCAACTTGGGGATTTACCTAGTGACCTATTATACGTATAATGTTATACTATATATTAACTTGGTCTCACTTAAAGCAAAATTATAATTATATATTAAAAAGCATCGTTGGGCGTTAATGACATAAGCGACTTAAGCTAGGTAACTGGGCGTGGAAGATAATGCTCTAATTGAAGCATTCACTCTCTGCAGTAGCATGGGCTTTTAGTCAAATGACAATAATGGAAGTTATATACCTTTAGAACGCCCATCACCGCGAGAGGTTTTCTCTTTATCATATAATTTGTATATATATATATATATATATGTATATATATATACAAATATATAACACGTAAATCTAAGTGAACAGAATTCTTGGGCCTATGTGTACGGTGGATACCAATAGCTTCGTATTAGACGAAATTAAACATACTATCAGTTTCTTGATATATAAAATGAATCAAAATTTCTTAAACATAGTGAAAGTAACGTTACAAATCACTATTAGCTTTTAATTACATAATTCTGCGATGCATTTAATTGTACGAAATTATCGGAAAGAAAAACATTTTAGATTTCATACGATAACGTTATATATATAATATTAATTCTCGCTTAGAAGCGGTGAAGAGTTAACAACGATAACTGTCAAGTAAAGTAAATTTTATTAAATTTTACTGCGAAATGTGTATATAAATATGCGCTGATATAAACGTAAGTATATACGCGTATGCATTTAGTATACGCTGCTTGGTAAGTGTAGCAGTTGCTGTAATTTATTAGGAACCGGAAGTCAGCTAATGCATGCAATTATGTGCCGTGAATCTGTAATAAGAAGGAAAAGAGAAAGAGTAAAGAGTAAAAGAAAAAGGAATTATTTTATTATAAAAATATTAGCATTAATGCAAGTATAATCTTAAATTTATAGCCAAAAAATTTCAACTGATATTGTAACACGTTGGGAAAAAAAAATTTTTGTTTTATTTTCTTTTTTAAGTAGAAGCAGTACAGTGAGCCATAGTCACTTACTGAATACCCTGCATCACTTTGCGTGATACACAATTATTCATAGGATGATTTTTCAAAATAAATTGTTATATGTGACGTGGTCGAATAAGTGCTCCAACCCGAACTATTTTGAATAGCATTCGTTCTAGGGAGAGAAGACGTCAGTGTACCAGATTTCATTAAATTAGCTGCAAAATTGCGGCCTATAAAGCAAGAATAAAATGACAGAGAAACAGACAGACAAGCTTTGATCGATCCGTATAATAAAAGTTGGGCCTATCTCAAGCCTTTATGGATATTGCATACATTCGAACAAAGTTAATATGCTCTTGCAACACATGTGGCGTGTGGCAAAAGCACTATCAATTTTCCTGCAACCTAACCGAAGTTTGCTCATAACCAAACGTCAAAGGTAAAAACCGTAAAACACTTTGACAAGAAGTTTACGAACAACAACAATCTTAAAGGTGTATATATGGGAATTCTATGAAATCCATAGCCGCTCTCCAAAAAGCTTATAATTTCATTCAATAATATGAACTGCGTACATTTTTAATTGTGTTAATAATTCTCAATCCAAATGTGCGCACAAAAGGTACGCAACGCAGACCAAAAGAAACCTAACAAGGAATCATACGGAAGAAATCACAAAATTAACAGTTTTTTACTAATCATCGAATCATTCTATGCTGCCTGCTATAGGCAAACATAGCATCCAGTGAAAAGAACTTATTTTTTATTCAAAATTTCGACGGGAAAGATAATCATCTTTTACAAGGGAAAATATGTTAATCCATTCTTGGGCCAAAATATGTCGATGTACGAAATCACTCATCAAAATATCCCAAAAGTTGTGACTTGTAAGTTAAGCATACTACAATGAAAGGTGTATCTGCGTCAAGTACTTCTGCGTGTTGCGTACATTGACATTTTAAAATAATAGTAATTCATTTACTTGGAAACTGATAATGGGCGCAACTTAGAAAACTTAGGAGCTCAGTTAAAGCGCACTACAAAAATGATCGCGAAAGAAATCGGTGTAGTCGGAAATCAAACTGGATCGAGTTTATAATGAATGATCGTCCCTGCCTGCGTGCGTACATATTCATTCATTTTACTTGAAAAATCAAAAAGTAATGTAAAAACGCATTAACAATTGCGCCATTGAAGTGATTTTTAAGTTCTTTCGATTACAGCTTTAATCCAAAACCATCTGCCTCGATGGAAGCAGACATATGCAAGTTGCATATTTTATTAGTTGGAAATAGTCATGGCCGTAGTTAATTATGATAGTAAAAATTGTAAAAATGAAAATCTTTTATTGTCGAATCGGTGTACGCTCATCCTTCAATTTTATACCACAGAGTATATGATGTACGCGAAACGTTAATATCATTGAACTAAAATATTGCACCATCTCCGTTAAAATCGTGAGGCATTGGGCATTTTGATTAACACCGGGTTTTCAATCAGTGCTCGAGTTTCACTCTGCTCGAGCTCATTACCACTTCTTATAGCAATATCTAACATAAAATCCCTTTCGTGGAAAGACACACAAAAGACAAGGCGTTCTTCTTCTTACATACAACTTGTATTTTATTAGTAAGGCGAGAAGAGTCAGTAACTAGCGATAAGACAATGCTTTAAATAAAATACTTTGCACAATTTTCTTGAATATTTTTATATCCCAAGCCACTTATGGTACAAGGGTATATTAAGTTTATGCAGACATATGTATGTATGTATGTATGATTTAAGCTTGTCTGTCCACCCGTCTGTCTACTTTTTTGATTTACGAACTACATGTGGCAATTTTTGAGATGTTTTGATGAAATTTGCTGCACCAATATGCTTTGACGAAAGAACTAATGCGCACCGCTTGCCCGACCGCGATAGAGATAACGTCTTATTTTGAAATGTGATGCAGAATATTTAATAGCGGTCTGTGTCCGTCTATAGTCTTTCTCCTTATTTTAACAAGACCAATAGCTTAGGTGACTCGTCTCTTAAACGTGGGAACGAGAAAGGAGAAAGCAGGGCGCAAACTAGTGAGTACGTGTCTTAGCCGTATGTGTTAGGTCTTTACCGACTGAATACACTTGCTATAGCCACGACCAATTATGGGAAAACCGCGTTGAGATTTGAATCCGCGAGCTCCGACCTGGCAAACATAGCTTGGAGGTCTTATTGCTATGCAAAGGCATGTATGTATATGTTCGCAAGCGCCGCTAGATTTTGAAACAATATCACATTGCCCGTACGCGTCTGTTAATATTCTTCGAAAGGTTGCTTCGGAAAATTGGAAAATACCAGATAGATTTATAAGTCGTGATATTCAAGTGTAATTGCGACGGTGCTTAAAGGAAAACTCTCCAATTCCCGGACAAGAGTATTTTAATACATACAACAGCACATTGACACAATCAAATAAGTTATCTCTCAGGGTATGAAATTATATCGAAAAAATTCAAAAAATCAATTATGATGGAGATATTTATTAAGACATCATTCCACTAAGATAAGCCAGGAGGAAATAGAAAGATAAAAGAAAAGATATTAATTACACTAATTATCAAAGAATCTTTATATTGTTCATACGAACACGGCACGACACAATAATAGAAATCTGCAGAGTAAAAATCTTTTCATTCAAGTTAAGCAAAAAATTTCAATTTCATTTGTAAACGTTTGTCGCAGTAACTTCTTCTTCGTATTATGCAAAACAATAAAAAAAAAAAAAAAAAAAAGCAAGAGTTAAAATCATGTGTTTTTTTTAATTCACGCATTATCATGGGTCATCAAACAAGTGTTTTGTTTCAGACATTAGCTGACGCTATTCTTATTTAACAAATGATTTCATCCAAATGATTCACCCCCTTTGGGCTTCTATAACAATTCAATCGTAGAACAACAATTTTCGCCAAATTTTCATATAAAGCTGCTCTTGCTTTACTAACAGCCCAATCAACCATTCAGAGTTCGTTATTTACTGGGGTAAGCCAATGCCTCACACACACATAACCCCAAAATAAAAAGTCCAATAGCGTTATATATGAGGAGGAATCGTTAATGCCACGAAATGCATGGCATGTTGCAACGTATGATTCAAGTCCATTTTCATGTTCAAAAATAACGTTACCCGGCCACAAACTGCCCGAAAAAAACCTACGCGTAAAATTGATTTTTATACACGTACGGCTTTAGATCTGAAGGGCACTAAAACCTTATTTGCGAAGTCATTTAACCGAATATGAGCTTTGCCTTAACACTGTTTATTTTTACGCTACAAAAAACATATGTGCTTTGTATTCAATTCGGGGAATGGGCAAGGTCCAACTATACACAATGGAAAGCGGATAGCCTCAGATATGCTACCTACCGTTTTAAGACACGTTAGTCTTAGAATTTATTTCTCTGGCTAAATTAATTGCAATAACAATAATAATAGTTTCGGAATCAGAAAATGGATGGGCGTGTCTTTTACAGAGCCACGGTGAACTTCCTCGAACTGTATTGGTTTTTGTTAGCGTAAGCAATGCGTTCAATGCTTTATAGACTATTCGGAAGAAACCCGTTGGCAGAAATAAATTTTTTCCTTGAAGTTTTGGATTTCTCCCCACACTCTCCAAAAGGACTAGTTGGGTCGAAGAAAGCCCTGCTGGCGAGTTACAACGCTTTCTGCTCTTCTAGTAATTTCCACCTCCTCCAGTACACTAATACATGTTTGTAGAAAGTATTTGTACCCATCATAGAGCTTCATTGAGACGACCATTTAAAAGTGAAACTTCGAATGCAATTTCGCCGTTCACGAACTTCGAGCATTGATAGGACTTTTTGTAAAAGTATCTGGCGTACATCTCTTCAAGTAAATCAAATAAATTTTAATTTTCCACCCGGCTTACGTCCCCTTGGATTTGCATAATGGACTTATTTAGTCTATTCTGTTAATTCATTGGTCAGCGGTTGCTGCTAGACGAAATGCTGGACCGTCTTACCAATAACTATTCATGCTCTTATCGTCCTTTAATAAATGTTGAGCTGAACAAGTTCCGTCCGTGTTTGTTTATATCGAATTCCATGTGGAATGCAACTAACTGGCCACGGGGATGATAGAAGACGAATGATGACACTATAAAATTTTGATGGGAACTTTATATCCGAATAAGTTCTTTAGCAAACTTCAGCAAACTCTTTAGCTTTGTTTGATTTATAAAATTTGCATGGTCCTATCTCGAATCTCTAATCTATTGAGTTCTAATCGCTGACGCTTCTAGCGTCCAATGTTTTTGTTATGAAGTAGTATTCTAATGCATACGTTAATCCTTCGTGATCTTACGACAACTTTGTGAATTTTACTGTTTCACTTAACCAGGTATCAAACTTTCGCGTCTTCTTTACATAACTTAGAAGCAAATCAAATGAAACTTATGGGAGTGGCAATATAGACTTTTGAGTGCTTTTGTTGCATTTGTTTTTGCTATGCATGTAATGCACTTTTAATGCATTGACCAATTTCTTTTTGAGAAATTGCGCACGTGGCACATTTAACAAATTTTGGGGGCCTACTAAGGCGAAAAGAAAAGAAAGAAATTGTTCCGATCGCATTGCTGATAGCTGGCGGATTGTCAAAGATATTCAAGAGATATTTTGACAGCACATATGACGAAAAAGTTTTCGAATCGATTTTAAACAACAACGGCAAGGGCGCTAAGTAGAAAGTAAAAATAATACAAAAACTTCAACTTTGTCTTGCAATTTCCCGTCAGCAAACGGCACGGTATTTACGTAAATAAACACAATTATTTACCTATACAAGCTGCAATACACTCATAGATAGGTACGTGAAACTACTTTAAAGAGATCTAAAGTTTATGGGACTGATGTGTTTTGTTGTGCTATCAAACCAGTCACAACTTCTGTCAGTATACGGTTTTCATAGTAACGTAATAATGGATACAACATTTGTAACAATAGCAACCGATTCAAAAAGCATCGTTAGCAACAACACGAAAAATGTAGTACTTACGAATGAGGACGATAATAATAAAAAAAAAATAAAAAAAAAAAAAAATGAAAAAAACAAAAAAAAATAAATAAAAAGAGTAGTAATGGAAAAGAGGAATTTCTGCTCTGTACAAAGAAAATTGCTTTCTGCTCTTAAAACTTGAGTGTAAAATGCAATAACTGGTCTAAAATGCAAAAAAAAAAAAAAAAAAAAATATTTTTGAGTTGAATACGTTTACGTTAATGCTAAAATAGTTTGCGTTAAATCTCGTTGTTTCTTCAACGCGAATAATTGTTTCCTAACATTTAAAACAAATACAAATTTCTTTACATAAATGAAAATCGTTCTTAAAGTAAGTTTTATTCACACTTCCGTGTAGAGGATATTTCTATATAATGCCAGTTGATAATTAATTAAACAAGGATAAAGTCTTTATCCATCACCAAAAAAGAAGAAAAAAAAGGCGCAATTTTTGTTTTTTAGTTATTCTGAACAATGTACATCGGTGACAACTAAGATGTGGTGCTACCTTATCTTGTTTCTGAACACACCTCGTATATGTTCTGCATTCTTGAAAATTCAAAAATATTCCATCAAACGGACAAAATGTCACAACAATACTGACAATACGCCCGGCAATGTTCACACTCAAGTTTTAAAAGCCAGCGTTAATATGTGTGCCGAACATTTAAGAAGCTCGACTATCTAAGTGGATTCATGGTTCATGGATTCAATGCTCAGTGTAATAAACCATACTTTGATTACAATTGATGCGCGGTCGTAGCCATAGTGAATAACTCGGCCGGTAAAGGCATAACACTTACAGTTAACTCGGACATATACCTCTCGGCCATCCCTCGCTCTCGCTATCTCTTTCGCTTTCCTCTTAGATGATTGTCAGCGTTTGTGGTGACTCTTAACTAATGGTCAACGTAGGCAGCACTACATTGGTTACATAACCATTGATATAAAAAATATCAATACTCAATAAAATCAAGCTAATAATAGTAACCAATCCGCACTAGCTTCTTACTTTTTGCTGTTAAGTTCACAATTTTTTTTTAAACAAGATAATGAATGAATATTACTCCAAGTTATATTTAGCTTGGTTTCGTTTCCTTTCGGATCCGATAATAAAACTTTCATTTTCGTAGCCAAACGCATATCCACTGCTTGAAGTCTAGGAACGAAAAACATAGTTAAGGGATTCAAATAACGAATAGGTTATCGTCAGTTGTTTATCCTCTTGTCATCGTTTCAAACGCAGAACATTTCATAATTCGAACGTCTCATCATTGTAACTGTGCAGCATTTCCGTGAGGATGATCTTCGTCGTATAAAGATTTCATTGCGAAAATGTAAGCAATGATTTTTCTTTACGAGACGTGTTTTTCGTGCGTTTTGCAAACTATTGTTATCGTAAGTTGAATGGCTCTTTCACACTTTGATGTGCAATTATCAATTGCCGCATGTTGGTCGCCCTTCTACTGCTGCTAACATTATGGAGATTATATTAAGATCGCTTTCAAAAGCAACTTTTCCTATACGCGTTGTGCAATTATCGTCGGAACTCAGCTACATTTCTTCCATCTTATAAGCAACGATTAAATTTTGCTTAATATTGATTAAATTATATCTTCCGATTAAAACCAGATTGATAAGTTATACATTAAATCAATCTTGTTAAGGACAATTTCATTTTAATGTTCTTGTATAAATTTCCTTTTCATTATAAATAATGATTGTTATCATCGTTATGAGCTTTTCAAACCATTCGTTGGTATGGGTAAAAACACAGTATGTATACAAATCTTTCTAAGAATAAAATCATCTCGAAATTAACATACTGCTGTGCTCGCCACGGCAGTGAATCTATTCGATATGCTAGATGTTAGCGTAAACCGTAGAAAAAGAAAAATGGGCCTAAGATCTTATAAAGCTCGCTTATTGTTGGTCGGTGTGAATAGCGGAATCCGTTTGGTCATGTCCGTCCCTGCTGACAACAGTCAAACATTTCCAATACATATTTATTTTTTTTTTTTTCTAAAAGCTTTCCTCGTTAAACGCAAGCAAGTAGAAGTCCGTCCAAATTGGGTGCATCTTTGCATCATGTTTTTTTTTTTTTGCAATTTTTCATATTCATTTCATATTTATAAATAAATGAAAACATGAATGTGGAGTAAAGGTGAAAAGCAATTGGTCTACCAGCACTAAAAGACTGAGTTTCTTTCTTTTTTCTTTGCTCTAAAAAACATTTGACTTTACGCAATTCAGTTAACGATGTTCAGTACTTTTCCAATGAGAAGAATTCATCATTAAAGGGTGAAACGAGCTAGAAATCCTGCAAAGCGTAGAAAATTGTAGAATTAAAAGACACTATAGACAGACAGAATAATTATTCGTAAAATGATCCGTTCATTTAAATCATTATGAAAACGAGTATTCCGTATTTGTTTTCTAGAACCAATCTCATCTAGTCTTTATTAGTCTTTGCTAGATGATCGCAATAAAAAAAAATCTCCTTGTATCTCATCCGTGAAGGCTTGAATAGTATAATCCTAATAGCAAAAAAAAAAACGGATTTCATCGTTTCTGGTAGAGAGGAATTGCTGTGTATTTAATTCAACAAAGGCGATATTTATCTTATATTTTATTATTCGTGTAGAATCCATGATTTTCGACTATAACAATTTCGTCGCCAATTTCACATTTCTTTCACATCTGTAATAGCCGATCGTTTCTACATACATATTGTGATAAGACTTGCGATAGACGCGTCTTTTATTATTACACCGATCGATTCGAAGGGTGATTCAGGAATTTGTCTGTCCGTCTTGGTTTTTGTACTCAACCTGCAAGATCCAAGATCGAACGCTCGCGGACAAATTTTTCCCCCATTTCTCACACAATGGCAATGCTTGAGATCGGATCACATTTTCGGCCGCTGCTCACATAACACCATAGTTTAAGAAGGTCAAATGCGGCGAAGTCCCTTGAAAATTGCAACACATGACTAGTCGAGTAAGACTATGAAGTCAGTGCTGGCGGGTTCAAATCCCAAGTGTAGTATAGTGCACTTTTGAGAATGCTCAGATTGGGTAGACACCCACCAGGTTGCGCCCAGCGCCCCCCCCCTATCAATTATCATTCCTTTTTTATCGCTTTTCGTGTCACATGAACAAGAGGCATTCCATCTGAGCGCTTAAAGCACAATGTGTTCTAAAAGTCCTACATAACATTTCAAATGGAACTGATATTCATAACTTTTTGAAAAGAAAATAAAAAAACCGATTTTTCTTTGACTTGCGTCCACCTATAAATAGCATAAAAAGATTATTTCGCGGTTCATCGATGCCTCTATTGTCTACAAGTTTAAAGTTCATAAGATTTCAATAGAGTTCATAACGTTTATGTATGTATGCATGTATGTCGCGAATCCAATTGTGTAAGCCACTTATTTCTGGCAAATTTCCTTTTCATTTCGTTCTTATACATTTCTTCTTTAAGGTAAAGAAACATATATGAAAAAAGAGCAAAAGTAAATATTGAAGGAATCTAACGAACCGTAGTGCGACAAATAAGTTTACGTTTAATTATATGCACTGGAAAATATCAAAACATATTTTCTGCTTTTCAAATTGTTTCCATAACCCAGCACAAATTGATTGATATATAATGGGCATATAATTTTTACCGATTGCTAGGTAACTTTCCATATCACTAATACCGATTTAAAATTGAATGCGTATGAAAAAAAAAAAAAAAAAAAACATTATTGCAAAGTCAGCTCGATATCTTGTAAATAATAAACAGGTTCATAAATAGCAGAAGAAAAATTTTGCTGGGAATCGTGGAGATACATTTATATATATTACATGCTAAATGAGTGCACTGGTTACGAAGAAAAAAAAACTCCTAAAATATAAATAAATAAATAAATAAATAAGCAAACGAGATATAATAAAGTAATATATATATTTTTTTTTTTTTTGCAAAAATCTACAAAAAATATGTTAAGATATATGTATGCGTTTGCGACTTTCTAGTTTTCACACTAGCACTTCTTCTAGTTATTTAAAATAAATATTTTATCATATTTTTTCTTTTAAGCTTTGCAAACTTTTTACTTATTTACATAAAATAGACATAGATCCATATCTTTTTAGGGTAAACGAGTCTACTGCTAGTGATCAGGCTGAATGTTATTCAACAGCTGCCATTTCTTACTTATTCTTATTCTCTTATGCTTTCACATCGAAGCTAGCACCGGGCCATGAAAATTTTATGAGAGCCGTAAAGTTTGCACTTTATTTGTTCTTCTACGTCTAAATCTTCGAACTCAAAGTGCAAACGTGGCTTTACAACTTTATTTGTTAATAACAATAAACGACTTATAAGCTCGTAATCGCCAAGGTCTTAGCATTTTAAAGAGAGTGATATACATGGATATATATATATATATATATATATATATATATATATATGTACATATTGGCCTAAATTCAACCGCCATTATGACAAATGATGGGGGATATCGGAGTTTTTTGTAGGGACTTAATATGCCCATCAATCTATAGTCTTTAATCGGTTACCCAGAGAGATTCCCGACTGCATTGATCGTATTTTAAAACATAGAGAGAGAGAGAGAGAGAGAGAGAGAGAGAGAGAGAGAGAGAGAGAGAGAGAGAGAGAGAGA
>NW_023998427.1:2278524-2330670 GCF_014805625.2 Glossina fuscipes
AGAGAGAGAGAGAGAGAGAGAGAGAGAGAGAGAGAGAGAGAGAGAGAAAGACGGAAAGAGAGAGAAACTTGTAAAGTTTGATCGGACTCACTTATTAAGGGAATTAAAGAAAGAAAAAAGTTCAACAAATTACAGTTCGTTAATTAGGCAGTAGAGAAAACTCATACAAATGTATCAAAAGGAATTTTACTACAGTTATCATAAATTATTGATTAAAAATTGTCTTTTTTGAAATTGTAGGAAAGGTGCAAATAAATGCTTTATTACTATGGTATGCGTACATATATAAATACATAAGTATATATGTATATAGATGTTTTCCCCTCTGTATTGAACATATACGCAAAAAAAGAAAAAAATGTAATACCTAAGAAAACGTATTAATCTAAGTTCTAGAATGTAATCACAAAAAAAAAAAAAAAAAAAAAAAAAAAAAAAAAAACAACCGTTGAAATCATAAAAAAATTGAAATCGAACTCAAGTAATAATTATGACGTACAAGTAGACACACATCTATTCTCCGCAAGCACAGCGAATAAACAGGTTTTAGATTTCCAGTTTTTATTATTTAACAAAATCTTTTTGTGTCGTCTGTTTTCAAGACTCTGGTCATTGATCGTTGCTCATATTCAAAGCTTGTGGCAATTTCACAGCTACAATCGTGGGTAAAATTAAGTTTTTTTTATTTTTTTTTAGAGTGGCTGAAGATTTCTAAACTTTTTCGAAGCCAAACTTTTTTTTTTTATTTTAGACAAGTTATTTATACCTCTTCAAAAAGTCATACACGGCATATATACATACATATATATATATATATGTATATATATATATATATATATATATATATTAATAAAGGCATTTCATAGAGACACTATATATGAATTTAGGTGTATGTGTGTTATACGTATATGCATACATACAAATACACATACATATTCATACACATGCATAAAAACTTATATGCATGTACGCACAGACACTACGAGTGGCTTGCTCATCTCGTTTTAGAAGCAACCAACCTAAATGAATGCTAATAACAGCGATCACTTATAACTGCAGCAGTAGCAGCAGCAACAGCAGAACCACTAAACAAAAGTTTGTGTAAATGGCGGTTTATTGGCATTGGTTGTTGGTTATATATATATATATATATATATATATAGATATATATGTATATAAAGTTTTTTTTTTTTTTTTTGCTCAACTCGGCAAATAAAAAAACTTTCACCAAATGATAATTTGTAAAAAAACTGCTTGAAAAATATGTTTAGTTACGTAGCTTATAGTCGCAAAATTTAATTGTTGCAATATTTTTTTACGTTGGTGTTCTTTTCATTCTTCTTTATTCTGCTTTGTCGCTTTTTGTTCCCCTCACTCCTTCCCCTTTTATAGTTTCATTTCCATTCCTTTGAAATGCATTAAACTTGTTTACAAATCACTTCCTTCCTTGTCATCCAAAATATATATATATATATATATATATATAAAAAATTAAAAAAAAAACCGAAAATATACATGAACAAATATATATATATATAAATAAATATACATAAATGCTCAACAAATAAACAACTTATTTTATTATACATTATCGAATGTATATAAAAAATGTACGCACAATATTATACACATAAATAGACGCTAGAAATTTAACCTTTTTCTACTTAAATGTTAAGACAGATAGACAACTTCTTTTTTCACACGGTAGATCTTACGTACATTTTATTTATTTCATTTACTTATTGGACACTTCGTTGGCAATATGAAGACAAGTGATTCGGTTTGGCTTTGAAGCGTTTCTACAAGCACTTACACATATATCTTAATACACACACACACAAGCACACACACAAAAAAAAAAAACCACTTTCTTCAAATTTCCTATTTTGTCTGAGAAATATTGAATTTTCTTTATATCCACTTTTTTTTTTTTTTTTGTTTTTTTATCTTTTTTCGTTTTTTAATATAATTCAATTATATTACACGTACAGGTTTTACAAATTGTTACGGTCTTTAATTTTTTGATGAAAAGGTTTTCTCGATTCCCATTTCTCGCCAGCAAAACTTTATCTCGCCTATATTTTCACAAACTATATTAACAATACTAAGTGTATTTTAATTAATTAACAATATGTAGAAGTATTTATTGTGTGTTAATAGCCTTCTTTTCAGTATTTATTTACGTATATTATTTCGCACAAACTCCCGCGACAAGAAATTTGCACACCCTATCGTCCTTACCGTTCAAAAGTTCAAAAAAAAATAAGAGAAAATAGAGAAAATAGAGAGATTATGTATGAATTTTCGTAGCAGAACAAATTATTATCACGAACCTGAACACGTATGTCATGTATGTTGTAAATGTATGCAGCTCACGAACTCCAACATGAATTTTATTCGTGTGCTTCATATGCACAAGCAAAGTATATTTTGCTCTCGAAAATGAAATTTTATTCTCAGCAAGCAAGTCAAACGGTCGTTGCATAAAAAATGTGCAGCAAAGTAAATTTTACTCTCAGAAAGTGAGTTCTCTCTTCTCTTTAAATGCTTAAATTAAAATTTTAGCATGAGTCGCACTTTTAATACCCTCCATTGGCGGGGATATTAGTTGAAATTGATAAATTTACATTAAGATAAGGTCAAATTGGATTTTTTGGAACTGAGCCAACTAAACCACTTAACGAAAAATTGAAGAAACTGAAGCAAGCAAAGCACAAGACAGACGAGACTTTAGAAGTTCTAGGACGACCAACAAAGCAGGAAAAATCAAACTAAACCGACTGATACCGCTGAGATTGGGAGGAAACAAATAAATAGAGATTTTTCATTACATTTCATTTCATTTGTAATTCATACCATATGATTTCTATATAATATTATTGTTTTATATATTCGGTAAATTAAAAGCAATACAAATAAATGCGTATTTATAGTAATTTTGAGGAAGAACGCGGTTTTCAAAACTGGAGATCTACAAGCCTTTCGGATTTCAAAAAATTATAAACCACTATTGAGTGGAGAAATGTCGGAATGATACTGTGTAACCCCATGTTCAAGCAGAATTCATAGCTATTTTAAATACATTTATAGCTTTAGTGGATTTGGAGGGGAGTGTGCCTATAGATCTTTTTTCATTATATATAATAATAATGTCCGCAAGCACCACGATCCTGCCTTTCATCCTCGTCATGTCTTTACCAATTTTATGAAAGATTCAATTATTCAAGGAATTTGAAGGATTTTTTTATTTTGATCAAATAACATTACATTATCCCTATTGTTAACATCACAAAAATATAAATGTGAGGATTGAATTGTTATCATTAACTTTAAGCATTAATTCAATTTCAAATATATGCTATTAAATATTATTATTATTATTATTATTACTATAACCAGAGTAGCCAGAGAATAAATTCTAAGATTAAATTCTTAAAGCGCTAGCATCTAAGGCTTTCGGCTTTGTTAAAAACTCTATCGCATTTGAGATGTGAACCCACGACCATTGAGCTGCCAGTCGAGATTCCTCGCCTTCGGCCACTCAGGCGGATAATTAAATATTATATATCTATATTTATATATATATTTATTTAATTTTTATTAGTATTTTACTTTTTAAGAAAAGACATTTGTCTCAAAGTAATTAAAATATTTACGTATGTCGTATATATGGATTGTTTTGATGTTTAACACATCTTGTTGAGAGCATAATTTGCTTTGCTGTGTGTTCTTATGGTAGGCACCGGTGTCTGATTGAGAGTAAGAATGGAGAGGAAAAACTTATTTTACTGTATGTTCTTAGGGCAGGCACCGGTGTCTGATTGAGAGTAAGAATGGAGACTAAAATTTGCTCATGGATATTCTTATGCATGCCAAGGAATCTCCTCTCAAAAGTAAACAAAATTGTAATATGTGGTATGCATGCGATGCATGCCTCCGTTGATATGGAAGTGTTTTTGTTATCATTTTTATAATTGTTATTATTATTATTATTTATCGTTATTTTTTTTTCCCCCATTTTGTTATTATGTTATAAGAAAATAAAAGGAATATAACATAAAATCTAGGAATGTTTAAATTTATATGCAGTTGTAAGCAGTTGATGATTCTCTCTACATTTCATCTCTTTTCTTGAAACACGATTAACCGAAGACATTTCTCTCAAAGCAAATAAAGTTTCATAAAAACAATGCCAGTAATGAATGGCACAATAGTGCCAAGCAGCCAAAGAAATCTCTGAGAGTAAAACAACCAATTGTTCCTCTCTACGAACGGAGTGCAACTGATGTTTTGATTTTCTATCAAAAGTAACCATAACAAGACAAGTCAGCAGTTGTATTATGGTTTGATGCTTTTGTTTTACGAAAGCAAATGTGAAAAAGATGATAGCGGTGAAAACTACAAAGCAGCAAGCAGCATTTAATGTTTAATGGTAAACAGTAAGTAAAGTAATTTATTTACATTCATTATATAATGTATATAAAACGCTAAACCTTAATTAAATTAACATATAAAAAAAAAAAAAACATATTTTTAACTTCGATTTATTCTTACCTTTCAGCGACCATACATGTACTTTATATACTTTGCATAAGCAAAAGGTCATAGAGCCACATAGATAGTCCAAATGCCGATCAAGCCTCTTCAAACCGTTTAGTTAGTTAAATCTACGAACCAATTTACTATTTGCATATAACTCGGCAGTTCGAAGAGGTTTTCAATTCTTTTCAAACCAAATCGTAGATTTCACATATTTTTTATTACGGTAATGGACGCGAATTACGTTTTAGCTTAGAAGATTTGCACAAACTCGATTTTGTTTGAAATGCCTGTAACTTGAAAAACTGCCTTCATAAGATTGTTGTGCAGTTTATTGCAATCTGCCCGCGTTATAAGTAAAAGAGGTTTGAAAGGTTTGACGAAATTGTGTTGTGCGAAATAAATATTAATAGAATTCAACAAGTGAAGTTAAAAAAATATAATACAAATTGAGTTTCAAACTTTCAACTTCAAACATGTTCGACATCTAAATTGAATAGTGGAATTGTTGAGAGCAAACGTAGAGAGCGTTTATGTCAGCGAGAGAAAAAGAGTAAGCTTTTATTCAAACGAATCAAGCGAACTTAGTGTGTTTCACATCATAATTTCTTCTTTTATTTCTTTCAAGAGTAATTAATAATGAAACACTTTTCTATTTTATAAACACGACTGTAAAAAAAATGCAGACAATATATGCAAGCAAGCCTACCGCCTTTCACATAATTATGCATTGTACTTTGTTTATATCTGTATTTTCTCATTCATTTCATTTAAAAGGCATGGCTTTCAGGGCTCTCCAACCGTTGCGTGTTTTTAACATCCTGACGGGCCTTATAATAATGTGTATAATGTCACTTATATTTATATGCATATATATAATATTTATTAATACATTCATTTACATATTATTTACACATGAAATTCAGCTAAAATAAATTTAATTGGCTCTTAAAAATAACTTTAACGCCAAGTATTATCTACAACTATTACAAAGTATTTAAAGAAATATAAAGAAAAACCAAGAAAATGAAAAGAGCAGAGAGAAAAGACAAACATGTACACATCTAATACGGAGGCACACCCATATCCGGCGTATATCCGAATCTCCAAGCTGTTGCAAACATGCTAAAGCTTGACAAGCGATAAGAAGGAAGAAATGTACTTCAGCTTTCAAAGTTTACAAAGATATCAATAACAAAAACTAATCTAGATACGACATAGGCAAAGCGCGCTTATTGAAGAAATTTGATTGGATAGCATTTAAAGATTAAATTATACGTATAATTTATATTTTTCGCGAAGGACTCTAAAAGATTTGAAAGGCTCATAATTATATACACATTGACTAAGCTTTGTGAGCGTAGAGAGACGGTTCGAGACATTGAAGTTTATTTCACGCAGTAATGTCGGCGAATTCATTTTACCACTTATTAGCTTAACTAAGAAGGAAACATAACAGACACCTCTACGTTTTTCAAGTGACAGTAAAGCTAGGAAAGGCAGACTATTCGCGTAAGAAGTCAAAGAGGCAAGCAGGTCCCAGCTCAAATTCCTAGGGGTAAAGAGCACGAACTGCTTTTGAACGGGTTCTATTAAATCTACTTAGCGCTTATAGGAAGGGGACCACACAACAGACGCCCGTTCAAATATAGGTTTCATTAAGCTCATATATAGGTTTTTTGTAGCGTAAGAGTCCTTGGACCACCGTTGTGTAAGTCAGATTGAAGGAGATATCAAAGAAAAAGAAGAGAAAAGGGTGCATTAAGATATGGCTTAACTTAACTCACCGAAGATGTAGAAGATAAACAGATAAGGGTCCTAAGTGGCTGCCTTGAGGGAATATCTGACTTCACGGTAAATTGATCGAAGGCAATGGAGTTCAACGTAATCTTAAACGATTTATTATGGTGATAAGAGCCCATCCATTTCATTAAGTATAAGGGGAAGCCGGAGAGAGGCCTGTGGTTGAAAGATCAATAATTTATGGCTAATTAAGTCAAACGCTTTACCAAAATCCGAGCATATGACATTCGTGTGAGAGCCACTAGGGAAAGCCTACTCGCCATTAATAAGACAATTAATTTTTTATGGATATGATCCAACCAACCCATCCGCAATACTTACAATACTTACTTAATATGGCTGTTAAAAATTGATTCCTTTCCCTTTTAATTAACTCATAAGTAACCTTGCCATCGCTGACCAATATACAATTTGTATATGTCGCTCGTGTTGTTTTTTTTAAATGAATCGTCTTAAGAGAACTCAGACAACAGGCAATGATTCAAATTTACCTTAATATGTTTTTACCGCAAACATTCAAGCATCTTTCGATTCATTCTGTTGTATTCTTTCATGAAAAAATTACTTCTTTATTAAGGAGACTTTATGACGAGGTACATTTCCGCGACATTAATTATTAATTGTTCATTTCGTTTTCTCATCCGTAATAAGCTGTAATATAAATGAGCAATTCCTCAATTACCAAGTTTTTATCATTATGAAGTCAGATTTAAATTACCATCAGCGGAACAAACAAATCAGTCATAGCGGCCCGAAATTCCCCTTACATCCCTTACATCTAGATTAAAGCTTTATTTAAATAAGACAAAGTTCACAAATATTGTTCTTAATTTCCATAACTGTCCTGGAGGTGGTAGCTAATTGCAAAAAAAATTAGATTTCAAAAATGATGTTTAGTACGATGTATTAAGTAAATGAAGTATTAACTGGTGTTTATATGCATACACCTTTCCTCTATTCTCTTCTGTTTGATGCAAGAAAAGGTGTCGCTGAATTGTTGAAAGGTGGGGCCAGACGAATGGTTGGCGTCGATGATGACACCGAATATTCGTGGCGTGAAATACATTCTCTGCAGTTAGTGGGATTGCCAGGGTGTGGTGTATTGTGATCTGCTTCAAAGCCTAAAGCAAACTATCACCGCTGACGGATGCTATTAGCAACACGTACTAATCTGGAATAAGCTGTTCGCCTAACCACATTCACTATATTCATTGCTTCCTCATATTACCACTTGCTTCGACAAATGTTTTGCATTATTTTCAAATAAAACTTCCATTTCTATAACGTCACCAAGCAGTGGATTTGTTAGTAGATAATTCTATAAGACGACCTGCATTTTCGGTGCCGAACTCACATGACGTTAAAAACATTGATGCAAAAGAGTGATTAAGGCGGCCAAACATTCTTAGTAAGCCATCTGATACCATTTTTGAAATAAGTTTTTCGATGTTATCGAAAAACGCGCTCAAAATTTAATTATAGTCGCATGATTACTACTTTTCCCAATGATGATTCACGCACGAAGAAGAAAAAAGCTTTAAAGGTAGAGAGAGAAGGGCAAGTGCACAGATAGTAGAAGGCATTATTATATTCTACATTATTTGTGTCGAAAGGATATAATAGGTTTGTGCGGCTGCATACAGCATTCAAAAGGCCTTACAACAGATCCACCTTTTATTATAACGATCGATTTAGGATCAGATCTAGAAAACAACTCAGAAAGTGATTCTAAATCGATTTAAGTTTATCTATCAAAAGTTTTACGTGCTAGTGTTGATTCAATTATACCTTAACTAAGAATTTTTATTTTTTTTTTTGCAGTAAATAAATTTAAATAAAATATATTATTATATCAATAATGACATTATTTTTAAGATTTCTAAGCGATGCAGTACGTTCCTTAGGTTCCTTAGGTGAAGAATGAATTCGAGAAAATAATTTTAAGGTTCAAGCTATGCAGTCATCAAAGGATTTTTCCGATTGCCACCTCCGTTTCCTTCCGTGTCTCCACCAACATACGGTTGAATGGTTTCAAATACTTCGATTGTCATTGCAAGATTTTCTTTAAAATTACTCATCTTCGGCTGCTTTGTATGTCTGCCTAATTAGCCAGTCCGTCCATTCGAAATAACTGTGATAACGCTCCATGGCTGTTTCAAAAGCTGCCTTTTTGGACTATTTTCTCTTTACAAAGTTTCCTTTATTTTTTAGGAGTTGTGCATTCTGACCAATCCAGACGATATTACTGCTCAAATATTTATTGTTCTTGCTATACCCTATGATTAGTGTAATTAGCAAATTCTTTCCCGGTAATGACCTACAGCTAAAATATTATATTGCAAGAGATTTTTTCCTGTTGTTGAACACACGACCTGTA
Organism: Glossina fuscipes; assembly: GCF_014805625.2. Lineage (NCBI taxonomy): Eukaryota > Metazoa > Arthropoda > Insecta > Diptera > Glossinidae > Glossina > Glossina fuscipes. The sequence goes on from NW_023998427.1 coordinate 2,287,244, forward strand.
TGTTGAACACAACAAAGTTGGACACACAGACGTACGGTCAGACGAACAAACAGGCTTAGATTGATTCAAAAGTGCTTCTGAAGTGTAATAAAAGAGTCTATATCTAGTCCTTCTTATCCACATGAGTATCCGAGTAGGTAAGAATTGCGCCTACTAAAACAAATCTCAATGTGGCCGAGTTTACTTTGGTCGTAGTTATAGTGAATGCTTGGTGAATAAAGGTGTGTATATAACACTTATCGATTGTGAACACAACCACTAAGTCACGGCTGCTCTCATAATCTGACACTAGCTCTGAGTGGAGAAAAATAAAAGTTTGTAAATAAACAAAATTGTATTGACAATAGTGAAATTGTTCGGTTAATTACCAAGGGCTACCATGGAATTTACAGTCAGTCGTTGGATCCACACAAATTAGTTTCTATGTTAATCTAATTTCGATCGATGTAATATATGGATGAATAAGCTAACAGTGTTTATGTCGTGCTTGTATCATTTGTCTTAGGTGTTAGATGCTTGCCAAAACCTTAATTGAGGCGATCTAAATTTAGCAAATTTAATTTTCTTATTAAAGATTTTACAGGTGAACTATAAGTTCACCTGTTTTCGTCGAGAAAAAAGCTACAAATTAGACTTTGTCCCCATATAAGAACTTACTTTCCATGAGAACCCACATACACAAAGAGATCTAGAGATAAGATCTATCTGATCCGCAAGTTAAGATAATTATCGCATCAGATACAAAATTTTTCATATATAATTTAGAATGCCGAAGCACTTCTTACTATTTAGTGATTATGGAGAAATACCAGAAATTGCCATTTTTATCTAATTTTGGACAGTCTGTAGATGGGCAGGCGGACATACAAGCTTAAATCGAATTAAAAAAACGATTCTGAATCGATATAATGAAAGAATGGATAGACAAACAGCCTGACAGATAGGCAGACCGTCTTAATTTGATCCAGAAGATAGTTCTGAAATAGTTCTGAATCAATCGGTATAATAAAAGAAGTGTCTATCTTAAGGCCTTCTACTCTACCCTTGTACCGAAAGTGGTGCAGCGTATAGCAACTTAGGAAAGCTTATTTACATAAAATTATTTATGCAAGGAGTAATAGGTACTCATTTTTAATTAACACTCCTTTCAAATATCACAAGCCTTTCTATCGACTTCTCTGTTCGAATATTACGAATTAACTCACTCGGCTTTGTTCACAAATCCTGAAAACAAGTTATGGATACAACAATATTTTGTTTTGATGTTTTCGTTAATCCTTTTATCCGCCGTATTTGGTAAATTTCAATTTTTACCAATCAATTTTTGTTAATCTTCTCGTCGGTTGCATGAAGCCATTTTTATAATATCGACGAGTAAAATGTCTTCAGTTTATTACCTTCCCAACGTTTTAACGAAACGGAATAGAAAATTTTGATGTAGAGATAGATAAACAGATTTGTAACCTGAGTTTGACGTGGGTTCCTGCCATGATGGCTTAACTCCACGGTGGCCCAAGTCACTTTAAGCGTAATATACGCCCCCTGGCGAGTTAGACAATCCCTATAAATTAGGGGCCTAAACAGCACAAGAGATTGTTTATTGTGTATGGCTCAATAAACCCACTCTGGTCAGTGGTGAGGCCTAGCTGCACTCGATTTGTTCCACTTTGCCTTGGAATAGCCAACCAGAACCACCCGAAGGGTCATACCCAAGCAGTCAGGGCTCACAAATTGATCAACTCGAAAAATTCAAAAAAAGTGGAAAGAAAAATGCGCGTGCTTCCACCGTAAGGTTTCCACAAGCGCCGTTAATCAATTACCACCATTGCCGCTAGGCATCCGTGGATATACAATTGAAAGCGTATAATTTAAAGTGTAAAAATAGGCAAAAAGGGAAGAAAAAGCCTTCCGTCAAATCCATATTATTTTAAGGATTTATAAAACTCTAATATGCACCCCTTAGAGGTACATCTTCAAGGAAAAAGGACCAAAACACCTTTAATTTTATTTATTCTAATTTTATATATTGAGAAAAGATCAACCCTTTATCGAGTAAATCCAATGCATCTTATTTTTTATAAGATGTCTGATATATGAGAAAATTATAAATTTTCGTTACTACTTTAATTTCAATCCCATCATTTACTCGCGGGCATACATGGCTTAGTGAGCGGGCTCCTGATCCCCGTGGCTCCCAGTTTATAACACAAAGCCTTAGGCGTACTTTGCGCAGCTGACCACTCAGACTACTCTTGCCTTTGGATTAGCCATACCATCCGGGTTAGCCAACCCCAGAACTACCCTTCATCGAGATTTATAAGCTTCGGGCATTGCACTGACATGGCAGGGGCGATCTACCATGCACTCACTAACTACTACTCCTACGTAATTTTACTAACCAGTTACCAGCTGGTTCCTGGTTAGAATTTCCTTATTAGTAGCTAGCTTTTTGAGTAAAGAGCTCATCTTCAAGTGAACCCCTACATCATCTCTCAGAAAACTCTTCGCCGAGTTATAGTAGTCCAAAACCTTAAATCCTCCTCCGCTGGCCGAAGCCGTTGCCCGGTGGTCATCACAAGGAGGTGAGGATTTCGGCCATCTATGCCCCCACTAAAGCATAGTTTATCACCCCAGATAGATAAACATTATTAAATAGAAGAGATGCAATAAACATAAATTATTCCTCTTAGCGGGCTTATAAAAACCCGATCCTTATTCAAGCGTTATCAAGCCTTGTCAATTTAAATCGGTATATCTTTAGAATTCACCCCAAGTGCGAATGTAGCTTTGTTTGTGTTGTGCTGTACTATAGTTCACTAATTTTTGGTTTATATTTTGCATATTAAATTTAAAGTTTGTGCTTAAGTCAAGCATGCAGGCATAGACACAAACAGACATACATATACATACTTCAAAGTATCATCATTATTAACAACATATAGTATCCCTCTAACCCATTTTGTCGGATGTTTGTCAGTTACTGTAAACATTTAACCGACTCGGTATAAAACCAACGAGTGAACGAACGAACGGCAACGAACCCGAAATAGCTCTGTCGACACTGGTGCAACTAAATACATAACTACACACAGTGGTAGAATTTGTACTATAAAAAATTTTCAAACACACTAAACAACGAAAACATGGGATAAATTTCAAGCACATGTTACATCAACACACTATAAACGTGTCGGAATGGGCATCAAAATGTGAACGTGAAAATATCACGCATACAAAGTAAACAACCACATAGCCATAAGCTCCCATGTGCCTACGTATACTTTACTTTACTGCTCTCTCTTCTCTCGCTCTTCTAAAACTCTTCACTAAATATCTGTAAAACACAACAATTGCAAAAAATTCCTTTAATCAGGCAATAAATATATAACAAGGATAAAACATCGCAAAAGTGAAATTTGCCTTAAGGCAAGTTGTGATTACTCACTACTCGGACTTCGAACCTTAATTTATTGTACGTTCTTTTAATGGGCAATAGAATACAAGCGTACAAAGAATGTTATTAGTTAAAAAAAAAAAAAAACAGAATGGGGTGACTCATAACATTTTATATAAATATTTGGTGTAAGTATGGAATTATGTCATTATATATATCATTAGAGATTTAAGTGCATATTAAATTTAATGTTTCTTTCGTAACCTTTCGAAATGCATATAAGAAACTCGCCGAAGAAGCTTGTTTAGCATTCTGCGCCAAAAATTGCAAAAAGGATTGAAATGGTAAACGTTTCACCTTCTCATACGTGGAACAAATGACGGCAGAAAAAAATAAAAAACGGTTTATAAATTTTTTAATGATTATCGCGTTGGAAAGTTCAATGAAATATCTTTCACACCAAGTATTGCAGTGACTTGAAACTAGTAGAAGATGTGGCGAATAATTCTTATATAAATTTTTAAAAAATCACTTCTTTTTCGTTTCGTTTCTTTTCATTTTCTTTTTCCTCCTCTTTTTCTTTTTCCAACAATAACTCGACTCGCAAGGTAGAATTTTTATTTATGGCCCTAACATTAAACAGTAATGTAAATGATTGTCTTAATATTCCATCATCGGAAGATACTAATGTGTGAATTAGGTCTTTCCGTCTATCATTATAGTGGGTCGAAGGCGTCGAGTAGATAGATACTCTACACCATTTCGTCTAGTAGAGATATTCACTCGTTTTGGTAATAATATGCCGAAAATTACCCATTATTTTCCTGCAAAGGCATATTCTTAATGAAAGCCCGCATATTGGAGAATGCCCTAAAACGTCACATGTGGTAATCCAAATTTCGCAAACTTAATTTATTTCGTAAAAATTTTATTATTTTTTAGTTTGCGTCATAAAACAAACTAGAAATTAGACCTCCCTCCATATAACGGTTTCGGTTTCATGACAAATCCTGCATTTTTTGGGGTCTAAATAATAGACCTATGTGATCCAAATTTTCTACGGTTAACTTTTTTGCTCAATCGTTGCTATGGATTCACAAAATATTAAAAGCTAAATTTCCTTCTGAAGATCTGAAGGGCTTTGTTGATTTTATCATAAAAAGATTTAGTTTTCGTAGGAATGGTTATGCGAGAGAGGGTTAAAAAGATTACTCCAGCCGATCCAAATTTGCCATATTCATTTAGAATGTTGAAACACTGTTACTGAACAATTTTTTTTAGAACAAATGCAGTTGTTTCTATATAACGACTTTCAAAATGAGGCGCTATATGGGCAGTGGTCAAAAAAGTGCATTTTTAATAGTGTTCGCTTTTGGATCAAAACGTACTAGTGTACCAAATTTCATTCTAATATTTCAAAAATTGCGAATTATAGGTTGAATATGGACATGACAATACATGGGCAGAGATCAGGCGGACAAACGGACAGACAAGTTTAGTTGGATTCAGAAAATGGAACGGTTCTGAATCGATTGGTATAATAAAAGTCCTTCTAGGTGTTCTAGGCTGTCCGTAACAAATCCTCTGCCACAAGTATAAAAAAAATAAAGATATTTTCTAACGCCCACCATTTATTATGTCGAATCACTTTCTGAATTTATTTAATCTCGTCAGTCCATCTTTTTGTCTGTCCGTCTTGTTTTCTTGTGTTCAACTTATAGGCTGCAATTTTTGAGCTATTTCGATAAAACTTGGTGCACTTACTTGCATTCTCCAAAGGACAAGCCCTAATGAAAATTGTTCGGATTGGATCCCTTTGTCGATCTTTTCCCATGTAACGCCTTATTGTGATAAATAGTTATATGAATAACTGCAGAGTAATGTAAGAATATTTAAGAGGGGGCCCACGCCCCTGTTCTCACTTGTTTTTTCATACAGCCTATTAATATTATCTATAGGTATCATCAAGTTTAAGTGAAGCAAACTTTATGTTTTTTCTTTGCCTATTAAAGAGTCCGATGCTCTCCAATACTTTCCATATTTAATAGTTTCCTTTCGCTTCAAAACTTTTCTAAAGAATGTGCAAACATTATACAATACTTTCTTAAATAAACAATTTGTCTTTTCTTTTTTTTTTGCTAACAAACAAAACGCATTACCTTTAATCGACTATCGGAAGTAAATCATTTCACGAATCGATTCAGGATTTACGGTGTATTCATCTGAAAAACGGAAATTGACGACAGCGATATATTTTTACTGCTAACAATGCCATCTATATGCCAGTTTGCGAGTTTTTTAAAACAACTACTAATTGTTTTCCATACATATATATATTCCATATATTTACATATATTCACAAATATACATTGATAAATTATATACGATTTTAAGAAGAAACTAGATAAATAGAGGAGAAAGAGAGAAAAAAAGGGGAGAAGAAAAGTCTAGAAAACAAGTGTGCTGACACTCAATACATACACACAGAGTTTTTCAACAAGAAATATCATTTTAAGTTAATCACGCAATAGAACTTTGGGTTACACTGGTTTGTTGAAGGCGTTGTTGTTAGCACCCATAGCCCATCTATTTTAGGCCAAACTAATAAGTTCACGTGACACAGAAACGCATTGCGTTTGAATTAATCGAACAAAGTTTTCATTTCTTGCGGTTAGAGCTGTTATTCGACCATTTTTGAAGATTTTCGGACCCCATATGCAACACTTTGGCTTCGCTACGTGTATGGACAAATGACAGTGAGTCCCATTACACAGACCTAGTTTAATTTAAAAAATCTTGATCTTCTGCATGCATTTCCAGCATTTCGATCAACAAATGTTCAAAGTACGTATCACATACTTCTCCTCTTCCTCCTCCCTATTCTTACTTGTTTATCAAATATTATAACAGTTGCAAATTAACAATTCAAAAATGAGGCGAAATTTAAAATACCACACATACGTTGAAACGTTTTGAAGATTGCAATTTTCTCCATTTAACGACTTTCCAAAAAAAAAAGCGTTACAGGGAGAGTGTTCCAAAAATTGTGTCATTGAAACATCCTAAAAATTCGGGCCTGCAGATGGGACTTAATAAAAACGGACTGACGAAATTAAATCTACTCGGAAAGTGATTCAGAATTGATAGGTATAATAAAAGCTGACGATACATCCGCATACCCGTGGTATATCGTTGCACCACGAGTGGTGTAGAATATCAAAAAAAAAAAAAAAATTAAAAGACTTGTCGGCGGTGAAAGATTTTCCTATTATAGAAGAAGGTATTTAGAATATGTGAACTCAATGATATATAAAACAATAACAAATCAAGCTATAAAAAAAATATTTAATAGACAGTAAAATGACAGTTACGACTCGATCCATTGTAAAGAATCTAAACTTGAAAATCATTTTATGATGAATTGTTTAACTCTGACTTGAAATAAATTTTAATGAAAATTCCGATTTGATTAAAAACCGATACCAAACATCGATTTAAAGATTAGCACATGTCTGAACTTATAAATGTCGTTGTAGACAGAGTAGTTACTTTATGTGAGGAGTATTGACAACCAGTTAACAACGCCTTGAAATATATGGACATATGTTGCGCGGAGGGCGGTTTTTCCAATCGATAGCTTCACAGCCGCGTAATTTTAGTAAAGCTAATCCAATGACACTATGTTATAGAGTGCAGGGAAAAAGTAACAATGCATAGGTAATTAGTCGAACGACTGAGAGTCGTGATTATCAAGTGAATGCTCGCTGGTTGAAATCTCAAGTGCTCTAGAATTTATTTCGGCTAGAATGAATGCTCAGTCGCTGGAAGCATAACACTTACCCATTAACCGCACACCTACTAGGTTGTAGCCGCCACCAACAAGCCCAATTTCTAAAAACATTTGTTGTGTCCTCGCAGGCTTGCGATAGTTACCATGCCTTATCAAAACCGGTAGAATAGGTGGGCAAAGATCGGAATATTTCATCTTAGGATATAGCTGCGGAACTACAAATTGATCAAACCCCAGAAGTTCTCCAGTAGGATCATAAGTTTTTCTTATTTATTATGTCCAATCGATCGCTCAGGCGATTGTTCCCTATACGTGTAACAACGACGGTCAGAAAGAAATAAGTAAAGCAATTCGATTGTTAGTGAATTACTTAAGTGAAATTGATTTCAGAAGGCTTGTTGTTCGTACGTTCAGAAATTGAAAGAAAAAGAAAGAAATAAGTAAAGAGCAAAAAGTGGGGAGGTAGTCGCCGCGGTGACCGAAGCCTACCGGGTGCATGCCTAATCGGTAAAAGTTATGGCGTTAGGCGGCGATGCATTCGTTATAGCAACAATCACACAGCTCTACTTCACTAACATTTGACCTCGCGAACACTGAGTCGATAGTTGCGAATTTTATCTGCTCGCTTATTTTGGGTTGGTTTCAAGGAAAAATTGTAGTATTTGCTGTTTAGTACTGCGATTTCTGCACAGTACAGTGCCTTTTCTATGTCAAAGAAATATCTTCAGATTTTAGGGCCACATACGATTTCATCGAAGCATTTCTACGTAAAGAGTTTTACTGAAATTTGAGCACGTCACCATTGACCTGATAGACGCGATTCTTACCTACTCGGCCACTTATGTGGTTAAGAGGCTATCGATCATGGGGTTCTCGACACAAACAACATATATTTTGTGGAATAACGTTCATATAGTATAATACACAAGAAAACTGTGCTTAGTTTTTGACGAAAAGTAACTCGAATTTTCACCTGCACCTGCGCATGGAAACTCGCACCTATAATAGACGCTTAGTAGTTCCTTTTACAATCATTTCTGTGTATTTATTTTCTATTAACGCATGGCACGGTCTAGAAAGAGAAACAGTTGGCTGATCGATGTCAAGAGAGCCCGTCTAAGGTAAATCCATGCTTTTCTATTGAAAGTTAACTTTCAGTGGCAGATTATTTTATTTATTTTTTTTTTTGGTTCGAATTTGATTTTGTGTTCGACTACAGTGAACCTTTGAATCTTTTAACGATTCTTTGCCATTCGAACTTTTCATATTTTCATTATTATTATTATTATTATTATTATTATTATAAATTTAGCCAGAGAATAAATTCTAAGACTAAAGTCTTAGAGCACTAGCATCTAAGGCTTTCGGCTTTATTAAAAACATATTTTCAAGTTTTGGTCACTTGAGAGAGGAGATTAAATATTTATATAATTAATTGATTTATTAATATTACTTGAAAATATTGAAACAACGAGAACAACAACAACAATAACAATTGTTTACATTTGCAAATGTTTTCTTAAGTTTAATTAACTTTTCAAGTTTTATCATAAATCTTTTAAAAAAGAATAAATTTTCTTTTATACATATGTATATATATATAATTTATATTTATATATATATAATTTATATTTATATATATATATATATTATATATATATTCCGCTGTCTATTGAAAAAACTAAAAAGTTCTTTACTTGTTTATTTAAATTTTTTCAAGTTTTTTGTATTTAGAGGCTTGAGTGACAAAAATGAAAGCAACACGACGATATATATGTACGAAGAAGATGTGTGGAAACTATTAAGTTTCGATTTCCAAATTTGCCAATTGCCGATTTGCCAGTTAGTTGCGTTGTTTCTCTAATTTTGAAGAATTTTCAATGAAAGTCAGCCAAAAAGATTGTAAATCGATCTCCTAGTGCTTAACAGATTATAATAAGACAATGTATATATGATGTGTGGTAATAAGCATTAAAAAAGAAATGTCGAAAAAAAGCATGTCGCCCATATATCGAAGCAATCTTTCTTGCTTTCTATGAAACTCCTCTTCGCGTTCTCAAAATTGCGGAGAATTCTTTAAAATGTATTATATAGAAAAAATACAAATTTTCTAAATTTCCATTATATCTATCCTGATCTAACTAACTAACGAGAACAATTTAACGATGTTCACTCAAACTTTATGGCTATTTTTACAATATTTATGGTATATGTGCTTATATGTATGTATGTACATGTATGTATATATATATAGTATATGCACATAATTGTAAAATATATTGTATATATATATATATATATATATGTTTATCTATGAAGCTTACACCGAAATGTTACAAGATTACTGACAAACTAAATGTGCCCCTATTCTTCTCTATTGATAGATGAAGAAAACGTCACTTGCGTTATTATAATCTTGATTAAAATATTTGTACATGCATGTATATTTGTACATGTGTATATAGAAGTACGCTTATACATAACACAATCGTGATGCTGTGCGATGCGGAGCAAGTACTGAACAAAAATGATTACTGTACCAGGCACGAGTTGAATTATTTGCTTGACAATAAAACCTATTAAATAGGCGCTTGGATGAATAAAAACGACTAATGGACAGACAAATAAGCTATATAACGTAGACTTTTCTAACCTCAACATTATTTAGTGAATTAATCGTAAATCTAACTAAATATTTTTGAATATCAAAGCTAGACAAATGAAATTAATAGATTATAGCTCTCTACATCTCTCTCTCTCTCTTTCTCTCTCTCTCTCTCTCTCTCTCTTTCTCTCCCGCTCTTTCTCAGTTTATTCTTCTTTTTCTTTTGACAATTTCGATTCAGCTTATGACAGTTAAGTTGTTATGTGAACATAAGATCCAAATAACAAGAAAATGCAATGCTGGAATTCATTGCAACGTATAGGCAAAGTCAAGAACGGCCAGACAAAAAAGTCATGCTCGCCATATGGCGAAACCACAGTTTCCAGCCATGCACAGGACCGTAGAAATATGTACAGATATACATAGTATATAAATAAGCTCAGGACGGCGGAATGAATGAAGAGCTTTGACGCAATGCGAAGGTAATCCGATGCATTCGGACATTACAAACAAAACGACGAAATTAACATATTTACATCTAATGTCGTGTGTTGTAGCTATAAAAAAAATCGCTCATTAAAAACTGTTTTTACTTTTACTAACTTATTATAAATTATTAGATGTTTTCTCTCAGTTGTTAGAAAATATTTTTAGAAATTTGAACGGATATTGTGTACTTGACTATTTTTTTATGAATACATACACTCAAAACATGTATATACATATATATATTTCGTGAGTTTGTCGAACAATTTTAATTAACGATAAATAAATTCCAGTGAATTGAATTTCAATATTTAGTATTACTTTACCAAGTTTATTAATAAAATGAAATTTGATTTGTTTGAATATAATAGCACACATCACACTTAGGTACTACTATTATTAGGTAAATAAATTTGATTACCAATAATGACTTTTTATGTAAATATATACATTTTTAGTGTGGGACACACTCTTCAGTTTATAATCAACTGCCATAAATTAATCTATCCTAAGCGTATCTGCATCTATGCCTGAATTCACCTAAAAATTATTTGGTATTTTCTCAACTAAACACAATCGAAGGCAAGTGCTTCAATACCTAGATTGTAAAAATTGTTAAGAAAAATTACATCATTTTCATTTCGCCCTCAAGTATCTTAAAGAGCATCCCATAAACCTTCTCTGGTTGCTTTACGAAGCAATCATAACATAAAATGCATAACCGATACAAAGTGTCGAGCAAAAGCGCAATTTTTATAAAAAACATCTTAACATTGAAATCTTGACAAGAAAGTTGATAAAGATGCTCGCGTGACTGCGATATATTCTTCGCGAGTTTCCTTGCGTTTAATTCATCGATTCGATATAAATTGTCATTGATTTCGAACTCATCGATTTATTTGAAGACAAACTTCAGGTAAGGTTCGGAAGATCGAATCTTGTTAGATAAGCAATCAAAGGTCTTCTCTTCTCGTTAAATAAACAGTTAACTTTAAAAAATTCAATTTCAAATTTAATTCGAAATAATTAAATTTTATTACCAAATTACATTTAACAGAAAAACTTCTTCCTCTACTAGTATACAATTATTGAGGTATCGCAAAAAAATGAAAATATTTGAAAGCTTCGACGATACGATAGTAAAATATTCCTCTTCTTTTAAAACTTGAATAGATGTGTGTGCATAGAATTCAGATTAGCTTGATCACGCCCATGCAATATTGTAGGATTTTTTTTTAATAAAGGTAGGGAGTAAAGAAAGTTCTAAAATTTTTTTTTGCAATCAGAGAATGTCCCTTGTATGTGTAACATACAAGGCCGCAGCCTTGTAGGTGTGTTATGCCTTTTATCGACTACGCGACTGTATGACTAAATCGTATCGATATTTAAACTTGCAAATAACGAGAATATATAATAAAACTTATACATTTGTTTTTGCGACCATAAAGAAACTCATTTTGGACTACTGCAGCGCCGATTGTAAAGATAGCGGTAGTCAAGATTCGTAGCAAGCTGAGTTTAACGCGATGTTATTTTTTTTTTTTTTTTTTTTTTTTTTTTAGAATTTAACTTTTGCTAAATTTTCCAGCTGTACAAATTAATATGTTTTCATTACTATAGCTGTGTTTGTTATTTATTATTTTGATGTCACATTGTTGTGTGCATTGACTGCATTGAATGCACACATATTATAACGCTGCAAATAAAATTTCAAATTAAATTTATGCCCAGATTATAATTTTAAACATGTGATATAAAAAATCCATGTTTATATCAAATCTGTTTTTCGTTTTCTTTTTTTTTGTGTACCACATAGGATGAGTTAAAAATAATTCAAAAATATATTTCATCTGATAACTGAATTTCAACTTTTATGACTGCGTTTATTCAGTTATAAATGAACAACGATCTACGTATCTTATCTTCTTCCATGGATTTCGATATTTTCATGAAAAAAATTCTAGATCGTGTTCAATACAAGACACTAGACAAACTATTAGATCAATACAGAAAACAAAACCCCGTGAACTCTTGTTAACTCTCTTTTGACCCATTACTCGATTCACACAGCATTTAAACGTAAGCTAGTATGCAATTTGGGACAAATTCAATTTTTCCTTAAAAAAAGATTTGGACTTCTAAGCGTACTTTTAGTTGAAAAGTGAAAAAATGGATGCCAAATGCTAAATTTATATTTAACAAGCTCTGCACATACGACGTTAAATGATCTCTAAGGTTGACGTTGCACACAAACCTCACAATCATAGAAACTATTCTTCCCAATCTATTAACAATGGCTTGAGGAGAAGCACATACAACCTGTAGGCAAAACAAGACTTGTGGCTTAAGAAAAGCATGAATCAGCTTCTGTCTAATATGAAGAGCTAGATGCATGTTGGCAGGAAAAGTCATCCTAAGCGTACCATAGATTTTACGATATATTAGGGCAAGATGCCATCCTTGACTATTATGGGACTCAATCATCTACGACAACAGACACATTCAATTTCAACGCTGTCAAGGTGAAGACCACGATAAAAGAAGGACGATCAACAGTATAATTATATATAATCGCTTTTGCCCTAGAGGGATTTGTATTTGGCCTATACTTCGAAGTCCGCTGCAGCACACATCCTAAACAGTCCTTGACGTCTCCTACAGGGACCTCGTGTGACGTCCAATTTCCATTACAAAACAGAAAAACATTATTCGGACACAAGGATACTCCACCTACAAATAGAAACCATTCACGTACAGAATTTGGAGGCAGGCGATTAACCTTCCCTCCCTTAAATTTCAAAATTTGCAATCTATCGCAAAGGCACGAAGAAATAAATTTACAAGCCGCAGTTGAGAGATTGAACTGATCTCTGAACTTGCAATGCAAGCTCGCACAGTGTATAGAATTAAGAGCTCCAAGAAAATAGGTAGAGTACGATAGCAATTACGCAACACTACCGCCTTCGCTTCATTTTGTCGTTTTCGTAAATTAACAATCCTGTTTTAGCGTGAATTGATATTGAAAGCCTTTGTTGTCACTTTTACTTCGGAATATAAAATTTGTTAGAAGATGAGAGAAACGATGACAAGCGAACTGAATAACGAATTTTATGCCAAAATAGAACTCTTAGTATGCCGATAAAAACACATACGCAACAAGAAATTTCGCCAAAATCAATCAATCAAATCGTGAAAACAAAAATTCTTTGAGACTTATGGTAATGCATTTTTACTCTACTCCCTTTCATACCCTACGCAACATGTGGTGCACGGGCATATTACGTGTATGCGAATATATGCAACACCCAGAGAGACTTGAGATAGACTCTCACCTTTTATTAAATCGCTCGAATCAGAAAATGATTCTAAGCCTGGCTGTCTGTCTATGCGACTGATGTGCGTCCATGGAAATTTGTGTTCAAGCTACCGGACGTAATTTTTACAATATTTTGACGAAATTTACTACACTGACGTGCCTTCATCGCCCAGGTCGTGATGTCCACCATATATATTTTAGAATTAGCGCATTTTTAGACAAATAATTTATCCTCATTTGATGAAGTGGCCAAAATAACGTAATAATAACAAAAACATGCCTGTCTTGTTTACCTTACGATTGATTGATAGACTGCAAAAAAGTGAAAAGCAGAAAATTTAATCACTTGTAATTTGGTATGGCGTGTCCGATGTTTTCCATTTTTGCTCATAAATGGTAGAGTTATACATAAAATAAATGCGAAAAATTTCAGCCTTCTCTCTTTTATACTCTTTTGTGAGTAATGACCAACGTCCCACAAATTTTTGTTAAGAAAAACGAAGTTGCGTCCAGTTAACGTTCCAGTGCCGGTTGGTGCTCCGACCAATGTGGCCCATTTTCGATATCGACCTGGAAGCAACAATTTCCAATTTTTCTACCAAATTTTAAGTCTATATCTTCATTTTTGCGACGAGGAGAGTGTCAACAACACACAATACCACCCAGTCACACAGACAGACAGATATGGCTTAATCAGTGCAGAATTTAATGTTGATCAAAAATATATATGTACTTTTTCAGGTCTCTGAAGCTTCCTCTCGAGTCCTGCTCACCATTTCATGGCAAAAATTAGTTTATAATAGTAAGGTGGCTTAGAAATCAACTTTGCGGAATTCGAAGCCCATAATTATACTTTTTAGATTGATCCGATATGCGGACTTTCATGGAAACTATGCCTTTACATTAAAGTAATGTGCAACTTCTTGCGTATTGTTACTAAACGCGCACAAAACGAGCGAATAATGGCATTGGGCGAAGTGGTATAGAGTCTCTAATCGTCGGCCTTGGCCGACTATAATGTACTTACTTGTGTTGTGCTGTGAAATGTTCGGCGAATTGTTGTTAATTTTTTCGCCAATCGCGAGCTGTGTCGGCAGGTAAAGCATCATGAATTTGTATATGGTTTTAGCATTTTTAGAACTTGGTTGCTGAGAAAATGGATTAGTCTTAACGTAGACGCGTTTCATCAAATGTGGGATGTTGAAATGAAAACGGGAATGCATTCATTCAAACATTGAATGCCCCAATGTAATGTGATCCCTTCCTATATTATTATTGGGTTATATTTCAGAAAAAAGAAAAAGAGATAAAATGTTTTAAATTCTTTATAGTTAAAACCGATCGAAGAGTAATTTTGATTTCGTAACCGCATTGACGACTTGCACAGTGCAAAATAATAACAATAATTGTGACATTGGTAAACCCATTACGTCGAAATAATGTTTATTCATCGTTCACTGGAGCCTTCTTGTCTAATATATTGAAAATAGTAGTTTTTTTTGCACGACCACAACATCATCATGTATATGAATGAAAATAAAGAGAACCATTATGGCAGAATGCAAGGCGGTATACATAAGCGGACGATGATAATTTAAACCAAAAGCCCAAACCAATTGTCCGCCTTACGGGCGTAAAGAAGTTTCTCTACAATTTTCCACAATCGATTGCCGTAAACATGAAGCGAAGCTTGCAAATTCCTGTGCAATGCATGCACAGGAAAAGAATTGTATTCAGAAATAACTTTGCTGCGGGGAGTTGAGTTACGCATTTGAATTTCGTGCGGTAACGAGCAGGCGTTTATTAATCAAGTTGCGGAAATCGGTCTATCTATGTGTAATATCATCCTCTAGTGTAAATTTCTATGAATATGCGAAACAGATGAATTCACATAACTGACAGGTAGATTAACTGTAGGAGAAAGGAATTTGATTGAAGGATAATGCGCTAAATACAATTAACTTCAACCACAAATCCATCAATATGCCGCGTTTAATAGCCGAAGCACTTTCTTTTTTTTTTTTTTTTTTTTTTTTTTGTTGTTGTAATAATTATGCTTGCTTTGTACCATATGTAGCGTATTCACTCGTATAAATAGGCATCTCTAACCATTAGTTGGTAGATATGGAAATCGATTTTCAATAACTAGCATCATCAGAAACATTATTGTTTTGCCAGGGCAAAGATAATAAAAGGAAAACATTCGCTCTCTAATGAAAAGTTCATTAAACTTTTTAAAAAAAAAATATATTTATATGATATAAAATTCGATTTTTATTGTAAACTTTTTAAATAATTCAACCGCTCTCGATTCATTATGTAATGTATTCATTCCGTCCGTTCTGATTGTATTGATATTTTTGTATGCATATCTATCTATGAATGTGTCTTTGTTCTTTTATTTGTTATTGTGTTTTTGAGGAATTAATTTCTTTTCTGACCACACTTATATAATGCACTTATATGTACGTATATATATCTATCTATATATATATATATATATATATATATAAGTATATATGTATGTATATAAGTAGTATATATACATGCATTCAGGCAATAAAAGCAAATAAAATAAACTCTACAAGGGTTCGAAAATCAATATTTGGCAAGTAACCAAAAGTAACGGAAATAGGTAATATTCTTCCTCTGTTGCTTTCCCTGTACGTAAGAGTTTAGCACGTATTAGAGAGTTTTCATTGTCGTTATAAATACGATTAGGAATTTCAAAGAATATTTACTCTACAAAAATGTACATAAAGAGATCCGTGCAAATGCACGGTAAAAGAGAGAAAAAGTTTTAAAATCATTTCTTTAAATAAAATTAGAAGAATAGAAGGAGATGGAACAGATAAATTCACCTTCTTATAAACCAATTTCAAAAAGTTTTCCCATTAAATGTTATGCCATTGTTTATAACTCCACCGTGGCAGATATGTTCTATTTGTTCTATTTGTATACGTTTATAATGCATTGTGCAGTGTGTTTTCAGTATATACTTTTGACCTTGGATAAATTTCTATTTACTTCGGTTTTGCGAACATGGACATCTGAGCCATGGACGACACACAATCGGGCTTAAATCGAAACTATATACACTATCCGGGATATGCTCCGTATTTGAAAATATATCGATCGAACAATCAGCAAAGATGACTATTAAACACTATACAGCACTTGACCTAATACGTTCATTTATTCATATTCGTGATAATACATCAAAAGCTACACATCATTCTTGTGTAAAGACATACTTTTGCATAAATGCCGCCATATTGAAAGGAGCTTAAAACTTCACTTGATGTGGTTAATATTTTTTGCATTATATTATTATCAACCGATTATTATGAACCAATCAATTTTCACCGTGAAATATGGAAAATTAGATCTTTTATCATACGCCACAATTGCATAATAAGGCGTTGGATGAGGAGTGGGCGAGAAAGAAAATCACAAATTCAGGAAATGATCCGATGGGTGGGACTATCTTAAGTCCTTCCGGGCGTTACATGAATCCTCAAATACATGCGCTACACAAAGGTAGGGTAAAACAAATTGACTAGTATTTCTTGCAAAATATTCCCTGAGTTTATAAAATTTTTAGAACAGCGGATTTAAGTTGGTGTACGAAACGATCGCATGTCCCAAAAATGCACTTTATTTATGTTAATCATTGCTTTTTGCTATAGCCTCCTTCACGACTATTTCATCCATGATCATGGATATGGTTACTGGCCCCTACGTTTCAACTACTTCTTCACCTGCATAAATAATATTGCAATTCTTATGGCTTTGTGTGAAGTAGCCTTCTCCTCAAATTTTGGTCTAGGCGCCGTAGCTCGTCGGCTTCAATATATGACTTCTGATATGTTGCGTCTGTTCTTCGCTTCAATTGCATCAGTTGTTATTATTCTTGTGATGGTTTCATTTGGCTAGAATCAACTGTAAAATACACCAAATCCACCTTTTCTTCTTTGACGATTATAACCAAATTCATAATCAACTACAAAATCTTCGTCAGAAGCGTTTAACATATCATCAGTCATTAAGTTGGTAAGATAGCGTATAAACAAACGTAAGATGACTATTGCCGAATCGATAAGATTTTTACATAGTTTACATTACCTTTAAACCGAATGCAACAAAATTTCATTCATTTCATACAATCGTTTTGACGTGACGCTACACAAAATTAAAGTTTTCAGTTGTTTTACAAAAACAAAAGGGGTAGCAGTAGAAAGTTGGCTGAAAACATTCAAATCGCTCTCAGCTCCATGATTTGCAAATTGATTCTAATTCGATCTCTTAAGTCCCACTGGTTACTATATACTTAAACTTATTACACCCTACACCTTAAGTGGTATAGAATATAATATGTCTGCGCCAAATACTAATACTTGTTTTTTTTTTTTTTATATTTTGACATTTCAAATATTTCGAAATTTATTTAAAACTTTTTTAAATTTTTTAATCTCCCGATACTAGACTTGCTTCTTACTTTTTATTATTGCACACCAGCGGCAACTTTCTGTTTCTGGTTATTTCTATGTTATACTGGTATGTATTTTCTTTTTTGCATTCTTTGTCCTTCGTAATGTTTCTTTTCGATTGTGACTGTTATTGTTAATCGAGAATCCCTTGGTGTTGTGCTTCGTATCTACTGGCATATCACCCGTGCATTGGCAAATAGGATTGCGGTCTTTACTTGTGAAGTAAGTAATTTTTGTACATGTTATATAATCTCCTGTTTATATGATAGTTTTTTCCATCTTATTGCCGTGCAGATTGACATAATTGGAAATACGTTTTTAGGCAGAGCCCAAACCATAAATTTGTAGAAATTATTTATACGAAAATAGAAAAAGGTCCGCCTGGGCAATTCGAAAAAGAGTGCAAACATATATTCATGCTATCGAAAATATAGAAAAAGGCACTACCCCTAATTTCTGTAAGTAATCAAATCATAACGCGGCATGCACCTCTACTACGGTCCATTCAGCTCCTCGCTCTCAAGCTTATTAAGTTTATGCGACGTCTGTTCGTCCAATCACTGCCTATGTATTTTTGTGTTCAACCTGCAGTTGGCACGTTTCGAGATATTTTTAAGGTAATTTTTTTCCTGAATTATTTGAGTCTACTTTTACGACCACTGCGCATATAACGCCGTATTTTGTAAAAATCGTTACAACATGGTATACGGTATTTAATGACTAATGTCTTGGGCGATTTATAATAATTGAACTTTTTGTTTCTTACTTTATTGGGAATATTTTATTTGTGATTTCTTTACCTGTAGCCTGGATTTTTTACCTGCAATGTTTTAACACTTCGGCAAAGATGTTGCACGGCACCAATACCATCTTATCAAAGCAAATATTTTGATGAATTCTTTAATGTTACTTCTAACATGAACGCGCGCCAGGCTCACATCTGAATGCGAGTCGACTAACTATACTTCGTCGCAGCTATAAAGATTATTCAGTTGGCAAGGGTCGCATAATGATTAACGGTTGAGCTGCGGTCATATTCTCTTTCTCCTTCCCCATTTCTTTTTGACCATTGTCGTGCTACTACGTTGCAATTGGTCATTATAAATAAAAGAATATCATGATATAATTGTAGTCCTTCTAAGCGAAGTAATTTTCACTTCTTTTTTACTTCAACTCGTTTCAAGTTAACTTTACAGAGTTAAAAGAGGTCCTCAGAGTGTGCTATAAATGTGAAACAAGGTTATCGTCTTAGTTCCACCGTAGAAGCATCAAAACTCTCTAGCCAAGCTCTTTCAAATTTCGTCAACTCATTAAACATTTTTGTCTTGTCCGCCATTGTCTTCATAGAAGACGACAGCCTTTTTACGATATGAACCGATCCTTTCGTTGCATTCCTTACCGAACGTGCCTAGTGAAGTCAATCGTTTAATTAGTTTGAAGAACTAATGTGATACAAAATTTCCCTTCAAGTTCACTCGACATAAAATATTAAGTTCATTTACGTGCCAATAATCTACGCTTTGCCTTCATTTGCTCAGTGTCATCCATCGTGAACCACGATATTTATTTCAACACAATGTATAGTAAAATAAAAAAACAAAAGTTTATATGATTTCGTGCTTTTACTCGAGCCGAAGGCATTCATTCAATATATTTAATTTAGTCGGACGATATATTAAGATTGTTTCGTTAAAGACCTGAGAAAGTTGAAAAAATCTCAAAAATCGGCTTTTTAGAATCTAGAAAGGTAATGAGTCTTCTTCGTCTGACTGATTTTGGTTCTCAACGATAAGGATGCCGTCGTTTTAAGCGTCTATGTTTAGTTAAAGAGTGGCTTAAAAAGCCTAACACCTTCTAATTGTTCGTCTGCTGCTTGCAAGGGGAAGTCGAATGAGGCAAGTTTTTCAACATTCCCTTGACTTTCACAATAAATGCATTTTAGTCGAAATCAATATAGATTTGGCTAAGATGTGTCATGCGTTAAACTACAACAATGTGCACAGACTTTGCATCGCAAAAAGGTGCTATTCGTGACATTACTTTCATTTTTTTCTTCATTTTCCAGTAATGGAATTTTTTAAATTAAAATCTGTGTATAACTGTTTTTTAAAATTTTATGATTACTGACAGATTCAATTTACTTTTTGAAAAACATTTTCTTAGCAGCTGTTTTTTTGCAATTACTTAGGTGTAGTTTTTCATTCCAAGAATAGAAAAAAAAAAAAAAAGATATGGCCATCGATTGTGGTCGCAACTTTTTTATTATTTTCTATTTTATTTTTATAAATCTAACTTGTCTGGTATTTAAAAGAAGAACGCAAACGGAAATCAAATCACTTATCTTTTCCAAATTTTCTCTTCTTCATGCCATCTCAGATATCTCAATTTATTGTGAACTATTCATTTTGTGGATACATGTAGAAGGAAACATTTCGTTGGAACATCTTTCCTGTCCTTTATCAAGTTGCTTACTATACTGTTATAAGTAGACATCGAGTATAGAGCACCTCAACTTTCCTTCCAGAAACTCGGAACTCAAACTTGATGATTGTAATTAATTTGTTGTTAAAGTAATTTCTCCTCTTTTCAATTTACAACCTAAAAAACAATTCCTTGAGTTTTTACAAGTTGCTTACAAATCGAAAAATGATAATTGAAATGTGTTTTCCTGCATTCAAATAATTTTTGTTATCAACATGAAATTCTTCGAATATATGAATAAGGAAAGAAAACATCTTTAAATAATAACATGCATGCATACATCAATTCTGTTTTGGAATGTCTGTCATCATTCATATCGTTCATAATCTAAAGGCATTGTATATCTGATTGTAAATGCATACATGTGTAAAATAAATTTGTAAAGACGGCACGATTAGATTCTATATATGTATATGGATTACGTTAAGGGCAAAGAAAGTGTCAAATTGCTTTTTACTCTGTTTTGACGTTGCCTTGCCTTACAAGACCCGCGTTTACCTTGATATATTTTACTTAATAGATATACAAATAGTTTACAAGCATTGCGGCCTCTCCCACGAAGTTGGCTGCAACTACAGCCACTATAAAACCCCCCGAAGGCCTGTATCCAAATATGAAGCCGGCCCATAAGGTGCAGGCGTTTACCTGCTACCCATAGATTTTCGAATGACCAAGTGACGATGATAAAAAACATCGATGCAATAGAGGCAACGTC
This sequence comes from Glossina fuscipes, assembly GCF_014805625.2. Taxonomy (NCBI): domain Eukaryota; kingdom Metazoa; phylum Arthropoda; class Insecta; order Diptera; family Glossinidae; genus Glossina; species Glossina fuscipes. Next base: position 2,308,521 of record NW_023998427.1, read on the forward strand.
ATTTGCTCCCAATGTCGACTACCATGTCTCGGGCTCCCTCGCTTCCGTGATGGTACGGCTCTGAGCTAATCTCTTTTCTAATGAATTAACAAATGCCTTTTGACGTCAAAACTCATTTTGGTTCATTCTGACAAGATTAATTGCTTTAGAACCTAACATATCCGCTGGGCTCCGGTCACTTCTTATATCTTATCTACTCACTTCTTTCTGACCGGCACCGCATTGCACGTACAGTGCACATCCTCCAAGCAATTGGTCATATCGAAATAAAAATTAAAAAAAAAAACATTCATTTAAGAGCGTTTCTCGTAGTTTGAAATCAAATTTGAAAATGTTATATAAAATACATTTTATCGCGTAGAATAAAGATTGAGAGAAGAGTCCTAATTATATAAGAGAGAGAGAGAGAGAGAGAGAGATAAGTCTACATACCATGGAGGAACGTGAAGGTGTATGGAACGGACTACATTCGCTAAATACATTATTTTAGAAAGTTTGTTCAGGTAATCAGTTTACGGTTTGAATAAAAAAATCAATGCAAGATAAAACTAATTAATCCGAGAACAAATATAAGCATACAAGACGAAAATTTAAAAGTTATCGCTTAAGGCATGAAATACTTTCATATATAGCGCAGTAAATCGTCTCTCGTTGGTTTACTGAATTCATTAAAAAGGAGAAGGAATGAAATCCAGTTGAATGATTGATTACAAGAAGAAGAAAAACATGTGCATCTCTTACCGGAAGATTTATTTAAAATGATGACAAAGACCAGGATTGGGGTAAGTAAAAGCCAGACCGTGTTTAATGAAAAGCCAAGTGGTAACACATTTGTACAAATAATAAATCCAGAGAGTTAACTAATAATACGTAATAACGACAATACACCGAATGAATGCTGCATATGATCACGAACTTCGAGACACCCAAAAATTTCAAAGGCAAATCAGGTGAACTGGAGAAAATGCACAATACATTTAGAAAAAACCTATCAAAGTCGCGTGAGTCGAGCGATGCCAGTAAGTATTTTCGTAAAGCAATTGGATAGCAATTTGAGCAACTTGATCCGAAGCGTTAAATAACGAAGATACGAATGGAAGGACCAATGTCAGGGGAGACATAATACCCAAGCGCTTAAGAAGAGTGAAAAAAAGATTTTTATAGAGAAACCCATAGGCAAATAGATAGCGAAACGCAAATTAAGAGCAAAGTACGATGTGAACGGGAATGTAAAGAGGGGAAAAACAAGATGTAGAAGCAACAGTTTTCACGAAAATGGATTTCACAAAGCCTTATGCAACGGCAATATCGGTGAGAAGTAAAAGAACTCAAGGACCAATTGAAGGCAAAGTTTTAGGCTTAATGAAGCCGCGTCTACAAAACTGGTCTCAATGCTGTTCCATACGCATCTTCATATGTAGCTATAGTAACTGCTCGGTTGGCAAAGGCATAACGCTGACACGTACCGACCTGGTCACGAATCCATTAGATTGCGGCAATCCCCTACTTGTTTCTCCGCTTTCTTTTAACCTTCACCATTATATACCCCTGGATGATTAAAAAAAATAAACAATTGTCGTAGAATTAAAACTGAAAAAAATGTCAAATAAAAAAAATAGTAAGACAAAAATCAAATTAAATATGTGTATGATCTTCTTGTGAATTTTAGTACAAACGAATGCATGGAAGTCGGAACCCCTATAAATGTAAACGATAACTATTAATAGAAAATAAGCACAAAATATTGTTGTTATTGTTATGATTACGATCACTATTGCATTTATTATTACTATTAATTAAAGAAAGGGCAGTGTGGACGGATGGACGGAAAACAAATGGTAAATGCTATCCCTACGACCTCGGCTCGCAAATTGCTCCGTATTTGAAAAACAGTAATAACGAAGACGAAGAAGAAGGAACGAAAATGTGTGCACACAAAAACAAAGTAAGTTGATGTTCATTGATTTCATAACATATATTATATTAGAACAGAAAATACTCTGTTTGCACTTCTTTATATATACGTGCAGTATAAACATATTTAATTTGACTTCATACATATACATATATATACACGAGGTGTGTTAAAGAGAAAAGTCATTTTTCAAATTTCATGGGGTACGTACATTGGATTTTTAAATTTTTTTTTTTTTGTTATGTTGGCACACACGTCCCCGACGTATGTTGAATCGTTGAATCACTATTAGAGAAGTTGCTAAAGATGTCGACGTAACGATTGATCCATGCCATGCAATATTTTCGGATGTTTCGGGCGTGAAATACGTGGCAGCGAAGCTTGTTTCGAAATTGCAAAATTTTAACTAACACATTGTTACACATCGAAAAGCCCCATGGAAGAGTGCTGCGAGAACTCAAAGCCACACCAAACAGCTCATATCAGAAGTGCTTCGGGGAGGGGAAGAAGTGCTGGCACAAGTGCATTATATCTATTATTATTTTAAAGGGAACAAACTGGATACTGACGAGTAAATAAATATATTTCGAGAGAAATATAAAGTCGCTTTTGTTTTTATGAACATAACTCGTATATATATATATATCTGTATGTATGTAAAATATATATACTCGATATAAGTGAGAGTAAATTAAAATCACTTACATTTTCTTGTAAAAGCGAGTGCTGACCCTACGATGGAGTGCTTTGCATTTGCTTTATTTATTGTGCTATCTTCTAAATTGAAGTGTCAATGAAATATAAATATATTTGTATTTGCTCTACTTGTAGATTTTCAACGTGGGGTTCCATTACCAGTCAATCGCACAAGAAAGTCATTGTTTCACGAGCTGCGTCGTAGGCAATGCCCTCCTGCTGAAAACAAACTTCCCTCATACCCATAGTATTAACTTCCGCCCCAAAAAAAAACATTTACTATGGTTTAGTAGTGCCTTAGTAGACCCTTTAACGGTCGAGTCCTGAAAATATGGCCGAATTACCCCAATCAACCAGCTGTTGTACTTGGCGCTGTTATTTCGTTCAACTTTACGAAGGTTCAGGGGATGCGTTTTCAGTCAAACTAAAATGAGCTCCGTCACTCGGAATAACTTTATTTCGCCAGTCTTTTACTGAATGCGTAATGGAATACGTGCGAAAATCTCTTAATTTTTACTTATGAAATGCCGAACGTTGCGTGTTGACATTTCGAAATAGTCGATCAGAAATAATAGGATCAATTATTCCCCATCTCTTACAAAACAAAGAAATATAAAATTTACCTTTCACTTGGAATATTCATTGCTTGCAAATTTATTTCGCGTGCCAGAGAATTGACATTAAAGTCAAACCTAGCAACCTGAACGACGACACGTGAGCTTTAATATTCACCTTAAATAGAAGAATAAGAAAACTTTCCACTTTTGCTCACGATTCCTTAACCCAATTAAACATAAATTAACTTGAACTTAAGCTAAATATTCGCATTTGTGTAAGAAACTGAGCAGTCCTGTGATTGATCATAGCTTATGTTCTGTAACATTTTTAGAATTTTAACAACAGTAAGAACATTTGTAAGCATAGGCATCTCGAATATTGTCGTTTTTCTTTTTTTTTTCCTGTGATATCAAAAATTCGTCTTAGAAGCATCTGTTTCGATCTGATATGTGTACAATTAAGATGTAAAACTTACTACTATTTTGAAACGTTTTGATAGAAGCATCTCATCTTTTTCTGTACCGACCGATTCAGTACAACTTTTTTAAATCGTTTTAAGCTTGTCTGTCCGTCTATCATTCTGATATCTTTTGATGTATGCATGTGTTCAATCGATATTGTGACGGAATTTAGTACTTCAACGAATGATATTGAAAAGAGGCTGAATCGGATAATTTTTATGATAACGATATAATTCTTTACAGTACGCCTCTACATCGCGAAAAGTCTTGTTGCCGATATTTTATAACAGGCATGGGCAACCATTAGCCCGTGAGCCGCATTCTGCCAGTCATGTCCAGCCCGTTACGTTCCAAAACTTCAAATAATGCAATTGGCTAATATGATGAATTGCATTTGCCATTACTATCAAATATGAAGAGTGTTTAAGTGTTTTTTTTTTTTGCCCATTAGCTCGTGAAGTAAGAGATTTCAAAAGAAGCAAAATTGATGCAAAATGCCGTATTTTTAATAATAGTGGGGTTTTGTTCCGGTTCCCGCCGTGATATGAAAATTAAAACTCCTTTACTAGTGGACGAAAAAACTTGCCCACCCCTGTTTTATAAAGAAAATGTGGGAAGAATAACGTAATCTTTAATAGGAAAATTGATTCTGCCGCATCAGAAAGGCATCAATCAGTTTACGTGTTAGGACACGCCCTATATAATAAGGGTCCCTTCTACCTAAGAATAAGGTTTCTTTACATGGTGAAAATTGCTTGAAATTGCTACACTGCCGAAGATATGGGTAACAAAATGAAATTGGACATTTGATATGTTTTTCGATTGTTCAGGAAAATGAATTTTACAAAATGACCTTGATTATTGTTAGTAATTGTAGGATCCGCCCCAATATTTCTAAAATGTTTAGCATAAATATTTATTATATTATTTGCGTTGTTCGGAAAGTCGTTACGTTTTTCGCGAACAGTGAAGTTAATTGCATATTTTCACGGCCAAATTTAGTGCCCTTTCTTTATATATTTGATAGCTAATATCGTAATGCTTGTTTCGGAAAAAAACTTGTATAACGCTGCGCAGGTGTTCTTGTTTGTTTGTTTGGTGTCTTACCAAGTATGGATAGCCGAAAACAGCAATTTGACATGCGTTACTTCTATTAGTAGTGGAAATGTAAAAATGATGTTCACGTAAAGAAGAAATTATTGGAGGCGTATGGAGGCGATGAACGTACCAAACGGCCGTGTCAAAACTTGTTTGCAAAGTTTCCTATCGGCGCAACACTTTTGCATCACGCTCTGAAAGGCCAGTAGGAGCTGATAAAGACAAAATTATAGTATTAATGGAAGCAAAGCCCCGAATGACAACTCGCCAGATAACTGAGAGTTTAAATCTATTGCATTGTGCGGTTCTGGACAAAATACTTATTCACTATAAAGAAATCGACTTTTGTTTTGCATTTGGATTCGTTCCTGCTGTTACTGCATCTTCTGGCAATTTTTTTCTGTTCCTTAGAATACAAATTTTATAAAATCTTTCCATTGTCACCCTCCGAACTTGCAATGACTACCTACATGACCCTGCTTTCACGTTTTGTATATGAATTTAGAAGAAATTTAAAAAAATTATTTCATTACGTAAGTAAAATAAAATTATTTGCAATATTTTCGAATCTAAGCACGCATGTGTATACATTAGCAAATACTAGAAGCGAAGAACCAAATGATTTGCATCCAACACATAGTTCAACATAGGTGCACATAGATCCAAAAAAAAAAAAAAAAAAAAAAAAAGTATTCGCCTTAAACAAATTCTTTTATACGTATCACCTCAAAATAATACGAAAATTGCAAAGCATGCCTTAAACTTTTAATCTTTTTCTATGAATTTTACTTTTGACAGTAAAAAGAAGAATTAAGCAAAGGTGATTTAAGTATTACGATAGAAAAATATTATATTACCATATAAACTACAGTCCATCTGTGTTTTAGTGCTTATGTTCGTTCATTGAAAAAGCGTTGCCTATAATCACTTAGCCTCACCGCAAGGACATAAATAAATTTATGTTCAAACGCATTGTTAATTTTCTACGGTTAAGTGTTGGCAAATTCTTAGTAAAAATGCCGGCTAATCTTTAAAGTGACTCGCTTATTAATTTTTACTTACAACATAAATATGAAACCGGAATGTTTATTTAGCAGATGCACATTTACAGTAAAAAATTGAAATGCATGAGAATACCGAAATACCGCTAATTATAAATTTTTCTCACCGGTCTAACAATTTGTGGCGGACCCGCCTTTAAAACTCCTCCTCTTTTGGCGCGAAGCATTCATTAAATCGCTTTTTTCATATCATTGTAGAGACGAAAGCTTTGCTTAAGAAGTGTGTTACTAACCGAGGCAAAAAAGTGGCAGTCAAAGGACTCAAGTTTAGTAAGTAAATCCTATAGACCAGCACCTCTCAGTTAAGTGTTTCTAACGTGTCACGAACTGGTTATGCATATGCAAAAATATGGATATGACAGTGTAAAAAGTTCCTTTGCGTTACTTCTTTCCGCTTCTTGAACAGTGCTATTCTGCTATTCTGCCCACTTCAGTGAACAGTGAATCGTTTAAATCGAGTGATTGCCATTAGTGGTAGTGGTTTTATAAAGCGTTTTACTAGACTTTAACAGACCACCATCAGGCGGTCAAACCACCGTCAAACATCGGTCGTCATCTTGTTGCCGTAACGGTTTGAATTGGCAATCGATGTGGACGGTACGTTAAGGCCACCACTTTTCCTCCCCAATTGGAATGCGAGGCAAAAACGACTTGTCTTTGTATCGTTCGAGCAAAGAGAATATTCTGTCGGCAAATGCCGTGTCTTTATCACAAAAGCTTTATCAGGTATCAAAAAGAGAAAATGGCGCAAATGACGCCGTTTGACAATAGTTAAATTAACAGTCGGGCCGGGGCCATTTATAAGCAATTTCCGGTTTTAGATTAACATAACTGACAACTGCAGCCTCTTTCATTGCGGACATTCTATCTTTGTTTCTCTTTATCTTCCTCTTTCTTTCTGAACCTCTTTCTAACCCTAACTCACTATCCACATTTCTGTTTGCCTCTCTGATTTTGTTCCAACTCATAGCTAAGTTGAAATGAAATAAATATAGTTGCTAGAAAGAAGTTTATGCCACATATACTAAACTAGCACAAATTATAGTTGAAAAAATTGTAATCAAAAGCTTTTAATATTTCGGTCTTTTAACTCGACTCGAGGAAGCATTTTTACCGCGTTTTGGCTAAATATCTCTTAAAGGCTTCAAGCTACAGTTTATATTCTATATGAATGACATATGTCAATAATCTTGATTTTTCCTCCAACATTATCTTCTTTAGTTAAACCATCTAGTTTGACACTAACAAAAACACGGCCAAACTGGCTTGAACGTTGAACCTTGTGAGTTTTCTGAAGCATTTTTAAGACAAGGTTAGAAGAAAAATAAGTTTACAAAATTGAAAATATGCGAAACGCTCAACTTTACATTCAGTTTCATACGTCCGTTAAGAAATTTAATATGCAATTGGAAATATACCAGCGTGTGCATGTATTTGTTTGTAAATTATATTTTAAGGGTATCTTTTTTCTACATTTTCTACACACAGCTTACTAACAATTTCCCGCAGTGAGGCATTTACCACTCAGTATCCGCATGGAGTAGTTGAACAGATGAAAGTCGCGACTATTGAGTCTGTATTCGTGGCATCAAATGTCAGTGCGGTTTAGCCCTACTTGGTCGTAGCTATAGTGAATGGCCACTCTATAAAGGCATAACATTAACTAGTCGGGCGACGGTTCCATTGTGTCTCTTTCGATTTTCCCACCTCTCCCTGACCGTCACCATTATACACGTATAAGCGACATCCACTGACTGATTACTTATATTAGAAAAAAAAAAAAAAACAAATTTTGCTTATTTCAATAATTAGGTGTGGCAATGCACATAAGCCGATTCATGCTGAAAATTACGCCCATAGGGTATTACCTGTAAACTCCACTTGAACTTGTTAATATAACTATGGAAAAAAATGCATACTTTAAAGCGAACACTTTCAAGTTCATATTCATTTAAACGAATATTTTTAATTGTCGATATCTTTTTTACACGTAATTTTTTTACATGTATTTTTTTTACACGTATATAACCATTCATTCACTTTTCTGTATCGTGTTTCCGAACGTTTAAATCTCTTTGAATTCTTTTCACAACCGTTGGACACTCTGCATGCAATTTAAGTATGCAAATATCTTGACGTCAAGTTTTTTTTTATATTGTGAATGCAAAACAACAAAAGCATTATAGTCGGCCCATTAGCACCTCGCTTAACATTTAATCACTTATATATATATATATATATATATATATACATATATACATATGTACATTTCCACAAATGAAGATTTTTCAAAACAATGTGTTGCATGAATCTTAACCATTTTCAATACTCTCCGTCGTTGAGCCGAAAGGCGTCGACGTACTCAATTTCATCAAAATATTTCAAAAATTGCGAACTGTAGGTTGAACACAAAACTATGTGGATAGACGGACAGAGGAGCCTTAAATGATTCTGAATCGATCGGCCGATATAATAAAAAAATGGGTCTATCTTAAGCGTTTCTCGTGTCACATGCATCCGCACAAAGTGGTGTACGGTATAATTATTATTAATTTTCGATAACTTGAAGTATTATACTATTGCTTACTTATATTGCATAACAGAATATTTAAGCAATTTTTGCCTTTCGAAGAACTACTTTAAACTATTGAATATAATTTTGTGCTAAACTGCGGGAAAATTGAACTCAATTTTCCTGACAGATAATAAAGTAAATAAAATGATGCTGACTTTAAATTCTTGATCATAGAGCAACCGTAAAACCGAGAGCCGGAAAAAAGAAAACCATCTATTTTACAGCTTAATTCGTTTCTTTAATTAAGCCTTAACATTTTTTTATTCCGACTTTGCTGTAAATACTATGATATTTGCAAACCGCAAAAACCATTTTATGAACTCGTACAATATAAGTATATGCAAACGTGGCGAGCGCAGATTAATTTTGTATATCGACCGCGCATAGTCCCTGACGAGATATTCCGCCCGCAAACTAAATAAACTTTGCGTTTTCCGCAACCAATAGAAATGACTTGTTGACTGACTGTTGTATTTATTATGTCATGCACATGAACGTCTGTGTCCGTGCATTCTATGCAAATAGTGGTAAAAGAGTGGCATAAATCTGTGACAAAATCATAAACATTGAATTGCTTGCGTCCGCCATCCAGTACGCATCAAAAAAATATTTAGTTATATGGATTGCTTAAATCATAATTATCCATAATTTAATCATCATATAGTCCTAAATTTTGTTAGCAAAAACAAAATATTCAGTTTCCTATATAAATTTCGTTTATTTTGTATAAATAACTAGAAGGTATGACTTAATTAAAACAAATGAATGACTGACTATACCGGGATATTCTATTATAGTGTATTATTTGAACAGGAAAATAATTTTAACACAAAAGCCCGAAGCATATAAGCGATATGCTATGCAATTCGAGGGTGACTAAGATGTCAATAAGATTTCTATTGAATTCGGTCCGACTTAAGAAGCGATGATGAAAGCACAACTTATACATACGATTAGTCAATTCAACTAAAAATAAATAATAACTAAGGCATTGCGTATATAATCCCATGGTAGCATAAAAAAAAAAGTTGCTAAGAAGAACCTTGACGTTTGTGCTCTCAAATCAAATCAAATTAATATCAGATCACTTCATAGATTATTTTCGACAGACCAAAACCAAGGTGTTAATCAAGTCAATAGCGAAAGTCAGTCGCTCTTTCGATTTTTGATAAATGTTATGCAATAGTTATTATTCAGAAAGAATTAAGATCGTATTAACGTTCGGGGCAGAAGAAGATATATTCTTAAAATTTTATACATTTAAAAGACTTTCTTCGATTTGATCGGCAGACAAGTCCAAAACTTTTTAAAAGTGGGGTCAGTTTATGATTTTTCGAGACTCTCGATTATCATTTGGGTGTTATTCGACTCGAGCAATTTTCCAATCCAAAAATTTTTTGATTCGAAATTAAGAATAATCCATCAGTTATTGACAGCTCCAAACTCTCTACTCATTGAAGCGAATTCAAAATTCAGGGCTATCGAGTTTACTCAATATCGACAAGTATAAATCAGTTCATGTATTCTTAAAAAAATTGTTCACTTTCTACAGTATCACTGCCAGCAATTTTTTCGCTTTTTCGCGAAAAAGTGCGTAATGTTTATGGCCCGCTTTCGCTTGTGAAATTTCAAAGCAAAGCTTCTTTAATAAAACCCATAACATTTTTAAGAAAATGGAAGACCGGTCGTTAACCTTCATTTTATCTTCATGCCTGCGTAACTAAACATTGAACAAAAACGTTTTGAACGAATGAAAAGAAAGAGGCTCAATACTTAGGTATCGCATGATTTAAAAAAGAAAATGGACTGTAACGCGAAGTTACCACGGAGAGAGTCATCAAAATTACTGTGGTCAGGATTTCTCTATTAAGATTTTTTCCTACGCTTATATATTATAATCGAAAAATTCTTATTAATTTCAAGTTTTCATTTTACGCAATTTCCCCCGTTCGCATATTGAGAAGCAATCCTACCAATAGGACTCTTTTTAGAACATAGCTGCCGAACATAATTTAGTATAGCAAATGTAAGTGAATAAGTAACTAAGTATTCATTACTCTCCATAGAGGAGCATTCACTTTTGTGTCTGTGTATGTGTGCTCCATTCAAATTGATAACAGTTAAGCTAAACTGGGCCATGTTACAATGTTAGTGGGAAAGTTTGAATAACTTCATGCAGTAGTGTAGTATTTGACACTTTAAAATTAAATCTCTGCGGTACATGTTCAATACAACAACAAACACGTGAAAAAAATTTATTTTATTATTATTATTATTATTATTATTATCATCATCTTTTTATCATTATTAAGTTCTTCTTTTTAAAAATGCAAAAATTACTTATAAACATATCCGGCGAATTGCAAAACTCAAAGTCTCCTATGTTTAGCGTGATGTTCGCCATGCTAAAATGTGAATCGTCCAACCACCACTGAACGTGTTAAAATAGTAATGACTTACTACAAATTTACTTATACTATAGTAGATACATTTTGTGCATTGTCAGCATATTATAGTCGCGATAATTGTCTATTTGAGAGCACTATAGGGAATGTTGTGAAGAAGTTTAGAGAAACTCTATCTGTAACAGATTTGTTAAGGTCCACGCATCATCGAAAGATCAAAATGCATCCATTAACCGGCACGCGTAGCGTTTTAGTCTATCTTACAGCGTAGTGTGGCGCAATTCTTGTCTGGATTCGCATCTCCATCCTTATAAAATTCAACTAAGACGAGAACTGAAGCCGATTGATTATGCAATGCGCAAGATACGCGTGCTCGAACAGAAACGTTTGGATGACGATTTTTCACATCGAAATTTCTTCAGTGATAAGGCTCATTTTTCACTTGGTGGATATTTCAACAAACAAAATTGTCGCTTCTGGCGACAGATCGTTGCATTCTCAAAGACTTATTATTAGGTGTAGCATTGGATGTGGAGGTGTAACAGGACGACGATGTAACGCAAATCCTCAATTCTGACCGCTACAGCCAAAGGATCACCAATTGTTTTTGGCGTGAGATTAAAGATATCGATATGGAAGATGTGTGATTTCAAAAGGACGGTGCCATAAGCCACACAACACTTCCCGTTTAGGGATTTCCCACACGCTTCATTTCAGATTTTGATTAGATGTTTTGGTCACCAAAATCATAAAATGAACAGGATAATGAATAGAAATTAATAGGAGAATGCCACCACAAACTATTTTCTGCCGTCTTGTTCAAACTCAAGTCCACATCCTTCTAACCTAAAATAAAATGAAAGCTGGAAACTTTCTCTTATCTTCCTTTACTTTTCCAATTATATGACAATAACGACAGATCGAAGAAGGCGTAACACCATTTAAGCATACCCGCCTTAGTCTGCGGCCAGCATCTCGATATCTCTATGCTCACTTACTTCCGATCGGAATAGTCTTGCACGAATAGCCGACACCTCCTGAGCGAACGTTCGCACTAAAAAAAAAATAAAGTTCACAAAGTTGCAAAATTTTTTTAAAGAACGTCAGAGAATTTGCAGACATTTTTGAAATATTCTTTCTCTTAATTTTGACATGTTGAGACAAGAAACGAAGCGAACGACGAAACATCGGTATATTATACGAAGAGAGCCATGTTACTTCCGTTTACCTTTCATATGTGTAGATGTTCTCATCAATTGTATATGAATTGTTTTTATTCTGATTATTTGCTGCGATCACATTCCCTCTATGATAATCGGGAGCGTAATTTGCGAGGAGAGCTGCCGTTGTTTGTTATCAGAAAATTTGCAGATTGCGCATATGATGTCATAAAATAATCAATTAATTAACTTGTGTCGCTAATAAAAATTTACACAACGACATTTATGTATTTACTTTATTTCACTTTAAAAATGGTGTCTGCATTTTTAATTAACCTCAGGTTATTCATATCATATAAAAATAATAACTTCTTCATTTGCATTGCATTGCGTTACCACAAAAAAAAAATTATTTTATAAAAAGAAGAAACAAAAATTCCAAATGCAATAAAATTCAAATTTCATCCGCTCATGAACGGCATGAAATCCTTATTTATTTCCTTGTTTTATATAATATATAATGAAATTTAAATGCAAAGCTACCGCATCATAAGTAAAGTCTGTTAAATTATATAAAGGTTGATTTTTTTTTTTTTTTTTTCTTTACATTTTTAATGCTTTACATAAAAGTACCGTAAAATATGTGGCCTTTAGACACGAATTGTCTGAAAAATTTTAATCCCTTTTACTATTCTGCGACTATATGATGCATAATACTTTTGACTTATTCATAGTCGTTACATGCTATGTATACCAGATCATTTCTTGGGGCAAGCATTGCTATTTGCATGTGCGCGTGCATGTGTGTGAGTGTGTGTGTGGCGCATAAATAAAATTGATGCACAAAGCAAATCTTTCCATGTACTTATTTTGTCATTCACTCTTAAAATAATGGGCAAAGTGAATACAGGTCTAATTTGAATAGCACCCAGATTATAAAACAATGCATTTTATGAAAGTTTGGTCGTTTAATTATTTTCTTATTTCATTCATTCCTTACAACACACAACTTACGTTGTATATTCGTTGTAGCAAACAAAGAGTGAACGGCTAATTCTTGTTACGCGTCTTCTGCGATGTGATGCCTCTTACAATTTCCATATATTAATATCATGTAGTTAACTAAGGTATCATTGAGTTTTTCATTCACTCACAACTAGGTAACATAGCGTTTCATGTATAGAAATACTATACATTAGCCTAAGTAACATTAAGTTAAAAGTTGGGACAACTAATGTTACCCTGAAATTTTTACACATCCATGCGCATAAATTGTTGAAGTTTCATTGTACCCGACACAAGTACAATGCTCTTATTGAAATATTGAAATATTCTTTCAAGGTCAAGAGTTTAGACACTAACACCACATTGACTTTTCACCTCTTACTTAACTTGGATTGGAGTGGGATCGTTTAGAGGGCTCAGAGCTTTCAACTTTTGTAAAGAGCTTAACCCAAGTCAGAACAAGTGCTTTTATGATCAATCCTACCACGGTGAGACCCACAGGCTGATGATCGGAAAGAAATCCTTATCTTGGCCAGGACGTTCCTTATAATTGATAGGCACTTACTATTATTACTTATTCAAACAAGCTGTTTATAAAGATAAAACATTATACTGAGGCCATATATACGTTTTTATATTCTACACTACTCGTGATAAAAGAGTAGATTGAGTTTTTGTGGATATATGCAACATTCAGATACAGGCTCTTCTTCTCTTATACTAATCGATTTAGAATCACTTTCTGAATTGATTTACTAGAGATGAGTTTTGACGATGACATAGGGCGTTCAATGGTAGGCTGTGGCCCATTATAGTGTTTTTATGTTGTTATATTTTGTTTTATGTCGACATTTGTAAAATTAAACAATAATATAATGAATGCATTTAAATTGTTCGATCAGAAGAAGGATGCAATCACTTAATCGCCAAAAGGTCATTCTTCGATAATATAGAATAAAATGTTTAACAATTTTTTCGTTGAACTGTTTTCACTTAACATTTGTTCTTTCTTTGAGGTGAACAACTTTTTTTTAAAGCACATTATTGCAGTATCCCATATTTAATATAATTGCCTAAATGGTAGGAAAAATCATCTACATAGAGCTTCATATCACTATCTAATTTTTTGCTTTAGTGAGATTACTACAGTTATCAATGGATTTTAAATGGATCTCTCTCACGTTCAACATGGAACTGGCTTCGATAAATGATATTCCATATTAACCCTTAGAGGACCGAAAGCATTTCAAATTGACTTGCTACTTGAAGTAAGCCATATTTCTTGTAAAGAGTCTGTAAAACGATGACGAAAGAGAGTGAGAAAGAGAAAAAAGAATGTGACGGAGGGACATATGAAAAAGGAGAAAAAACAAGAAACCCAAGTATGAAGAAAACAGGTAAGAAAATATATGCGGCTGTGAGTGAACCTTATATACACATAGCCGTTGTCCTAAAAAAAAAGACTAAAAAATACGAAAAAAGTAAATATCCTTACTTCATAATATTGGGCGGGCTTGGCTATCGTTTTCCAGTGGAAATATTTATCAGTTGCTCATGTCAGTCTACAAGTAATGAGGAAAGAGCTAAAAAGGCAGACGTGTTCTCAGTTTGAGCTGCAATATAGACGTACTTGCTTGCCTTGATCAATTGGACTCATTTCGAACACCGACATGCACGAAAAACTCTTCTTCTTTTTACCAAATTTGAAGCCAATAGTTATATTTTTGCGATCAAGAAAATGTTTATCACAGACATTACATAGACGCATAGACAGACATGGTGAAATGATCACAACTACATATACCTTATAGAGCCATTGAAGCTTGCTTCTGAGATGTCGCCAACATTTTGACTAAAGGGAATGCTCCCATTTTTTGGTGATCGGTAAGAAAATCAAAATAATTTTTGGCGTTTTATTTACGCCTTATACGCCGTTGGATATGTTAAGCAAAAAATGCAATGTCGCTTAAATGATCACATTGGCACATTAAGGGTTAACAATTTCACCTTAATTTTTACGTCTGTAAAAACGGCGTCCACCAAATGGCTAAACAGGTAGAAAACATGATAGATACGATTAAATGAATTTTAAATATCACGCTGGTCAGGAACTGTGTATACATTAATGACTCTCCGAAACATTCGTTTCTCATAACGCGGAACGACAAAGTTAGCAGCCCCCATTTTTATGATGGTTGGTATAATTATACACGCATAATATTATGTTATAGGAAATATTGCGCGTTGCAGGCAAAGTGGAAAATTCAAGACAACATCTCGGCAAAATGAGTAGTTTTTTTTTCTCTTTTTATAAGTTTGTGGTTTTAGTCTTTCATAAGAGCGTCGAATCCATTTGGCTACGTATACATTTTTGCTTATGTATATAAGCATGTATATATATATATATATATATTACTAGATGTATACGTTTATGTATGCATTTTTCTGACCTATATTTCATATATTGTAATGCTAATTAAAATGACGTCTAGCAGAAAATAATTATAATGAAAATTTTTCTATGACAAAGAAGAGAGGGTAAGTAAGAGGGAATTCCAGAAGTGCTCATAACTCATAACTTATAACTGCTTTAAGTTTCTTTTTAAGCAATTCCGTAACACAAACTTTCAGGAAAATTTCTTGGCTATGTTAATACGATACTGCGTTTATTCTCGCAAAAAGGGGATGAAAAACGTAATAATGATAGAGTTTTAAAGAGTTAAAAGTTTTCTTAAGTTTTCTTACCTCGCCAATGTTGACATTTGCACAGTTTCTGGAAACCCTCTGTTACTAATCAGAAAAGCCAACATATATATATATATATATATATATATATATATATATATATATATATATTTTTTTTTTTTATTTTACTTTAAAGAATTATTTCCATTCACTTTCTCTGACACAAAATGACTAATGTTGTAAAGAATGTCCTCTTGTTTGCTTTTGTACCAATCACCGAAGGATGAGGTATATATTCATTTTGTGAAGACGTTTGCAACACCGAGAAGTAAGCATCAGCGACCCCGTAAAATCCATATATTCTTGATCATCGTCAAATTCTGAATCGATTTAGGCATGTCTGTCCGTCTATATAATTTCTATTGTGAGCATTCTCCTGATAACAAAAATGAATCTATCGTATTCAAAATTGTTAGAAACATTTGGCAAGAACACGCCTTCTACGCCCACATGTCTATAGGATCAAAACTGAGAAATCTTTGCGTTCCAAGTCCGCTGCTCGTTGCTCATAAACTATTATAATTATTCTACAAAAATGTAAAGAATCAACCACACCCATTTAATATTATCAAGTGTGAAAATTTATATTTTCTCTTGTTTCAATCTGCCATAGGAAAACGATGATGGGTGTAAAGGATTCAATCATAATTGAGTATAATTTTCTTATCGTATTTTTATACCCACCACTGTCAGATGGGAGTATGGTCACCTTGTTTTTTTTTTTGTTTTTTTTTTTTTGGGATAATGTATGTAACACTGAAAAGGAAGCTTCAGAGATCCTATAAAGTTATATGTACTTCTTGTTCAGCGTGAAATTCTGAATTGATTTAGCTATGCCTGTCCGTCTGTGTGCGAATGTGTGGTGTTTGTTGTTGTCAGTCTCTTGATCGCAAAAAAGAAGATATCGCATTAAAATTTGGTAAAAACATTAGCAGTTTTTGTACGCAGTTTGGTATTGAAAATAGTCCAAATTGCCGAAAGCAGAAGCTCCCAGTGGATCATAAACTGAACGCAACTCCGTTTTTCTTCACAAAAATTTGTGTGTTCTTTCTCGTTAATCGGAAATTAGTAAAGTTAGAAGGCTGCAATTTCCCGCATTTCCTTTACGAAGCACTCTACTGCTTACGTGCAAAAATGGAAAACGTCCGCCAGGCCCACACAAAATTACAAGTGAAATAATATTTTTAACACTTTTTTGAGGTTTCGCGTTTATTTATCATAAGGCAAACTGAGCAGAATCTTTAAAATTATTTTGTACATTCTTTAAATGAAGATATATTGTCTGTCTAAAAACGCTCTAATTTTAAAATGAATCTGGTAGACGCCGCGAGCTGATGGATTAATTTTTTCTTAATACTGCCAGCGATATGGGTATCAAATAAAGGGACTTGCAGAGTAGTATGCGAAATGGTGGGTATGCGAGATTCGGCACCCGCCGAATGCAACTTTCTTGCTTTTTTTATTTATTTATTTTCTGTTCGAGAAATCGGCAATTGTTGATCACCCAAGAATACGGTGTTAAAAAATGGACGGAACCGTAGAAATTTTTTTTAATTTTCGCCTAACGTCTTGGGTAATCGAATTGTTCCTTTAAAATGTTTAATTTTTCAGCGAATCTTTGTAAGACTAAAACAATTTTATTATTTTTTTTCCCCGTTTTAAGCATATAGTGTACACAAATTTCTTTTAAACTCATCTTATTTGTTTAATGATAGCATTTTCGCAGAAGCATTCCTCATCGACATCCGAAAGATCAAACAAAAACTGGGAGATGACCACCTAAAAATATGCTTATAAGGATTGAAAAATTGAAACAAATTCGAAATACTTTTAATTGTTAATGACATGCGCCTCTTTACTTTGAATGGATTTTTCAGTTCGGCTAAACGAAAACCGTCAGTGAGACAATCAACGATAAGGAATTATTAGTGCAAGTACGTTTTTTGCTATTGTTTTATGATTTGATCATTTAGCAATTGGTTACATAGTGGAACGATAGGAACGCTTATATCAGTTGCATCTTATCAGAGTCTGTGCCAAGGTCAATTATTGAAAATCGTTCGAGCTTTAAAGAAATACCAAACTATACCACTCGACTCCATCTCCATGTTTGCAAAATTGGGTCTTCATTAAAATTGCTGGTTGAACTTTTGCTTCGCTATTTTCTTTGCGACACACTCGACTCTTGACTCTCTATATGAACTAACGAATTACGAATGTACTTATGAAAATAATCTTCCCCAGCTTGCAATGTTTTTCTGATGTAAATGATTTGATAAATCGATAGTCTTTAATGAAAAAAAAAAAAAAAAAAAAAAAAACATTGAAAATTTAAAAATAAACTAATAATTTCATTATTGTCCTCATCGAAAACACTACAACACTATAAAGCAATGTTCCGCTAGTTCGAGAGTCTAGAGTGTTCTATTGTCGCACTGAAAGTCATTGAAATTTTAAGTTTGTGTTACCGATAACACAAGAATATATTTATATGTATATATATTTTTTGAAACGTAAGATATGCGAATGCCTTCACATATATATTTACCTAATTCTCTCCAGAGAAGAAGAGTCTCCATCTTCTTGTTAACGAAAGCAGATTAAAATTATTGTTTAAAAAAAATTGGAAACGTAAAGAGATTGTTTTTAACATTTGTTTTCCCATTGTTAGCTTATAAGTACCAAATCACCAATAAATTGGCTTATTGTTGTTGTCATGTCTACTATTACTGAGAAATTTTAATAAATTATTATTATTATTTAATGAGTTCAATGAATTGCTGAAAGCGAGGGCAATCAAATTGAAACAAACGCCTAAACTACAACATAATTCAAGAACATTTTTACTTCTTCTTCTTCTTGCTCTTCTTCAAGACACGAATTCAAGTTTCGTCTATTTTCCCGTCATATACTACTGTCGTCAAAAAACAAAATAAATTTAATTATACTCCCAAGCCACCAACTTAAAAAAAAAATTAGTTTTGATACTCGTTTAATTTCGGGCAATTTACCTTGAATATTGGCCCTACTTTTTGAACGTAGTATTACATGGGCATCCATTGTGAGGTTCAGAAAGTAAACGTGTATTGAAAACATTTCTGACGGCGATCTGGATGAGAATTTTTTTCCAACATATTTTTTGCCATTGTACAAATGGCATTACTCGTGGAATACGACATCATTTAAATGTCTTTGTTGGGGTAATCTTGCAGGGATGAATTAGTTTAAATTAATTTTCGATCACCTATCTGCATCTAACGGGCAATAACTCGACCATAACTTGATGGATGTTCTCTTTTAATGCGTCAACAGTTCGAGGATTGTACGTGCAAGACTTTAGCCTTAGCGGTGAGAAACCACGCGATCTTGCTAGCAAGGTGATACGCATTTTTGAAGTTTGTGCTGCCAGCACGTTTTTGTAGCGCTCCGCTCTGAGGATAATAACAATGTCATTTTGATAATCCAAAATGAAATTTTCAACTCACAAGCCACAACCAAAAGTTATTTTTTATGCAGGTCGTAGTTCTTTTTGGGAACAGCAGATCGATTTTCTTGACTCTAAAGGGACACCTTCTCTTATCTACGAAATCATTGAACCAAAAGTCAGCTTCATCTTTTACGCATGTAAACATAGTTTACTATGCACTACAATACTTGTGGGACGGGGTATATTAAGTTAGTTCGGACGTATGTAACAGGCAAAAGGACTTAACGTAGACCCACATTTTATTATACCGATCGATTCAACATCATTTTCTGAAACATTCTAAGCCTGTCTGTCTCAGTGAAGAAAAAGGCATTCTTCGCCTCTAATTACGTAATTTACCACTTATAAAAATTTGCTTGTCTTATGCTCATCACCGTAGGATCGTGGTAATGCACGGCACCGTAAAAAAGAAGAGTGCGACGATGTGAAAACTTTGCTGCACCCAAGGTTAGGAGTTAAAACAAAACAGGTGACGTCCATTCTCACAAGAACTACTTTACATCCGCCTTGTTATCTATAGGTGACATAGTACCCGTAGGCGTGATAGGATTGAAACACAGAAATCGAAGTAAAACCCAAGAAAAATCCAAAAATATTTTGGTTGGCCGTAACAATAATTTGCGATGGAACAATGACTCTCACTCTACGGGAATAAAGACTGGAGCCGCCCCGCAGCCAATAATACCAGTAGACAGGAATAAAGGCAATCATATCTGCAACTCTCCTACAACCTGACCATTAAATGGCAAAATCACACTCTCTCATCAGTCTCTCTAAAAACCTTTACCGAAGACTGGAAACGATATCAGCGGACATTTGTTGTCTAGCAAGCATATATCTAGCGCGCAAGTGGCACTTATTACTAAATCCCTAAATTGTTGTTAACCTCTACTCCGCTGTTTAAATTATCCAGTGCAGCTACACTGGCTTGCAATATAGTTATGGATTTGATGAAAACGCGCCTCATACGTACGATTAGTCAATTCGACCAAAAATAAATGAAACTAAAGCATTGCCTATATAATCACATGGCAGCATAAAAAAAAAAAAAAATGGTGAGAACAACCTTGACGTTCCTGCTCAAATAAAATCAAATTAATATCACATCGCTTAATAGATTATTTTCAACAGACCAAAACCAAGGTTAATAAAAGCCAATACCGAAGGTCAAGTGCTCATTAGATTTTTAATAAATATTATGGAATAGTTAGTTATTATTCAGGATAAATTAAAATCGTATGAACACTTAGCGCAAAAATTGTTATACAAATACCTAAAGAGTCTGCGCATACATAATTTGACGATCGATACATTTTTCATTCGATATTGAAAAAAATGCATTGTTTATCGACATTTGCAACGTCACTAGTCGTTAAGAATGCCAAATTTTCTATTGAAGTAGAAAGTTTGCACGGAAAGTTCTTATTGAAGAAGACTTCAATGTACTCCTTAAGTGGAAATAAGGGCTTCACAATATAAAAAATAGAAGAAGTGATTACACGATTGTCCATTACTTCTTTTGGAGATTGAAAGGAAAAGTGTTTCCATTTCCATTTTACAAATCACTTGCTCGGCTATAGAAATGTTAATTCCGTATATGTATGTAATGTGTCTTTGAGCTATACGTAACTGTATCAATGTTGACACTAAAGCGTACACTAAAGCATAGTTCCTTAAAGCTTTTAATACGGGCAGTTATGTGCAACAAAAAAAAAAAAAACAAAGAAAAAAGTCCATACGGGAAACTTCACTTATCTAATTCAACGGATAGTGTTGCAGAATTCTTACGAGTGAAGACGAACGGATGTATTGCGATCCCTAAAGCGTAATAAGCGTAAGACAGCAAATGAAATGAAACTATCGCTAAGAAGTGCTACCACCAATAATTGATGCAATTGCGGCAACAATGAAGCATGATAAGGTAACAGCCATTATATCGTGAGTTTTTCAATGTCAAGAAATTCGGCCACGTATATTGACATTCGCTAGGAAATGTTTGCAATTCTAACATGATACGCCGTACTTTTCTTCCTTCTATCGGTGGACATTACTACCACCCATTAACACGGGCTTGAATAAATGATTTATGGTTTATTCGAACGATATTGCCAGTCTTATAGCGATACCGAAATATAAACCATTTTGTGGATGAACTTGAAAGGACAGTTGGCCTTCTCGCACCGAATTCGTATTTTTTTTAAAAGGGAATATAGGCAATTCCTAGCGATGGGCAATATTTTAAATAGTAAGTGTATAATAATTTTTTTTTTTTTTTTTTTTTATAATAAACAGTCGGAGCAAAGTTATACGCGTAATATCAGTGAACAGAGTTAGACTGAGAAGCTTGAAAGGGCCGGTGAAGCGTATTGTTTCACTTGTTATTATTATATCTGCAATAGTGGAAAACGTCATAATTGTATGCACCATAGGGAGGATTTCGACTACATATTATATATAATGTATACATTGCATGGGTGTCGAACTTTTGATACGTAGTGCCCGGAAATAGGAGAATCTGCGATACAAGCCGAATGGAAGCATAAAAAAGAGAAATAATAATAATAATAATAATATTAATAATAATATATCATCTTGTCTTTCACTTTTAATTTATGGTCGTTTGAATTTGATAAATTTCATTCTTGTATGTATAATATTTTACACATCATGCTTCAAGTAATCCAAGCATAAAATCTTTATTATAATTGTATAATAGAGCTACATTTAATTTTCGTCAATTCAGTGCACACAGAATCACAATAGTAAAGGCTTGTATGCAAAACAACAACATTACCTTGACCATATACTTTATTGGCCATCATATCTCATTAAAACAAATAATTGCTTGTGCTGGATAATATGTGTAAGCAAAAACTGGATTCGCACATCCATGCGCATGTATTTATACATATATATATACATATATATATATATATTTGTGTGTGTGTGTGTGTGTGTGTGTGTGTGTGTGTGTGTGTGTGTGT
>NW_023998427.1:2330680-2391798 GCF_014805625.2 Glossina fuscipes
TGTGTGTGTGTGTGTGTGTGTGTGTGTGTGTGTGTGTGTGTGTGTGTTTACGTAAGCTCATAGTTATGTGTATGTGTTTATTTAACATCCAGATTGTTTTCGATCCTTTGCATTAAGTGCTGATGCGACAGACCTTATAGACAGACACATCGATAACAATTATAACATTCTCTCATTATAATGGTAGTTGCTGTTCGTTCAAAAAAAAAAAAAGAAAAAAAAAAGGAAAAAAAAACGGTTAATAGATTATGACTAATTTTCTCTTCACAAATTCAATATAATTTATTACAGTTGGACACTTGAGGGATGACATAAACTTTAATGTTACATAATGTTATATTAAATATTCTTGAGCATAGCAAATAAAATTTTAATAAGCGGCTTATAGTTATCACCAGATGGGCTTAATACACTAAATGAAATCTATTAAAATCGGGCAAATATTAAAGAAAAGCTTACTGACTCTTTAGGTGTTTTTGCGGATTTATTCGAAAATAAGTGACAAAATAATCATCGTTATCTATTTAAATTTTTGACTTTGCAACTTATTTTCCAGCAAAAGCTACGGATAAGCATAAGTATCATTGAAAGCTATTACACTTACCTACCTACTCACATCTTTCCCATCAGGCTGATTAATACAAATGAGCACTCATTCGCCATTCCCCACTTTTTGTGAAGGAGTAAAAAACTAATTGAAATTTATTGAGAGAATAAAACAAACAAAAAAAGGAATTTTTTTACCGCAAATTCGAGAAATTATGAAAATAAAATATACAAAGATATATAATTACATTAACTACAGTTTTTATGCTGATTACACATTACACACATAGCACATAAATGCCAACACTGTTGACGGGCCCATATTATTTCTGGAGAACACCAATCTTCATACCGTACATGTCATGACATTTCATAACATTCCGATTTGATTACTTTCCCGGTTACAGCTGCTTTTTTGGTCGCTTTGGCCGTTGATCTTCTTCGTTTTCCCATATGTGTCCCACGATCTACCCTCTCTCTCTCATTCAATACCCTGAGAATCGTGGGTTCTCGGATGCTTTGTAACTGTCATTAATTTTTGCTTCCCTTGACCAGGCGTCTCACTTGTTCTTATATGACTTAAATCTTGACATTATTCAAATTGTTTTTTTTTTTTATAGACTCGAACAAACAAGTAAATGATTGTTTATGCTATATGTGGGCATTGATTGTGTATCTGTTAGTTAACTAGCTCCCATTTACACGCCATACCTTCAAAGCCTTTTTCATATGAGTTATGTATGGCTTTTGTATTTCAAAATTGATTGCGAAAAAGTAATGAGAAAATAAGGGAAAAATTTGACGTTTATCGGTTTACAATGATACAGAAAATTAGTAATAAAATCATACAAACGTAAAAACGTGGAAAAAAAACTTATATAAATTTTTTTTGTAAAATGAAATGAACTGAAATAGAATTTCATATAATGCATATTGTTTCATATTTTCATTTCTTAGGAAATCTTTTAACTTTTTATTTTTATTTTATATATGTTTATGTTTATATATATATTCGTTAACATATGAATTTACCTATAAAGAATGCATAAGGTTTGAAAATTAAATGCAAATCAATCCGAGTTTCGTATTGTATAAGTAAAAGCCAACTTTTTAATTTTCACAAAACATCTTCAAGCGGATTTATTATCTATCTGTCTTTATATATCTTTTAATTCAATACATTTCAATTTGAAAGGGCAGAATACATGGCTTCTTCTTTGTTATTTTCTCACTTAATCGCCTCAATCGTTACGCGTCTAGCGAAACGTTGACACCGTCGCCGCAAGAAGTTTGCCTCGCTCAAGGAAATCGAGAGCTTATTGCCGTAATTTTCACGTGATCGCAAATATTAAATAAAATGTTTTTACATGTATATATATATATATATATATATATATATGTGTACATTAACATATCACTATTCCACGCAGAGTATTGCGTCTTGCATTTTTTGTATCATTTCCGCCGATACAACAACCGAAAAAATGTTATGGGCAAGGTTTAAGTAAAAACTCACCACTCGCCAGCCATTGACAGCCTTCAGACACCACAAAATCCGGAATAAGAACTAAACTGAACTAAACGGATCGCCGGAAGCAGGTGGGTTCTTCTTATGCCATCACAGGCAACAATTTTTCCTAAAATATATTCAAAAGCCGCTTCTGATACGCGACACTTTTGCACAAGTTTACATGCAACAATATGTACCTTTTAATTTACATTGTTGACATTGTTGAAATGTATGAAATCATTTACGTGCATACTCTCACGCAAGGAAGGGGGTTTGAAGCGTTCCGCAGACCTGTTGTACATCTTACAATATTCCTTTTCTTGCAATCTCGGTGCTCCTCTGCTGCCAACTAACATAGAATGAGGCAAAGGGACCGCTCGGGCTTGATATATATGTATATATGATTTTTCCTGAACATTACTTGATTATTTAACAAAAACAGATCCGCCTGAGTGGCCGAGTAGCCAAAGATTCTTGACTAGCAACTCAACGGTCGTGGGTTCGAATCTCAAATACGGTACAGTTTTTCATAAAGGCGTTAGCCATAGATACCTAGTGCTTTAAGACTTTTTAGTCTTGGAACTTATTTTCTGGCTAAATTAATAAAAATAATAATAATATATAACAACAACATTTAATATCTAACTACTTGTCTTTTCTTTGATTTGTTTAATAGAAAGGATTATAGCCTGTTAGCGACAAGACCACATGCATCCAGTAGAGTGATGAGTTTTTAATATGTATTGATCCTTTTATTGATCCATCAATAATAGCGACACTATATGGAAAGATTACTGATACGCAGTTGATTGCAAGCTTTGACGAATTAAGAGTATTGATTAGACAATTGGGGCAAAAAGCCAAAAAAAAAAAAAAAAAAAGGATGAATTAATTTGCTTACCTTGCACAAATTGCAACTTTTTACTTTTGGTTCAGCTGTTTGTAAGCAAACAATTTTGTTTGCAATTTGTTTTATTTTCAATTTGCAGCTGCCACCTCCTATAAATGCAGCTTTATATAGCCAGTAATAGCGCAACGTGTATGCTCTTTTACTTACGTCTGATTTGGCAGCTTTGAAAGAGAGAGATCGTTTCTCACACCTGTTGTGCATGCGCCCATCAAAAAAAAAAAAAAAAAAAAAAAAAACTCGAAAAAGAAATCTAGTTAACGACACATGTAACCAGTGCCCTGGTTAAAAAGCAGTAAACAGTATTTTTCTAATTAAAGCGCCTTAATTCATAGTACGATCCCAATCGATCTATGCATAAACATGCGTATAGTTAATATAGCGAAAAACTTCTTGATTCTATTTAACGTTGATGTAAGGAATTTAAACGACCTTTAGAAAATTGAAAAAAATTTTTAAAGATCTTCTCAAGTCTAATTTACAAAAATTATTCGGCCCGCTTCCTTATCAATACTATGAAGTATGTTAAATCTTCTTTCTAAGCTTTAAGACTTTCACGTTGAAAGTATCCAACGCTAGGATTGAACTGCCGCTGAATGTTATTGAATTAAATCAAATCTAACGCCTTCCCTCCGCGCAACGTTTTACTTCCACTTTATTAAGCTCAATCATCATCGTCTTAGTTATTCAATGCCCCGGTTATCTTTTGTGACATACATACATTTTACTATTGCTTGTAATTTAATGCCTTTATTGCGCTCATTCGCTGAATTAAATCAAAACAATTTTATATCGGAATAATTGTGCTTTTGTATGTATGCGACAGAGTAGGAGTTTTAACTTTTAACGCATAATTTTGCATACAATTATTGTTGTCAGAATGCATCTATTCCCTATGTATAGATAGATGCTATTTGTTTTTCTTTCATTTGTTTTTGCATGAACTTTTCCTTTTAATTGAATGATTTTTTGTTTTCGTTTCATTTCCAAGCTTGTGTTAAAAGTTTTAATTCAATTAAAATTTTAAAGTTGTAGCTAAAAGTTATTAAATGAATAAATAAATAAATAAATAAATAAACTCGTCTCTGGCAGTACAGTGAAGTTCTTTCGAAATTTGAAAGTCTTTATGCAGAAATATAAACTTAGTAACTCTCACGGTCAACGCGTTAAGACTAGACTAAGGAAGTGTCTTAATTTCTTGGAAAGTTAGGTAAAAGTCAAAATCTTCTTATCTCATTTTTTTTTTAATTTTCTTTATTGCAGTCGTTACTGAAACACAATGATAGATAGAGACACGAAAGCAATCGTCTTCTCCTCTGGTAAATTAAATTTCCGCCTGGAAATGCCCATTTCATAATTCTCGATCAGTTCCTAGCTTAAGTCAAGATGTCACCTATACATTCGTATAACACGGTGGTGATCAGAAGCAAATAAGGACAGAGAAAGAGATAGGGAGATAGCAGTCGTTCCCACCTAACAAGTATGTGTCCAATCGATAAGCGTTATGCCTTTACCGAGTTAGCACTCACTGTCAACCCGCACTGAGATTTGATCGGGAAGGCACGTAGTTCCGTAGTGCAAAACGTATCTACTCGGCTAGGCGGCCGGGCAATATCGCCAAGATATGCTGGAAAACGACTTCATGAATTTTGTTCATTAAAGAACGAATGTAGTAAGCCTTTGCACTTGTGTCAAAATGTTGATGTCTCTCTTTCTCTCTCTCTCTCTGTCTGTACCAAACTCATCACTTCTTCGAAATGTTTATTACAGCGCGTGCGTGTGGCTTCTAAGTTATTTCAATTGTTTTTGCATTTGCTGATGCCTTCGTATGTAGGTTTGCCTTCTCAAACTGTACTTACATTCGATTGGATATTTAAAACGCCTCCTGTAACGGCAAAGGAAACGAAATTGCCAAGCGACAGATCGACGTCTAACGTAAGTTGTAAGTGCAAATCTTTCACTTATGGCGATCATGGGCGTGCTTATAAATCGCCCCTTCACACACCCCCTTCGCCGTCAACTAAGAACGTATGCACAGGCATGTCTGCGCGACCGCAAATTTCTAAAGAGAATTGAAGAGAATGGCGGCCGGGCGATTAAATTTGATTCAGAATCTTAGGCTGATAAGCAAATTTACGAAATACGCTCATCCGTCGGCGGTGATTTTAAAAAGTCAATACTTAGCTATTTGAATATATCTAATGTTTCTGCTGTGAAGAGAATCGTATTTGTAAACCATTCATAGAGCCGATAGCCTGTGTTGCTAGTGCTCAATGTCTTTTTTTTAATCTAAGAATTTATTTCATTAGTGTAAAATTATAATAATAATAATAATAATAATAATATAAACCATTCTTGCACTAAACAAATCCAACACAAATTTCACTTAACTTTAATAAAAAACAAAAAAAAAAAACGTTTTTAATTTAAAAGTCAATAACTAGAAGCATTGATTTTTACACTAGACCCGAACACTAGGAAAATTTCATTTTAATATTTCACCCTTTGGCGACAGCATTGTGTTTAGTTTTTTTTCCCCCATAAATGATTAGAACTTCATGCTTGTGCAACCTTTTACTTTCAGCAAAAAGTACGCACCACCGAAAGGTAAGAAGGGGAAAGAAAAAGCAAATAACTGGACCAGTTCTTTTAATTGATGTTATCTTAAGCAAAACTTTGTTTACGTACATTATATCTCTATTCTTTTCCCTTTATATGAACAGAAAAAGGATTCGTATGATATATGAGCGTAAGGTAAAACAAGGATCTCACATTACTTAAAGAGAAAACACAAGCACCTTTTCCAGGCGAATCAGTTTTGTGGTTCCAAAAGTTATTGTAAGTAAAACACACCTCCGACTAACATTTGGATCAATTTGTTTTCCAATATATCGTTTAGGTCTTGTATTATTTCGTCGTATACAATACATGCACAGTTGGGCAGCGTATAACGACTTTTGGTTAAATGACGGCATTGGATGTTTCTGAAGGACCTTTTATGTCTATATTATACTAAAATAACGGTTACCCTCAATGGAGGGCGATACAGAGGGATAGTAGCTGATCCCTGATGGCGCGACTTAGACGATATATGACCCTAGTAAAAAAAATCAAATTATACAAGCTTGCCGCAAAGATCAGGGGATATAACTCTACTGGACTTTTTACTTTAAGGTTATATTGGAACATTGCCTCATTCCAATAAATCACGAACACCTAATAATCTTATTTAACACGACTAATCGTGTTATTGGCGAAATAATAAAATTCCAGAATTGAGTTTTATTTAGGGGTCAGAGGCGATAAAAAGGTGGGTGGGTGGGTGTATCATCTAATATCTAAAGTGAACGAAAATTCACGTTGATATCTTTTACTCTCTTCTGTTTATTACAAATTAAAAAAAAAAAAAAAAAAAAAAAAAAAATACACTTGATGACCTTATACTTAAATGAAATGTAGATGAGAGCACTTCATAAGGAATTACACCCTTTTAAAAACCATATTAATATTCATATTAATGCATTTCTAAGTATACCTTAGGTGTGCAAATCAATTTTGCGCATTGTAATTCATCGCTTCATAAAACCTATATGACGCGTTCATCTTCTTCGAAATTTTGGGTATACATAGCTTCAGCATTAGCGTGCGTAGTACATAAGTTTCAGTTCTTTACAAGCGATGTATATCAGCAACATTTAGAGATATGAACGTTAAGTTTTATTCTGTTTTTAACTGGATTAAATTGGAAAAATATTCAATGATTAAGTTGGCTTGGAGGGAAAATGCAGTTAGAAAGTAACTTACGGGATTTGATGCAAGAAACTATAGTGTTGCAGACGATGGTCCATCTGGAGTTAAATACCGTAGAATTGCGACTTCTAAATCCTGGTGAATTTGTTGCATTTGAACGCTATTAAGCCCACCTGGTCGAGTTAAGTGACGTGCTTGAGGAAAAAACAAACAAGCAAAGGAACTCGAAAATTTATTCTTTTGTGCTTCACGACCTGCATCACTCGCTTGCGGCGTATTCTCCAGTCCTGTTTCCTTCCGATTAGCATTAGTTCAGATCGATACAGCCGTGATCACCACGGAGATCACCAACTTGACAAAACCAAAAATGTTGTCAAAATTGGTCGATAACTGTTTCGCCTCGGAACAACAAAACTCTTATATCTTACTACCCGTTAAGAGAAAAAAATCAAAGTCAAGGATGGTAAATGTATATTGACAGATTGTTGTTGCTTTGTCACAAATACATTTAAATAAAATTGAATTTTGTCAATTTGCTGCAGCTGATTTTTGAAATTATTCTGACGAACTTTGCATTTCAAAGATATTCACCCTTTCAGTGAATAACAGGAATGCAATTAGCAAATATTAAGATATTTAATTAGTTGAAGCTCTAGTAGTCGATGCAACGTTTTTGTATTTTCGATTAATTTTTCCAAATCAAAACTTAACATTATGAAAGGGGAGGGCCGCGGGTTGGCCTATCATGAAACAGACCAAGTTGATATTTTCAGTTTTAACATTACACTTTTCAATGTTCTGTGTGAATGCAAGTGCTAATCTATATATTATATGTATGTATATATATATATATATATATATATATATATATAAATATATATATGTATATATTTATTTAGCTTAAAATGCTAAAAGTGACACAAATGATAAAATTCAAACATGTATTACATGTCTAAAGGCAAATCCATAAATAATTCATGGTTAGTTTTCCTTCATAGTATTTTCGATAGCTTTATTGCTGGCAGCTTTAATTACTACTTAAATATGTATGCATGTGTATGTGGACTCTTACCATTTTTTAAAACAATTGACCGAATTTGTGATTAGAAATAGCAGTTTACATAATAATCGACTTAAACAATGCATACACACACACATTAATGATACATGTATGAAATTAATATTCCATTGCAACTTGCGTCCGATAGCAACGCAGTAAAGGAATTCATTTCCCATTAACAGCGGGAAAATGTATTATAACATTATTCTTGAAAAACAGAAAAAGAAAATGTTAGATAAAAATAAATAGATACCGAGTAAACTCATAATTTGATCATAATTTGAATATCTTGCTCGACTTGTAGACAGAAAAATGGATACATTTTCTTTCATAGCATAGCTTTCTCTCGCACCACACGTTACAACGAATCAATAACAATAATCGGTAACTGTCATTTAATAATTTTCTTAAGTTTCTTTTTGCAGTTCACGGCAGCAGAAAAACAAAATATAATTATTTCCGCTCGGTGCCAATGGCGAAAATTGCAAGACTAACGAGTTAGTTGTACAAGAGTATATATAGCATGCGACATAAATTATATGAATTACATAAATATAGATTATATATATATTAATATATATCGCTTTTGTGAGAAAACACAAAAGCGATTCTGTGTCCTTTACTTTATTTTCGCTTTGAATATAAAGCTTAATAGCTTTTTTCGTTCGAGGTAGTTCGATAACGAGAATCGTAAACCAGTACCTAAACGCTAAATCCAAATCTGTAATCAAAATTGCTATTGCGGAAAGCTATATGCTATGAGCAAGCGTCTCGATTTTATTCATTTATTTATTCAAGGCCGTAGGCCTTATACCTACTTATATATAGGTACACTTCATGCGCAAAAAGAAATCACAACGTAACTGAACATACAATTTAGGTAGATGGCTGTAAATGTAATCATCTTGCTCCGTAAACTCTGTAATCATTAATTCCTACCGGCACTAAAAAAAATAAATATGTATAAAAATAATAGATAAGTTTAACAGTGCCGTCAATTTTCTTCTAAACAATTTCAAGGCATTATCGAAGGAGATCAGACTCAGTGGTAACACATTCCAACATCTAACAACATGAACAGAGGCGGAGATGTTTGACGGTATAAACAAAGCGTGTGATACGGTTAACAATACTTTGAAGACTATCTAAATTATGTCTTGGGCATTCGGACAAAAACTTCAATACAATAGCATGCGTTAACATGCGTTATGAGGAGCGAATGCCTAATAATATGTTTAACCCGCCAAAAAGGAAATTTTGATTATTTACGAGTTAAATGTTTACGACGAACATATACGTCATGAAAAATGCACAACATTTCTTGTTATGACGAATGTATATGTCATTATCCGTCCATCCGTCCTCGTCGAAATTTTTTAAGCCCGCATATGATGTTAAACTTTTTTTCAGCACCTCAGTCCAATAACTCGACAGCTACTCTTCAGCCCAATTTAGATGAGGTAACAAGTCCAAATATGTTGTCTTTAAACTTGAGCAAATGCACATCACCTTTTCAGAGGTCTGCTTAATTCGCCAAATTTCTTAAACGGGATCAATATTCCGTTACGTGTATCAAAAGCGCAATTCTTCAGAATATTCGCAACTGAATTAATCATCTGTAGTTGCCAAATTGCATATACGTTCGTATACAAACGTATATATCACTTAAGGTCTGCGCGCAATGCCAGCGTTGTTAGTCTTAACTAGAAAATGATTATCCCTGGACTCGCTTTTAATGAATGACATAGGACGGCGCGAAAACTGCAACATTTTGTTGGAAAACAAACTCCCTCCCTCTCCCGTTCGGCGTTGGGTTAATGAAAACATATAAATAGTCTCGATGCTTTAACTGTCACTGCCCTAAAATAAATATGCCAAATGTAGGTGGCATATGACGAATTCCCGGAAAATCCACAAGCCAAAAAAAATTTCTTGTTCGTGACTTGTTTCGAAAGATTTATAAGTAAAAAGATTGCCTTAAAGCAAAGGCAGTTAAATCGCGATATGAAGCGTGAGCTAAAGCGTTCTCAAACATTAGCTCCTGTTAATAATTTCATTGTAAATTATCCCTTTCAAATTGTAAATAAAATCTACGGTATTCTAAATTCACAATTCAATGATACGAACTTAATTTGAGGAGTATGAGGACAACACGTGAAAAAACCCGCAGTGATTTTCATAACAGCATTTCGGAATTATTCAAACGTTTGTAGCTTAGGGCTGCCGCGTAGACGAGCAGACGGCGCGTCTTTGTTGACCATACTTGCTCGTAGCTGCAATCGAAGCTCAGCCGGTAGAGACATAAAACGGGGCACATTTCCTATCTCTTTCTACAATTCTTTCTGACCAAGCCTGTGCGACACCTACAGTAAACAATTCCCTGAGTTATTGAGTAAGTAAAACAAAGTTTTTGTTGCCGATTTGAGAATTAGGAAAATACATTTAATGCTAAATGTACAAATTATTTAAAAATGCACAATTTTGAGGTCCGCTAATGAAACACTACATTTGTTAATCAGTTCGGTGACGATCAATGTAAGAGAAAGAGGATTGTAAAAATTGCATTCAATGCCATTCCTGATAATTATAACACAAACGACTTGCAAGTACCTCAGTTAATCTGAATAGGGTCACAATATGTCTATGGAGTTACTTTTGAACTGCGAATGCAAATTTTTCGATTGTTTCACATTCCATAACGCAAAAATCGTCCGATCTGTGTATAATAGTTTAAAGTATAAACCAAGACAATAACATTAGCATGACGCTTAAGCTATCTGAGACAGTCACATCCTGGGGTTGTTTGTTATAAAAAGACGTGGCACGATTTAGAATAAATAATAAAATAGCCTGATTTAAGCATTCAATTTAATATGTTAACCTACTGTTAAGAAACTTTTGTTAACATAAAATAAAATAGCTTAGCAGTAAAAGAAGAAAGGAAAAAAAAATGTCTCAACTCATTCTCCCAAAATACTTTGTATTTATTGTTACAATATTTAAATTGCTTGCAAATGTGTACACCCAATAGCGTACGTAAATATCAACAATAATGTATATAATTGTATTGTATTGTTTGTTATAGAATAAAATTTTTTAAATGTACATTAATTTCTAGTAATTCTTTGTGGAGGTCAATAAGCACCACATACTTGAGCCGCTTGTCTTTTACTTACTAAACTAAGTGAAATAATAATTTAGTTACTTATTCACTTATATATATATATATGTATATATATATCAATAGGCAGATAATGTTGAATACGAATAATTCTCTAGACATGGTGAAAATAGATTAATCCAAAATGTGTAGACAGCGAGTAGTTAATATTGCATTTTAGAAAGAAGAAGAAGAAGAAGAAGAAGGAAATAATTTTGTGATTTATATAAAACTTTTGCTTTTTTCTTTTTATGGAATAGCTTGCAATTAAAATCACTGAGTTCATTGTAGTTTACATAGTATTATTTGCTTTGCTAGGATAAGGCATCTGCTTAAACATAGTTATCGAAAAAGAATATAAGCACTTAAGATTGCTTATATCGCCTGCATATAAAGCAAGGATATAATCATGTTCTTAACGAATTATTGCAACGCTGTTTTTCAAATATATACAATGCATATAGAATTGGAATTTGTGTTTGCATTTAAATTGAATTTCTTTTTAATGTAGCTCTTATACTTCCGTTGCGTCTATTTTTTATTTTATTTATTTATTTATTTTTTATTTATTTATTTTTTTTTGTTTAGGTTTTTTACTTATTTTGTGCAGCCAATTCCTCAATTTTTCTCCTTCTCTTACTTAATAAAGGATTGTTTGACTTATCCAGAGCCTTAATGTGCATCTGCAAATAAAAAGATATGCGCAAGAAAATAATTTTCGCGGGCACTTTCATTTATTTGTATAGATATATTTGCATACTTGATCATAGTCAACTCGCATGGTGGCCAGGGAGCGAGTCATTTCTTCTTGAACTTCAGGCCAAGTTTCCTCGCCCTCTTTCAACATTCGGCCTGTACAAAGGGGTGTTTGTGGCACTTCCGTATACTGAGCAATCCATTTATTACGCATCACATCTTCAATGGTCAAGCGTTTACTTGGATCCACATTCAACATTCCTTTTATTAAACTCTTGGCCGCCTGGCTGACATTTTGCCATTCGGGATTAGGGAAATCATATTGTCCAGTCCGTATACGTTTCTTCATTCCTGGGGAAATTGCTAGCCCATTGTTGCTATAGAATGGCGGAAAGCCGCATAGTAAAATATACATGATAACACCCAACGACCAAATATCGCAGCTTTTATCGTATTTTTCCGGTCCCAACACTTCGGGAGCTGTAGAATGATTTTCACTTAATTTTACACCAATTCTGTTATTCTACACATTTATGTGAAAGGGTTTCGTGTTCTTCTTAATAGCATTAACAATAATTTCTCCTTCAAAATCCATTCTCTCCACTTCCTATATCGGTTACTTTCGTATGGTCAAAATAATGAGGTTTCCGCAAGTTTATCAAATCCTAACATGATATCTAAATGCATAGAAATAAGTTCAAATAAACACCCTAATTGATGGAAATTAATTTAAGAATAAAAAACTCGCAATGATTTGCGTTTACCTCGGAGTAAAGACTCCTGAGCAGCCCTCCTGCGGATGAAAAAATCAACTTTTCATAAAGAATGTGTTAACTTACTGCATAGTTACTACTTACAAATACATATGTAACACTATGTTTGCAAGTGAGTTACGAATGCAAAATGAATATAAGACAGAATTCATGAATAATGGAGAGGTCGTCTTTCTACTCTTCGGAAATATACATACAACGGTGCAAAAATATCATCAAAACAGAATGGAACGAAATGAAACTCGAACGCTAATTCCGTAGACAGATATATCGATGCGTAAGCAGCCATCCATTATGTTACAAAAATAGCTTATAATTTGTATTTGAAAACAGTTATAATGAAATCTGTTTTCTATTCATTCTACGTAAAAAGTAACAAAACAAAATAAGCGATAGCTGTTCATATCCTCAGTCTAATCTGTATATAATTTTTTCTTTATCTGGTTTTTAATTCGAATTGCCGTTTATCACTAGCTATGTTGGTCAAGGACATTGTAAGTAGTAAACCATGTCCACTACAAATCGAGGTAGTTTAATAAGCTGTGAAGGCATAAATCGGCAGGTCACTGGCGAAAAACACGGTTTCCCTCGAGTTATACGGTTTCAAATTCTTTTCAAAAAGAATAAAATGTATATATTATATGTATATGTATATGATATAAAAGTATGTCAAAATAAATCATTTCTTTGAAAGAGTTATGATGAAAGGCGTTCTTTCTTCGCTTTAACATTCGCAAAAGGAATCCCGTTATTTTTTTCGTAGTAACGAAGAATGTGGTTTCAAAGAACACGAAACCAATTGATCGTGTTCTCCGGAGGCCACCTGTATTGATAACAGGTTTTATTAACTTACCGACATAATACGGTGTGTAACAGGGTGTTTGCAATGTATCCTTCACCGATGTCTCTTTGGCAAATCCAAAATCAGTTAATTTTAAAATAGCATTTGGTTGTGGAGATGTATATAGTAAGTTTTCAGGTTTCAAATCCCGATGAGCAATGTCGCGACTATGCAGATAATGGACAGCAACACAAATTTCATGCATTATCTGAGCAGCTTCTATAAAAACGGATGCCAAGCAAGCATTTTCATTGTCCATTAAATTCACAACTTACGCACACTTACCTCTTTCAGTAAAAGCACCGTCCGCATTATCTTGTATACGTTGAAAGAGTTCACCTCCTTCCATGCTAGGATAGGGCAAAGGATTAAGAACGATTATGAATATATTCCAATACTAAGGACTTACCATTCCATAACAACCAATAAACACTTATTGCCTGCATATGTATTTTCGTATACATCGACTATGTTGACAATATGACGGCAATCGCTTACCCTCCAATGTAAATCAACTTCTCTTCTTGCCTTTGGGCTATCTAATAATACCTGCAATAAATATATAATTTTACGTTTATGTTCATTTTTTATTTACATTTCACATTTCAATTCCACTTTCAACTCACCTTCAATGCATATTTTTGATTGGTTTGACGGTGTGTACATTGTACCACCTTGCCATTAATACCCAGTCCAAGGACTGTATTCGATATTTCATAATCATCGACCAGATGCGTAGCTTTTGCTTGACGTTGCTGCGTTTGATTCATTGATGCGTGCGTTTTCTTCAATATTTTAGTTTTGAAAAATTTTCCTAAAATGCACATACGTAAGGGTATATTAATTTGCATATAGTTTATATAACGATTTCTTGAAAACGCCCGAACTGTCATCTGTGCTTCGATGTCGAATATGTGTTTGAATAGTAAAGCATTTACATATTACGAGCATTTATACTTAACAATGGCATTTACAGACAGTTATCCCAAATAAATACAAATGCACAAATAAAATAAATTCGATAGTATTCCTTAGCGGGTATGCTAAATTTGTCAAATATTTATAATGCATTATCTATTTATTTATTTATATTTATTTATATATATATATATATATATATATATTATATTTGAGCAGAGTGAAAAGAATTTGTTTTTGTTAAGAGTTTAGAGCCCTATCTACAACAAATGTAATCTCAAAATTATTTTACGGTTCTTCTGCAATTAAATTTAAAAATCGCCCTTTACAGCATTTTGTTGAGGTAGAGCAATGTAGAGCCTTTAAGTTGAGGTTTTAATACCCATGAGATCGCTCCCTCTTCAATTGCAGCATCGAGCGGGCATTCAAGCGTTCTTCCATAATCGCATAGGTAATTTCGAATTAGTATATGTTTGCATAGTTATTCCACTTACCTTCAAAAACTTGAAAGTATTGTAACAAATCATTAAAGTACGATTTGAAATTTAAATGATATATGAGGATTTTGTACAACATTGCGTTGACAAGTCGAATGAATGGAACTAGTGCTGTGTCCGTAAAAGATTCAACCGAAGCTGAAAACAAACACTTTCTTATTTCATGTTGAACAAGTAAAAATATTACAATTGGACACGACCCGCCATTAAATACCCGACCCTACTTCGCTTAAAGCAGTTACTTGTATAACGGCTTTTCAAATTAATATGTTATATAGGAAATGGTCGAAAAGGTGGCGCGATCTGAGTCTTTTTCAATAGCATTCGTCCTTGGGTCAAAACATGATGATATAACAAATTTCGTCAAAGTATCTTAAAAATTGCGACCTAAAGATTGAACACAAGCTTAAATCGATTTAGAAAACAATTTCGTATAGATAGATATAATCAAAAATGGATCTATGTGAAGTCATTTTGGATTTTGTATAAATTTCCGCAAACATATTATACCCTTGCACCGCAAGTGATGTAGGGTGTAAAAAAATATTTTGTATAAAAGAAAAAACTAATACAGAAAATTAAAAACTAGAATAAAAAAATGAAGAAAATCGATCAATCAATCAAGACACTTTTCGCATATGCTATATATATGTTTAACTTAGCATCTCCACCCTCCCGTTGGAAGCGTCTTCGTCAGGCGACGTTGCAATGCTGTAAGTAAAACTTAAGGAATGCTTCCATGATTTCTCAAAACGTATTTTCAATCTAAACTCTTTTCATTAACAGTTTAACGATCGACAACTAATAAGCGATAAGAAAATATTTAAAGATATATTCCGCAAATAGGAAACTCACATCACTCACTCACTCTAATACACACTATGCACTTTTACGATGATTATAATCTTGCAATTTTTGACTATTTCAATAAATATATTAAAAGCAAATTTCAGATGAAACCATTGCCTGATGAAAAATATGCGGAAATTCTTGAAAATATCATTTCTAAGGGGAAAAAGAGTAGAAAGTAGCTTCCTTCTTGCGACAAACAGAATGTTTAGTGCAGATATTGTACAGACAATCGGATATGCTTAAATCAGTTTAAAACTTGACGCTGATCACTATTACATATTATCTATGGGGTCTTTGAAGCTTTCACAAAAAGCACAATGAACATACCCCCCTTTCCAGGTGATGTATATATGTAAAAGCAAAAAATCGCTGTTCACATGTTGTAGCTTGTGATCTGTCTTCATTTTGGGAAGCAATTGAGTTACAATATTAAGGGACTCTTCACGAATTTGATTTGACTGTTTGATTAGCCTACGACGAATATGTGTCATATTTGGTAATTCGCGATACAGAAATTAATTTTCGGCCCAATATTTTTTGAAACGCTTGCAACACAACAACTATACTGTGTAGTTGTACTGTATATCATACATGATCAAGAAACTTGGCCCGCAAGCTGTAAAAAATACAGCAAAATACCCGAATGAATATCTTAACAAGAGTAAATTCGCTTCCGCAAAAACAAGTGACCACGAAAATACGTAAGCCCTCACAAGAAGTCTGCGTAAAATTTCTATAAGGACTACACAGAACACCTGCCTCGAACATGTTACTTCATCTCGACATATTACTTGCGCTCCGAGAGAAACTGCCAAAAAAACTCCATTTCTTAAAGCTATTGCAGTGCCTCTTTCCCTCCTAATGCAAAGAGGATTAGTGATGGTAATAAATAGATCGTGCAAAGCTTGCACATTTGCAGGGAAGACCGACCCACTTGCGATTAGTAATTCTCCAAAGTCAAGCATCCCAGGATGCTCTAGCGTTATACTCTAGCAATTTTACGCCGCAATCCTGAACAATTAATAGGCGAATGCAGGACCGTTCGTATTATTACGAAAAAAAATGAAGAAGAAATTTTGCTTTATATTAAACGAAATACACGATACCATACAATAAGAACAGTGCCTGCAGCGTAAGAGTGCTCGTTTTCGCCCAAATGTTGTAAACAGCAGCGCCATCATCCCTATCATGTTGTATATAATGTTATGCATTCTCACTTCAGATTGCTAGTGCAGTGTCTTGTTGTTTGTAGAACTATTGTTGACAGTTTTTATTAACTAATTATTATCTAATGCTACCGCATGTGCGACTTTCACCCGCAAGCATTGACTTGGAGCTCGCGATTCTTACCTATACGACTAGTCATGAGACGGTGTTCGCATCTCGGGCTACTCCTACGAGTATTCGCTCTCTATAGGACCCTAGTCTGTAAAAAAACTGTAATCTTCAAAATTACTAAACAATAGCATATCGACATGGGATTACTTTCCGATGGCTTAATTTTTTGAACCCGCTCCCATGTAACCGGACCGAAAGATAAGCATCTACATAACAAGAAGCTTTATTTTTTTTAAATTTTGTGATGAGAATTGATTGATATTATTAATTTGATATAGAATTAATCGTAAATAAATAGTTTACGATAAAATAGAAACCGAGCACATATAAGGCTCCCATGAAAAGCATCTATTTAAGTAGGAACTATATACAACTTGTGGTATATTCTAACAAAGGTAAAGAATTGTTGCCGTGAAATGAAATCCCTTGGAAATCATATTAAACGCCCGCCGAGACCAATCGGATATGATAAGTCTCGTAATAAGTGAGCCCTTCATAACTATACTCGCTGTTGAAAATCACGAAAACGAATTTTACTGATTTTCATCGAAGCAAACAATTCAGCGTCGTCTCAGTCAGAGATCGCCAAATACAATATCTACTTTGGCCCGATCAGAAGAGAATCGCATCAATTTCCTTATTTGAATATTATTAGATGTAAGATCTCTCGCTATTGCGAATATCCCAAATCGTATTTGGCATAACGCAGTTCGCTAATAAGAGCAAATTTAATCCTTTACACGAGTGTTTTATTCTAGCATGAATCCCAAAACAAACTTTGTCCTCAATTCCAATTTGTCTACTTACGGCGAGACCTGACAACCCGACAGCTGTGCTGTACATATCTAATATATCTACGGATGATAACACTTATGGCCAATCGGACGAATACTTGCGAAATTGTTTTTTATTCTTAATTTCAATATACATTTGTGTAAAGTACGCTTATGGACTGAATTTTAACCCTATACTAATTTATGTATGTATTTTGTATAATAAAAATGAGTTGCTTTTGTTTCGTAAACAATATGGATTTCATTATAACTTTTTGTGCATAGTTTTTCGGAGAAATATTGTATATTAGAGTTTTTTTTCAGCTTTTTCGTAATTTCACAATTCAGTTAAAAAATATAACTGTGAATTTACTATATCCCATGTACCTCCTTACATGATTTTTTTTTTCGCGGTTTTTCGAGGGACGCATCTACCGTGTAAAGAAAGAGTTGGGTGTAGAGAGAAACAGAACTCGTATTTCCATTATTTATAAATTTACTTAAGGTATTTTTTATTTTTTTTTTTATGAGACAATGCGTTGGTAGTTTTAGTAGCCCCTGATGTATATAATAACGTAATTTCCTGTGTTTATAATAAAATTTTGTAGTATATGCATGCATATAGAAATTCTTTTTTTATAGTTTTATTACCCGCCGAAATGTTAAAAATGCCCAACGCTGCCAAAAGTTTAGACATTAGTTCTAGCGTAATGAGAACTCGAAAATATGTATACAAACAGAACATTACACGGTTAGGGGATTTAAGACGCTTTCTCTTCATAAGGATCTGCACTTCGATTTCGATTGGGCTAAAAATTGCATGCGGCTGCAGATTCGAATATTTTTCAATATGCAAAGAAAAACTTTTTCTCTATCGAATATATTGAACGAACACTCTCTGAACAAAAAATATAATAGAATGAAAGGACTTGTAAGTGTTTGAAAAAAAGAATGTATGGAATAATTTCAGTGGACTTACCGCACATTCTGCCTGATCGAAAGCGTTTTCACCGAGTGAAGTTGCTGTGCAAGATGAATTTTAAGATGGATTTTATAAAATGTTTTTAAGTCGATTAAGGAGCCGATCAAAATGGTGACTTGATTTCCGCTCAAAAGTTGGATAACATAAATTTTAAAATTAACATTAACAGATGCTCAGAATTACTAATAACAGTTTTTTATTTTGTAAGCTATTGCGAGCGCGACAAGTCTACTTCCAACGATGCACCTTGACCGCGTTTCTTGACGGCTTCAGTATTCTACATTAATTTTTTCGACCCTGAGCGTGCCAACAACAGACCTACGAACGAATTAATCAATGTTCTTGACTAAATTGACTCACTTATCGTGTGCTAACTAAGGATACATATACTTGGTAGAGTCTTGAAGAATATTTTCAAGTGCAACAAGTGGAAGAAGAAATTTAATCTACCCTCAACCTTTGGCGTCGGATGTAATAACCAGAAAATTACATTCCGTATAGATCAAGCATTTTAGTATCCACCAATAGTTCCCCCTAAAACGAGCAAAGCAAATATGAAATCATTTGTTAAGCAATTTAAGGCCACATCCGAATTTTGAATAGTGAAGACTTCATTTACACACCACGCAAATTTGCGCGAAGAATATTAGATTACAACGCAAGATAAAATACATTGAAGATCTCATAAAATGTATGCAGGCGTCGCCCGCTTAACACGTTAAGTGCAAGGCACGATTTCAATACAAAACGGTACCAAATTTTGCGAACATTCCGCAATACGATTTTCAGACAATCGAATATTTGTTTTGTTAATTGATTTGTGCCTTTAGTAAATCCGCAAATAAACTCCCGCTGATCTTCGTTGCTTCATAAAATGTACCTGACGTGATCAATGTTCAGGTGTAGACAATTTAGAGATTGATGTTTGAACGGTGTAAGTTTCACTTGTTTATAATAAGCCGGCGTTCAGTGAATATCAAGGTTTAAAGAGATGGGTAGTCTTACCGCACCCGCTACATTCTCCAGATCCGATTATCAGTTATTCAGATCTATGCAGACATAGTTAACATGTCAGCAGTTTATGGAAGCTGAAGAGGTGCGAAAATGGGTCGATGGCTAT
Source organism: Glossina fuscipes (assembly GCF_014805625.2). NCBI lineage: Eukaryota > Metazoa > Arthropoda > Insecta > Diptera > Glossinidae > Glossina > Glossina fuscipes. Next base: position 2,350,404 of record NW_023998427.1, read on the forward strand.
TTCACCTACAAACCCGTAAGTTTCTGTTGCGGGGGTATTCATCTAAACTAAATGTCGAAAGACAATAGGTAACGATGGTACATATTTCGATTGTGCAGCTTCGTGGCAAATATATTCTAAATAAACTCAAATTTTATGAAGGAACGGAGGGGATTTATTTGCACACCTATTAATTTTAGCTTATAGTTAATAAGGGGACTTTCAACCAACTTTAAGGGAAAATAATAGATGAACCGTAATTTTTAATGAAAATTTATCTGGTAATCGTCACCATTATCATAATCATAAATTTTACAATTTCTGTTTTTTTTCATGAAAATTTAAAGTTAAGTTACTTTTCATTTTTAAGGCACACTTAGAACAAAATTTTGTGGTAAGAGTTTCATCACAAAGTTTTACACCTTAAGACTTGGCTTCGATACAACGCGGTACAAATTGCAGTGATTATGATTATTTTAAGGCATCGTACCACACGGCTTCGCTAAAAAGCAACCAAGGATTCGATACAACATGTTATTCTATACGGTGTTTTCGCTTAAATGAAAAAATTAACCCGATTTCGATACAGCAAGGTACGCATTAATCGTGTTAAAAGGGGGATGCCCGTTGCAGGAATGTTGCTGATCATCTCAAACCAAATCATCGTACAGTAGAGTTTACGTTCATCGCAGTGAGTGCTCGGTTGGTAAAGGCATAACAGCACCGGTTTGTGGGCACGTATCCTTTAGGCTAGGGCTACAAGGTTTATCTCTCACTTCCTCCACATCGACGTAGCCATCATAATGTGACAAACATACGGGGCAAATTCCCCTTTCTCTTCCCTTATGCTTGTCTTTCTCTGACCGTCATCGTACTTCACTTATGGGTGACATGTCCTAAACGGGTTGGTCATATTAAAAAAAAAAAAACCTAATAATAAAATTAACTTAACCTTCTCGGGCTCTTTGTGTGCGTGTTGTCCGCCCGTAGATGTCACATTAGCAAAATTTTACCTAGTAGGGATAGTTTTCATCATCTCAAGATGGTTCGTTTCATACCCATCGCCTTACGTTCAAAAATCAGCTAAATCGTTTCATTAAAATCGTCACTGCCACACATGTATAGAATAAAAGTATACAATGCATTCTCAAGCAAATGGATCTTCCATTCATCTTGCAAACGAACACCGCACATAGTAAATATATGGGCAAATTACTGATATAGAATATTGCGCCCAAGACGAATATATTATCTTCATTTTTTTTTTTTTATTTTGCTTTTTTTATCTATTCAACAGATTGCTTTCAATTTAACAACAGTTTCCCCACTCTTCTTTCCAAAGACGATCAATCATTAGAATTTTTGTTGCTAATAATGATGACAACGATTTAACAAATATTCTTGTAGTAGTCTTCTCTATGATAAATTAATGTTTCCGCAAAACCAGTATTCATCAAATATTGCAAATTGCAATTGAATTGTTTATAAGAATTGAAAATGTAAACTGAAAACGTTGCGCACACAATTTTACCTCAACTTTTCAGCATTCATTAGTATTGCCCGTTGAGAAATTTTATACGTTTAATTCATATAAACAGAAAAGCAATGATTTGTTTTTCAAATTAATATATTCGTACGATTTTGGAAACTTATAAACATATTAATGTATATACTCTAGTCAAAAAGTACCAGGAATTAATTAATTAAATCATCGACTTAAAATAAAGTTGATGAACTTTACACAAACTGTTGCAAATCCTTACTGATATCTAATTTTAGTGCTATACATGAAAAGTTTATTTACAGCGGCTGTTCTTATAAATCAGATAATATATATTTTTCTCATTTATCATAAGTAAAGATGTTGAGTAAACCTTTGCATTTTAAAACCGAATTTCTTTACTTACGAAGACTTAACTTTAACAGAAATTATACAGAAATTTTAGATAAACACAACGGAGCCTATCATGGAGTTATTAAACAGTTGTCGCTTTTCGCATAAAAACATCCTTTAAATCAAACACAGAGAGATCACTACACAGTCTGACCTTCTTGTTGTAGTATGAATTGCGAGAAAATGTTTACAATGCATTTAATAACTCCAACCCTATAAACGGTTGTAAGTGTTAATTAGGTACATCAACAAAATCGCCACACAATGCCTTACCGAAAATGAGTCAAAAAGCAAAAAAACTTGAGATCTAATTATTCAAATTGCGATTTTTTATAACTTTCTGATGAGACGAACCAGTCAGGCGCAAGTATCAATTAACACTTTTACTATTTAAGAACAATTTGACGCGGTTTCTTTACATTAACAACTTTTCGTACTTTCGTGTATTCAAATTGTCCATTAGAGCATTATGGAATTCCTTCGAAATATTCACACCGTGTTGGCGCCAATAACCTCTTCAAAAACTCTTTAAGACTAGGATCAATTGTAAACAAATCGACTAAAACTACATTCATTTCAAGAATTTTTTTACTTTTTTGTTCACTAGCCCTTGAAAATGACTTCAGAGCTATGTAACCATGTAAGCAATTGATACATACACGTTGATGAATTGAGCATTTTATCACTTTATACACTTTTCGAGGCCAGTTAGGCTATTAAGAATAGTTGCGGAATTCATGGACAAACGTACAAGGCAAAAGGACAGCGCCAAGGGTGACCATAGTCGCTGTCATGACAGAGCAGTCTCAGAATCGCGTCAATTGCGAATTAATACGTTCCTCTTAATTGTCAATGAGGACTGGATTATTTATATTCTCTATATTTTCATTTCGGTGTGGGGACCGAGCGCGTTATTTATTTAATTTTTGTTCACCGCCCGTCGTCGTTTCGCATTCAATCAATGCGTCATAACATTACATGCCAATTCTTAATTTTGTCTTAATCTTAGACTCCGCACGTAATTATCTTTGCATTAAATTATTATTTTATTTATTATTTGCAGATGAGAGACAGTATACATAATTAATAGCTATTTTTTATTTTAGTGCAACTTTTTAACCTACCTGCTGCAGTTTGTCACACGCACTTGCCTATTCACTATTAAGTATTGTTATGCTTTTTTTTTTTCCTTCATACTAATTAGCGTTTATTTCATTCTCTGCTTGTTCTTAAAATGATGGCCAACGCTCTACACATAGCACTATAGGATTATTTAAATTGAAAATAAAATACCTAAGTGAAAATAACAAACCAACACGAAATGGGACTCGATAACGGAGCGTGCATAGCTAACGCAGTTAAAGCGATCGTATGTCGTAGTACAAGTACAAGGATTTCGTATAATAATTCCCGGAACAAGGTAAGATAAAAACATTTTTTTCCTAAACTGTCGATACGATCTTCTTCAAGAATGGTCCAACCAAAGATTCTTCAACTTATCAAAGGGTTGTGTTTTATAGAATTATTTCTCAAGAGCCTCAAAATAAGCGCCAGTTTTCGCAATGATCTCTTGCTTTGATCCATATCTTATTCCGTGGAGCATCTTTTTAAGATTTCCAAACAAATAAAATTCGCGGTGCAATTTAATTTAGCCAGTACTCTGAATCACAGTATCACCTTGAGGTTTTTCGTCCACCTTCAACTATTTGTTTCGCTAGGTGATTACCGCCCTATTAGCATTCTTTCTGCTCTGTCGAAAGTTGTTGAGCAGTTAGTAACTGATCAGATTGCGGTGCACTTGCTTTTCAAGAATTTACTTTTTGAAGTCCAGTCAGGTTATAAGCCAGGTCACAGCTTTAACACCACTATGCTCAAGATCCTGGGTGCGATAAGGGGAACTTGACGAAGCTGATTAGAATTGATATTTCTAAGGCCTTCGACACTATGAATCATAATTTACTCTTAAAAAAGCTAATGTTTTACTTTCGCTTTGATCCGACCGCGGTCAAGCTTGTTATTTCTTACTTTGATAATTGGTGTCACTGCGTGAAAGTAGGTTCCTCCTCCTCTGATGTTAGAGATTAGTATCTTCATTAATGAGCTAGTTGTGAAGATTATGATTCAACGAATTAATGACGATTTGTATCGCATCTCGGATTGGTCCGTTCTCCATTATTTAAAGCTTAATTCAGATAAAACGAATGCTATCGTGATATTTAACAGTGCTCGTGATTGGGACTCCCTTTCTAATATTAAAATGGATGACACAGTGGTTGACATTGTCCAGCGGGCTGCCATTGCCGATCATGTCGATCTCATGATCGTGCGGATACACAATATTCTGAGGAAACTGCGTTTATCTTCTCCGTACGTACCTACACAAGCTAGGTTAAAATTATTTAAATGTCTTATTGTGCCACTGATGTCGTATTTGGCAACCTTGATTGGGCCTCACGCGCTAAACTACAGCTGTCTGCCAATAACTGTGCCAGGTACGCTTTCAAAAAGCACAAATAGGACAGAATATCCCCGTTTTCGATAAAGATTTTAAATTCTGATTTTTTATCGTTTCTTAACATGCGAAATGTGATCTCCGTCCATAAACTCATTTTTACTAGTACGTCAAAATATCTATTTGAGAAAATCCTATTTATCAAATGCAGACGTACGATGAATTTGATTCTTGCAGACCATGAATGTTTAAGATCATCAACACTATATTTGATCAACGTTATAAAGTTATCCAACTCGTTACCGCCTAATATTAATATTAATATTAAGGGTACTGTTACTGTATATAAGTTCAGAGTAGCAATCAGCAATTATGTAGCTATGTGCAATTTCTTTGTCAATGAATAATTGTTCGTATTACCCTACTTACTTTTTTTTTCATTTATGTCGAAAGAGAGCTTCTTGTACGATCATACTAGTACGATAAATCTGTTTTATTCGTAACTAATCGCAATTAATAACAAAATTTAATTATATTTGTAATTGTTCATTTAATAATTAATTATTGATTAAGTAAGCTACATAATAATATAAAATATACAAACTGAAAGTATCCTCTTGTCGTGGAAATATAAACGAGGCTTCATTTTGTCAGCCGCAATGCAAATTGCATCAAATTTTAACAGGGTTGACTCTTTCAAAAAAAAAAAAAAAATGGAAATTTGAATATTTATCAAGATTGGGTGCAAGAAAGAAATAAAATTTGTAGTAAAACTTACGCGACTTATTGCCTTGCGAAATAAGTTGTGATGAAAAAGAGCTTAACAAATACGTGTCCACTACTACGTGTCAAAATAGAATTGTCAACAAAAAATAGAATGATGAACACTTTGATTTTAAGTCTTATTGACCTGAAACTTTGAGAAAATAGCCTTGACATATCGTAGAATGTTCTGCAATTCAATTAAAATACCATTCAACTCACCAACTACCGTTTGATTTCTGCATCAAACCTTTATACCATTATTATTATTATTATTATAATAACTAATTTTGTCAAGGAAACAAATTATAAAACTTAAGTCTTAAAGCACTAGCACCTGAAGTGCTCGGCTTCATATTTTTGTCGAATAGTGTCGAATTGTTAAAATAAATAACAAATAGTTATTAACTTTTTCTTTAAAAACAATAGTAAAGAAATAGAGTTTGTCTGTATTCTCATCATTTTATTTGCCTATATACACAGCAGAGTGAAAATTGCCAATGCCAAATAAGAATTCTTTTCAATACATATTACGCTTTCTCACATTTCCGACGAAAAAGCAAAAATTAAAATTTTTGATTATAGCTTTGGAATGGAAATTTTTCGCATCGCGAGTGCTTTTATGCGCTTTTTCGATTGAAGAGTTTGGATTTAAATCGCTGGTGCAAAGATACAAAACAGCTATGTATGCAGCCTTGTAAAGCGTGAACACTTAAGCAGAAACACAATTTAATATTATACAAGCTTTCTGTTGTCTGTTGTTTTGTTTTTTCGCAGTTAAAATACAGAGGCATGTATATATTTTTTTTAACATATATACAACGAATATTAGCAGCGACAATTCAATGCATATCATTTTAAAATGTACTTCTTTCTTTCCTAAATTTTAATAAATGACATTGACGAGAAATTGAATAGACAGAATTGAAATGCTTGTTGCTTGGTTTTTGAAGATATTGAATGAAGTTTGTTCAAGACATGATTTGCTAAATGAATTGTTTGAAAACTGTTCAAACAGCTTTAGAGCATGGATTCTTTAGTTTCATTTTTCTAATTGCCTCTAAACAATTACTCCTCAAAAACGAAATATGTAAATACATTATTATGCCAAATCACATCCATAATGATAAGATTTTATGATGAAATCCAATAAGGCCGGATGGATAGATTATGAATTATATATTCGCCACATACAGTTAACCGATCTAATATCCTTTGCAGAAAAAAGGCAAAAAAGCTGAAGGAGAAAAACGCCTGAATTTTTGGCAAAACAATGTATGCACAATCCATATTGATGATAATTTCATATAGACTGAGAATCACACAAAATTTTACGAATATATATCTGGTCTTTATATGAAATAATGTGCTTAAGGTTTACAAACATCATATTTCGATCTCTTCAATGTTTTTATTTTTTCATCACATGACGTTTCTCTCAATTTAAGACTTTTAGGTGCATCAAGTATTATACATTTAAATACTACTGCTACCTATATATATGTGCAAACAAATATAAATCTTAATTTATATAAAAATTTATTCTAAGGTGAGCGGAAGAGAAAGAAATGTTCGCAAACTGATTTAACAAATTTTACAAAACCATGATTGTTTTAAAAAATAAAAAAATATTTAAATTTTTAAAAGCTTAAATTTTGTAAAATAAAATCTAAATCGTGTTGGGGAGGGGAAATTAGCGATATATGTACTTTAATATTAACTTTTCACTCGAAACTGTTGATTTTGCATACGGGACACGCGGTGCACCACAATAATTATGAGGGTAGACCCAATGTCTTGCGTACTAAACGTTTGGCTATTTGATTAAATTCTTCTCGACGTTCACGCCACATAATTGCTGCATCCACATTGGCCCCAGATTCATCATTTGGTTCTATTAATAAGAAATATATTTCGTTCAATATTTTTCAATAAATAAAAGCTCAAGTTCGCTCTGGTGGCGGAACCTTAAAATCTACCACCTAAAGTAAATATACAAAACATATAAGGTTAATCGTTGGCACTTAATTACGATAAATAATAAATTCCCAACCAACTACCGTAGTTTTCGTAAGCGGTATTGATGCAAAAATACTTTCGACATTTAAAATAATCTTTAAAGGACTTGATTTTGATTTCTAGTTAAAGCAAATGTGTTTTTGCGCGTTGATCATCCCCGTCATGCGTTCAACTGGGACGATCTTACATCAATTTCAATAATAGGCATAACAGACCGATGCATTTGCCTGTTGAGCTGAAACTTGTTCATTGACTAAGAAAATTAACATGTATACACATATACGTCTACGTACTCATTGCATATGATAATGATGATAATGGCAGAGTAGTTGTATGTATTAATTTAGGTGGTCAGTACGAAAATCAAACATACCAGCCAGCATTGATACGACACTAAGTAAAATTTTTTCTACACTTTGTACGGGACTCCAACGTTCAGCAGAAGATTCATAGCCCATCGGGTCGTCACCGGGAGCATGTAATATTGATATGCATACACGACCATCGGCAAAAACTAAATAAATTATTTTTTGTTTACTTTTCTGATAGTCGATAAACTTACTATTAGGATGAAACATTTCACAGGTAAATTTCATTTTGGGTGGACTTAATGGGTAATCGGGAGGAAATATTAAGCGTGCAGGAAATACACCGCCTTCAAAACAAGTTCCTTCAGGACCGCTAATAATTTATAAACAAATATTTTGAAATTACCATACATAAGTACATATATGTATATGTATGCAATTTACAACTTACGCTATTAAAGCCTCCCACTCGAAAAAGTTATCCTCGCTGATTGGCCCAGCAACTATGCCTTCCGGTGGATCCAAAGTAAGTTCTACGAGTAGATAGGAAACGCCTTTCAATTTTGATAATATTCGAATTATTCTTATTGAAAAACTAACGTTTATATTCGGCCATTAAACGTCTTAACGCTGATCCTGCCATATTTACTTTAGTGTCGCCTATTTGCCCGTCTCCCTCTACTTTTCCTTATTGTTGCTTCGAATTACAGCCAATTTCTTACGTTCTTTCACTGTATTTTTATAAAATGATTTCTAAATTACTTCTTTCCTGTATGCTGCATACGTTATGCATATTTTTCTTCTTTGTCTTTTTTTTTGGAATTTTAAAAGTGCAAACCATAGAAAAGAGAAAAATCCAAATAAAAACGTCACTATACAAAGAAAAACGATTTTAACTAGGGATGTGTAATTAATAAAAATTTTTTTATCTTAGGGATATGACTACCACTTGGGATTTGTTTATTGAAAATATGTAAAATTGCTGTAAAACAAACAAAGGGAATAATTTGGAAATGTACATTAGTCATGTGTGCAACGTAAACTGCTCTTGCTGGAATGGAACAACATATCTACTTCTAAAATGTTAAAACGACTTCTTTTTCTGTGCGAAAATAACGAACTGAAATAAAAATTTTAATTTAGTTAAACGAAAAACGCAATACTTGCGTTATGCGTTATACGGGGTGCACACGCACGCATAATAAGTGATAATCATGTAAGCAGGACATCTAATATGTATCTTTTACTTAACTAACTCTTACTTGAAAGACGCATCTTGAAGGCCTTTTGGATGTGATTTATGTATGGCTTTCTCATCATTCATATTGTTTCATATTTTCATTTTTTAGGAAAACTTTGGATTGAGAACTTGAAATTTGAATTTAAATATATATCTTTTTATTTGTATTTTATATTATATATTTATACATGAAAGTATGAATTTACCTATAAGTTATGTATAATGCTTTAAAATGAATTGCAAATCAACTCTATTTTTGTATTATGTAAATAAAAGCCAACTTTTTGATTTTGACAAAACATCTTAAAGCGGATTTATTCGTTACATTTTTTATCTCAGTACAATTCAATTTAAAAGCGCAGCATGCATGCCGGTTCTTATTTTCTCACTTATTCGCGTCAACTACTAGCCATCGAAACGTTGCGAAACGTTGACATCGTCGTCAAAATAAGTTTACTTTGATCAAAGAAATCAAAAGTTTACTGCCGTAATTTCCGTGTGGTCGCACACCTTACGAATAAAATATTCATATGTGTATACACAAAGCCATATATAGGCACATTAATTTATCACCATTCCGCGCGGAGTTTTTCTTCCAAAACCTTACCTTACCTTTCACAAATTGCAAACTTTTTACTTTTGGTTTGCTGTTTGTAAGCAAACAATTTAGTTTGAATTTTATTTTATTTTCTTAATAAATTATTAACTCAGAACAACCAATAATAGCGTAAAGTGTGTGCTATTTACTAACGTCTCATTTGACAGCTTTGGGAGAATGTTTCTGGCATACCCTGAGCGTACAAGTAGTAAAGAGAGTCGAAATTTGAAAATGACAATTAGTTCCCACATGACGGTAGCCGTAATTATCGCCTTGCTTTCTTAGGATGTAGTTGGTTGTCGTCAAGAGGTTAATCATGTACCATTGCCGTCAATTTCTTATACGTGCCGTCGAATTTTGCATTATAATGCATAATAACTGAGAGAGGTGTGCAAAAGGAGGCGAAAGTTGACGCTCGCTTTTTTTGTTTATGCGAATCGCAAATAGTAAACAATAACAAACATGCAAAATACAAAAAATGATGTAAAAATTGTCTTAAATCATAAAATGATGATGAAGTTCAATGAAATTTTTAGGAAAATCCAAATAGTGATCATAATCGATTTACAAAAAATGTACATTTAGTTGTTACGGGTGAGTAAAGATTTCTTGTAAATGAACACCAATACAATTTCTAGCATCTGCAGTGAACGAGCAATATGTTTAGGTCTGCGTATTCCAGTTTTACAGTCTGTGTCTTTCTATAAACGTTGCTCTAAAAGAGAGTTTTGTGATAGCTTTTCCTGATTTAACGGAAAATATGTTCTCAGCGACAGCAACTTTGCTCACTTGATTAAATCACAGCGTGGCTTTTTTAAAAAGTGCAGCCTCATAGGTCTTTGTTCACAGTACTATATCTCAAATAAAACTTTTTCATTGTATGTGATTGCCAATGTTAATCCATCCAGTGTGTGTTTTATTTCAAATGACCAGTTTAAACATTCAAAGTTTGCGCTGGAGCCTAATATCTGTAAAGGTTTGATCTTGAAAAAATTGTGTAAGCTTGAAGTTGTCAGCCATCAGAAAGTTCGCCATAACCCATTACTCAATGAGTTCCTAGTATGGAAATTTGCATGATTTTTAGATAGAACCAGTCTTCAAAACAAAGGCATTCAAGTTTCACGACATTCTTATCATAAGTTTACAACTTACAGTGGATTTAGTGACGCTGTACACGAAACTCAGATTTTTTCATTGTTACACATGGTCGCTACAAATTCTGTAACTTGCAAACTAATTCATTAGAATTTCGTAAAATTTTCACACATATCGTTTGAACGTTGTTACCCGCCAAAAATCGTTCGCGTCCATTCGTCGTACTACAAGTAGTGCAGTGTATAAAGAGGAATGACAATTTTGTCAAGCGAATAACACTTTAGTTAATTAAGGCATTGCAATAATTTCCTCAACTTAAAATTTGTTATCTCCAAAATCGGCACCCAAAACTAAGTTCTCCATGTCATTGACTAATATCTTCATCTTAAGGATAATTAATCAAACTTAGTTGAATTTCTCTTAGTCTTATTATATATGAAATTTGATCATTTTATTTATTTGCGCAAGAACATGTTTTTTACTTTGTAAGATTTTGATTATTGTTACAATTGTTTGAGTATTGTTCTATTTGATTGAAGCTTAAAATAGGCTACAAGGAAAGAAGAAATAATTGACGGAAAGAAAGATAGTAAATTTATTTTGGTTAATATCAATAAATTTAAACTAAAATTAATTACAATTATATATAATTTTTAGCGTTAGTTGCGCTATTTGCCTTAAGGCAAATCATGGATAATACCCACCGCCTCGAGCCAATCAATTTTATATATGTGATGTGTGTTTCCTAACTTAATTTTGGATTGCATTAAATATTCTTTAAAAAAAAGAGACTAGGGCTGTGTGAAATTTATTAAGGAGAATTTAGAAAAAAATGATATAGATTTCAGTGATTGCCACCACTGATAGTCATTGCGTGTTTGATGAGCGTTTTATGAAATGTATTTAAAGGCTAAAAAACATTTATCAGTATTAAAAAAAAAAAAGGTAAAGGATGGAAGGCATTCATCCGATAGGAGTAAAATAGTGGTGTTAGCTTTTTATACAAAAACAAAAAGAAAAACCAAAATTGAAGTTTTCTCTGGGTATAATGAGAAAATTTATATATTCCATAAGCGAACTATAAGTGCAGTGGTTTTCTACATCAACCGTTAAGAAGAATATTAGTTTACAAATGCGTAATCAAGCAGTTCAAGTACGGTTATTGAATGAGGTCGTGTTGATGCGCGATGCGCGAAAAGTCATGCGCGATCATTAAAAGTATGCCGTCGTCGCAGAGAAAAGGATGGTTCAAGCAACTAAGTGGTCATAAGTTCTACTAGAGCGCTGTCATTCTATCATTTTCTTTTTCAGTGCAAAGCTAATATATACAAAGTTAAATATTAGTAATGAAATGGTTTATTAAAATGATGGATGCTTTACGCACTATTCAGAAACACAAATTAATTCTAATTAGATCACAATGTGTCTTCGAGTCACATTTGAATTTTGAATTTAAGTTTTTTAATAATTTCACTTAAAATTAACAATTAAGCCCAACAAGTGAAGGCGTTGTAGTGGACCAGGGTTCACCGTTAAATACTTTACACTACCCTATAGGTATTCAGGTAATGCTCTAAAATGAAGCGTTATGGTTGAAGAAGTGGTTGGATCCGAAACATTGGCAACAGGGTCTGTTCTTGGACCAAAAGACGTTCATGTATCAAATTTGATTGAAATATTTTAAAAATTACGGCTTTTAGGTTGAGCATAAACAAAGGCAAAGGCGGACAAATGGACGAGCAAGCATAAATCAGTTTAGAATCATTTTTTGTACAATAAAACGTCCTTCTGGATGTTTCAAACATCTGCCGAAATGTAATATGTCCGTTTATCACATGTGATATAAGGTATAAAAAAATATATATATGCGTATGTAAGTTTTTAATCAATTATGATATCAAAATTAATCACTTTCAGAAAATGAGTTTTATTATACCACGATGTGACTGTCAGTCACACAGCATATTATTACGTTACACTGTGAAATATGTACATTGGATATTAACCTTTATGCGATGTATATTTGTCGAGACATGTTTTAATTTTCTACTACATATGCATTATAGAGAGTACCGTTGGTTTGTTTTATACAGACATTGGAGATACGACGATAAGAGCGCACGGTTAACCCGCAGAGAAGGTAATAATATTACGGCATTTTGAAGTTTTAGGCAAAAAATCATGAAAACTTTAACATTAATTTTGGTGACTGATGAACAGCTAACTCCTTATCGCGGGAAAGTGTCGTTTTTGCAACATATTCCATCCAAAACCGGACAAATATGGCATTAAAGTTTTTTGGATAGGCGAATGCAGAGGCAGCTATCCATTGTAAGTAATCTGCTACCTGGGATAAGAAAGACTCAATCGAGGACATAATTTGAGAGAAAGAGAGTTTGAGAAGTCGCGCGTCTCATTTCAGAACAATAATCGCATTATCATATTTGATAAGTTCTATAAGAAATAAAACTAATATGTACACGATTGCCCTATTTTATAAGTTAGTTGATTATCTAAATGAATGGGAATCGTTCGAAATCAAATCAATGCTTGTTACCAAACGCTACAGAGTTTGGTTCAGGACGTGATAATACCAAGCCCACAGCGACGCAGCACTCATTACTTGAATAAGTGTGCAGTTGCAGGCATTAATAAATAAAGCGACCGCATACCCACCAGGATGGAAGTTCAACTCCAGCCAGATGATACGCGAACTAAAAGCAATATTTGGCCTTGTGTCATCTGTGCTCACCCAATCACACATCGAATGCTAGACAAAAGTTATCATATGCTGAACTTGCATTAATAAATACATTTTTGCTTACCTTTTAAATGAATTTTTTTTTATATAGTTCGAAATCAAAAAATATATGGCCCGTGAATAATATTTGATGTTTGTATATAGCGGGCTTGGATAAATAAATGAATTCAAACTAGAAACAAAAATAATATCTCAATTAATCTTATACTGCTTAAAAGTGACTGAGAGTCACATCGTGGTATAATTCGTTCTAAAAACACGTGGCAAGACCAGTGTTGAAAGTTTTAATAGAAATGAATTTAAGTTTATAAAGCGTTTTAATAACTACAAGTATTTTTACTTAAAATGTAAAAAAAAAAATTAATAAATAACAAATATATATTGCCTATAACCGATTAATTCAACGCCGCCCAGAGAGAAGACATTGATTTTTACTTGATGACTTGTTTCCCTCGAATTTTTGAAATGAATTGATGTTAAAGAGTGTTTCAAAGCGTCCAACGAGACCAAAAAAGTAGGACACGTCGGTGTAAAAAAGTTTAACTCTAATAAGATTTATTATAATAATTAATTGTTACATTAATTGTGGAACCCTCAAAAAAAGATGTCAACGTTCATTTGACCATCAATTTTAAAGCTACAGTAAGCAGACGTAATCTTGACTGAAATTCATAGGTACTATTTCGAATAGAGCTAGTGAACTAATTTGCGCTTCGTGGCCAAAGAAGAAAATTTTCATCGTTCAATTAGATTGTAAACACTCGTGAATGATTGCTTTTCACTATCTTGAGAGAAGTAATGGATAAAATCTTAAAAGGTCTTGAACAAATCTAGTATTATTTAGGCTTATTGCACTAAATGCCGGAGAAGAGTTTGAAACAAGGTAAAAAAGAAAAACAAATTTGAAATTATTACGGTGCAGACTTTGCTTTACTATATTTTCTAAGAGGCGAACGCATTCATTTGTATTTAATAGTCTAAGAGCCTCTTAATAACCCCACATGAGACCTTTCACAATTGTGTTAGTTGACACGATTGCGCATCGCAAGTTCTTCGTTTTCTCAAGATTGCAAAGATTGTGCAGCGTTTCAAAATTAGTTTGTAAAACATATTTTGCTTTTCTCTTTCTATTCAGCAGTTCTTTCTATTCAACAGTTAAAAAACCAATAAGTTTACTTAGCTCGTAATAAGATTAAAATGAAAGCAAAACAAGGCAACGTGAGTCACGCATTCAAGCTCTAATCTACCAAATCAATCAAAAAGGTGAACATAGAAATTGATGCACACGCAATTCTCTTTTTACACGATATATATGCCCCTTAAAAAATTGTGCAAAAAAATCGTGTAAAAAATATATGTGAGATAGTTTAAATTTGGGGACACTTTCCGCAACTTTAAAAATCATCTAAGATTAAAAACTCGATTTATTTTCCCAAAGAACTATGCAAAAAAAGTAATAATTAAATCCAGATTATATATTTATAAAACAGAAACAATTCATATTTATTATACAAAAAAAAAAAAAAAAACAAAAAAAATCACAATTGGCGTGCAGTGAAAATTCAGCCCATCAGTTCAATATGTAAAAATTTGAACCGAAATTAGGAGTAAAAATCAATTTTGCAACTACTCATCGCTACTTGATGAGAACCGTGCATGTCTACTATGTACTATGCCTACTAACGACAGCATTTTCGATTCAGTCTGTGCTAATGATAGCAATTAAGAACACCGTTTGTTAATAGTAGATCAAACCACTAAACGATGTGTGGACATAAATCGACCTGCTTCTGATCACGGTGTTCTTCCAATTGCATTCTGTTAGTGTAAGACACTGCCAAAATTAGAATTTAAAAAAAGTTGGTTTTAGGATTCGTGCTAGAACACTTCGCGTGGCAAAGTGCATTTGTTTTCATTGGTGAACAGTGTTATTTCAAAATCGTGCGAAAAAAGGGCGGTGTAAAAAAGATTTGGGCACACTTTTATTAATAGAGAATTACTTTCCGTTTCCATGGATAGTTTTTACTTAATATGTGCTTAGTTATATGCGAGATTTTAAAGGAGAGGAGACATATTTAAATAATTAAATGAAAAGCAGAAGAAAACCGCTGGATTATATATCTGAAGTGAACAGTTCACATTTTCTCACGAGTATACGAATTTGTAAAGCATTGACAATTCAGTAAAATGACATTTACATTATAGAAGCACAACGACGTCACCCGACACAGATTGTTGGATCTCTCATAGACACGATTTTTCCACTTAAGCTGAAAATGTCTTTGAATTCATTAGAGAAAGATAATGAAAAGCAAAATTCAATTCATCAGAAGTTCAAGGTAATTATAAACAAGTAAAAGCATTGCGGCGGGTCAAGGTCCACTTTTAAATAACCTACCACGTTTCGTTTAATATAGTTATGTATATGACGACTGTTCAATGTAAGGCGTTATATGGTTAATGGTCGAAAAAGGCGTTCCGCTCCTAATCACTTTCAATAGGGCTGGTGTCTGACTCAAAGCGCGGTGATGTACCAAATTTCATAAAAATATCTAAAAAATTGGAAGACAGGCAGACGGACAGAGAAGCTTAAATCGATTCAGAAGGTGATATATATATATACCCGCGCAGACTTACTACCGAAAATGATATACGCTGTAAAAGAAGCTGAATTCAACTTAAGAAATGGTTTATAAAAGATATACGAAATTTTCGTAAATATAAAGAAACGTGGAGCGAAAAAACACGATTTAAGGGAAAGACGGTTGTCTCAAGTATTAATTTCACTTTTATTTAAATGATATCACGCCGTCGATAGAAGACAAAGAGGCCATTATACAAGAGCTATCTACAGTTGCAGATGATAATAGTAAGACGTTAGATGAGAAGACGTGAAACGAAATTAAAATTAAACCCAGAGCAGTAGAGGGTATACGTGAAAATTTTAAAACTATGCTATTAACAGGAAATGTTAACAGAAAATCGATTGTTTCGGCGTTCAGATTTTATATTTATGTGTTTATACCGTAGGCACAGTTTTCTTTCGGAACTTTTTATATGAACATGATTACGAAATGAATGATATGGGAGAGGAAGGGCAAGACTAAATAAAGAATATTTATTTCTTCGGTGGTGGGCATAAAGACTTACACTTGCATATACATATACGTATTTATGTATGCATGTATGTGTGTATGTATATATGTATGAAAAAATTGCTTACATAAATTAAGTGCAACGGATTACTTTTCCTATACATTTTTAAATTTACACGACCGTATTGAGCGGATTGTGCAAAATTCAGTTTATACGTAACACGTTGTTGTCATATATCAAATAAAGATAAAAAAAGAAAAGAAAAAATTTAATTAAAATTAATACTCAAGACATGTAATACAAATTGATCGAATTTCATATGAAAACCAACATGAAAATCGATCAAACACTTTGAAAGGAGATCGATCCTCTTTCGTTGACTTCTCCCTGGTTCTTGTTTCTATCACATCTTTTGCTGATTATCTTTTTGTGGTGTTTTGTATTGTTTTGTTTTTTGCATTTTGTTCTCTGTTTTCGTTTTTTTTTTTTCTTCTCAATCAATTAATTAATTCAAGTCAATATTTGAGCATAAATGAATAATAATGTATATGAATACCATTAGTGTAAATTGCTTATCTCTATTATTTGTTGATATTGCTTTTTTTGGTTGATTGATTGTTATACAAGATATCTTAGTTTTATTTATTTTTTTTCATAATTTTAGCTTAAAATTTCCTTTTTTTTTATATTTATATCCACTAATTTAAAAACTAAATTGTTATATAATTAGTTGAATTACATATCCATCACCGCGGTAATTACATATATTTGATAATTTCAAGTTTGCTTTTTTTTGCTTGCACGTCAGTCCGTCCACTGTAAATATTCGATTCTCGTTTAGGGTAAATGAAAGCACACTTAAATATATGTGTAAACGTATTTAATAAGTAAAAACACTATAGGTGGCTACGACGCATCGTTAAGCACCCTACATCATTTTACAATTATTCATACGACTTTTCGAAATTAGGCGTTACATGGGAGTGGTCGAAAGACTGGTTCGACCCAAACCTTGTACCACAATTTAAGGCGGTGTAATAAAAATGTAATCTGAAAATTTCGTAGAGTATCTTTACCGACATACTGGATATTTGCTGTGGCAACGGCAAATTTGTAATTTCAGAGTAATATAGAAAAAAAACGTCTTGACTTTGAAAATTGTCACTAATGTTTTCACATAAATACATACTTGCGTTAGGATATTGTTTACTTATTGTAAAATTTCCGGTGTGTGTATGTCAAAAACGTTCGTAGTGCGCCGAACTTTTGCTCGATATTAAAATAAAAAAAAAAATTTGAATATATGCACAATTTTGCTTAATTACACTACGAAAAGTGTAACTAAGTAAGTACTAGCGTGCAGTTCAATCTAAAGTACAAAAAAAAAAAAAAAAACACTTAATCGCATGTACGCGCTCGTCGTTGAAATCGTTTCATACGTCGATACCATTCATCTTTCCATTCGATAACAATTGATCGGGGTCCAATGCCTAAAAAGCCGGGCGGAGCTTCAGAGTCTTTACCCAAAATCAAATAAGATCTAAAAATATTAAAAGTTCCCTTAAGATTATTTTGCCTTGTAAGCTTTTTTTTTTTGCGTTCTATTTACCTATTAATTTTAATTTTTGGGCACTTGCATTCTAAGCCCTTCGTCGGTATAATCCATGTCATAGGTCCCCGTCTCAGGACGGTGCTCGTTGTGGCGTATTCGAGTGGTGTGCGTTTGAATATCGCCTGTATTTGTATATCGTATTTTGCTATTTCCATTTGTGCGTCCTCTTCGTCCTCCTCCTCCTCTCCGACCACCGATATCTTGTCCTCGTTGTTGCTGCTCGCTACTTGTTGATTTTCTTTGGTATACTGTTCGCTGCTGGTTATCTCTGTGCTCTGTTCCCGTCCAATTACTTTGGCCATTATTGCTAGAATTTTATTTGCATTTTGAAAATTACTTTTATTTTTATTTTATTTTTATTCTTTTTTTTACATTTTTTTTTTTTTGCTTTTCTACATGTTTATAAATAATGCGGAATTTCATTACCGTAATCTCGCTTGCAAAACTTGTTGAGATTTAGTCTTTTTGTGCTTATTTTGCATTTTCCGCATTCTGTAAATGAAAGATAAGGAAAGACAAAATTGAAATGAGTGAAATTCAAATTGAAAAGTGTACTTAAGTACATATCTACATTCTCCTTACGGATCATCATATCAAGAACATCGCACGCAACTAAATCATATGGAATTGAAATTACAAACGACTCGACGGTGAGCATTAAAATATAGATAACGTTTTTATAGATCTGGAAGATAGTATTTTTCTACATCAAACCTGAAGCTAATTTCAATGGACTTTAAAAAAACATCGTCTAAAGGTTAAAAAAAAAAAAAAAAAAAAAAAAAAAAAATAGAAAAAATATTATTACAATTACTATCAATCAATTCTATCGATACTTTTTTTAATATTTTCAAATAAAAAAATTTAGTGCTTTCGAATATATTTTTTAACTTTTTACTTATATACTTTTTTCTTTTTAAAAAAAAATTGCAATTCTTTGAAAATAATTTTTTGCTTATTTTTTTGATTTTAATAAAAAAAATATTTTGAAAGAATTGAAAAAAATGGTTATTTCTTTGTTTTTAAATTATGGAAACGAATCGTTGGCCATGCAATAAATACACATTGCGGCACTATTGTAGACTTGTGAGCTGTTCTTGAAATTTTAAAATAATTAACGAAATGACATTGTGTTATGCGTAGCACTTATTTTCCCTCAATTTTGCGACTGCAACGGCAATCATCAACGAAATTGTTCAGTTTGATGCGATAACCGTAAATTAACCACTTCAGAACAGATATAACTCCAGTGGCATGTAAAAAGTTCTGTGCGGTTAATTGCTTAAAAATAAAGTAAAATAAAAAAAAAAAAATAAATGAAAAACAGAAACAAAAACATTAGAGACATTAAATTGAATGAAAAGTGAAAATAAAAGCAAAAAACATAGGAAATGAAACAAATTTTCATCAGCTGCAGCAGATGAGCCAACGCACAACAGCAGAATCATTCATTTCAAATTGAAATACTATTCTAAATTTAGTAGTGCGAACAAAATAAAGCCTAAAGCAAATGTTCATACATTATATATATATATATATATATAATTGCGCATCACAAATAAAGAACTACAGAAAAATTAAACAAAAAAAAGGCAAAAAGAAAAAAGAAGAAAAATCACAAAAACAATCGAATCAATGCCAATTAGCCGGGCATTCTTGTATTGAATGCCATTCATTCATTATACAGGAACGATGCTATTTTTTGGTGATAAGTTTCGCATACAATTCAGTCACATTTGCAATCAGTTGAGTTAATGGGATATTTATGTGTTTTTTTTTTTTTTGTTTTTCTTTTATTTAGGGAACTTACATGACCGGACATGAATGACATATGCTTGTCTACGCAACTCACCTGAACAGTTCTTTCTCTATGAAGTTTCTTTTACGAATATAATAAGTGTTTTTTTTTTTTTTTTTTGTTTTCTGGAAATCGGAATTTTATTAAAATTAGATGGATACATGTAAATCTGCCAAGTGAGTTAATGCGGGCTTTGCTGTTTCATAAAATTTAGCGACCATGGTGCAGAATCGCTTTTACTTTCTTTGTATAACCTTTATATATACTTTCATTTTTTGTTCACGTGAATCGTTAGAGTATTTAATTCTATACAATTTACTCGGAACGAAAATATTTGCCTACAACCACAAGTGGAAACTATTCTAAATAGATTACAAGAGATTACTTTTAAATTCGTAGAGTGTAGAACGCAATCACTTAAGGAGTGGGGTGTAAGAATTTAAGTCTAGAGTTTAGGAAAACTCAGTTAAAGGAGTCGCTCAACATTCATTTGAAGTAGTTGGTTGACCGAATTGCAGCAGCAAAGTGTATCTTCAGATTCAATTTAGCCAAGTAAAATTGGCATTGATCACTTCTGACAAAAGCGATTTCAAAGGAAAAGGTAAAGCGTTGTAAAATGGATGCTACAATCAATAGATCCACCTTTTATTAGTTAATTAATAATAATGTTGACGACAATTTCATTATTCAATAATAATCATTACTATAACCAATAATTAGTGTGCCAGCACGTGAACAACAGTAAAGGTAGAGATGTAAGTAACATAACATAACATAACAATAGCGTACAATATAAGGCGAAACGCCAAGACTCAGATGTGATCATAGATTAGAAAACGACTTTTTTAAACTATTTTATATATGCTCGGATAACCAGTAATTTTGATATGAAGTGGTAACGAGTTCCATAGCTTAACAGCGTTCGCAAAGAATAGCCTTAAATGATGTTAAGTAGTTACGGCTGAGCCGTCTTATGTAAATATGTTGGTGTTCCGGTCCTTATAAGCTTGTGGAGAACAAGCATATTGATAATATTAAGATGTATCGGAAGATCGGAATACAATATCTGCAGCGAAAACTGCGATATCTTATCATGTCGCCGCTTTTTAAAGCCGTACCTAGCGCGCTACTTTATGACAATCTGCGGTTGTTTGTTAGAAACATAATCTAATTCACCGCATACATATGCTCCGTATGATATGAGCGGCAGAACAAAACATTTAATTAATCCTAATGTGGTGAAGGTTGGAACATTAGATCAGGAGAGTCAGAGTTTTCCTAAAATAATAGATGCTTGCATTAATTTTGAGCATTTTTTCACTTAAAAAATTGAATTAATATATTAATCAAGCGTTTTCTGTAACTTTTTCCCATATTTCTGACAACATGTCGATACCGTGTCGAAAGAGCTTATATTGATTTGTCAGCGATCCAATCATCCGCACATTTTCTTATTTCTTCAATTATGAGGAGCCGCGTGGCGGCCAAGTCGTGCTGCATCGATCTGAACAGATAGTAATAAGAAGGGGCCATGTCTGGCGAGTAGGCTGAGTGTGCCAGAATATCCGATTTGAACCGCAACAGTGTATCCCTGACAACTTTTGCAACCAATGGTCGAAATGGCATTTTGAGTCAACTTGCATGATAGCTATTTCAGCTACTGTTGCTGGTTTTTTTTTTTTTTGAAACAGTACATCGTTCAATTCGTTCAGTTGACGTCGATAGACATCTGTAGTAATAGATTTATTCCCTCGTAGTACACTGCACCTTGTTGTGCCCACCCTATGCACTTGCATTTCAATACGTTACAGAAAACTATTCTATTCTGGAAAGCGATGGAAGCAAACGAAAGTAATGAATGTAGAAAGAGCAAATCTTGAGCGTTGCGTGATTAGTGAGTGTATACACTGAATAACTTAATAATACCAAATGGAAAATTGTTAGTTTATCTAGAGGCAGACGGAAGTCATTGAATTTAACCGTTATGTACAACGATATTTCGCATTACTTTGGCATTTTTACCTGTAAAAGTCGCTGGCCAAAATCAATGCAAGCATCTAATATTATGAACCAAGGTTCAATATCTTCACTGACCGCTTTAATGCGTGCAAGGAACGGGAATCAGCCTGTAAGTGATATTAGAATAGCTTTCAATTTGCGTGAATTTAACTTTAAATCGTTAAAATCAGACCAGAGGGCAATACGCTCTAAATCATCACTTATACGCTGGACCAGATCCTCCAAAAGTGCAAGCAGGCGTGAAAGGTAAGTTTGTGCGTCATCAGGGCACAAGTGAACGTTGCAATCGAAACAACAACCGATTAAGTCATTTATAAGGTAAGTCCCAAAACGGATCGATTCTTTCGGGACATCAGAGGTAACCAACCTTAGCTCCGAAGAACAATCGCCAATAACCACACGTTGATACCGACTTTCCAAATAAGACCTAATTAAATGAATCGCAGGCGCACTGAAGACATAATGAAATTCAAAGTCATGCAATAGTAAGTTATGGTCACAGGTATCAATATGATCAGTTATTAGTTATTTGACAGAGCAGGAAGAATGCCAATAGGGCCAAAGTCTTCAGGAAGGATAGAAGAAGAACGGAGTTTTACAACAATCAGGAACCGAGCAAGTTGTTATTATGTGATTAAATACATGAGTTAAAGGTGGCTTGTGGCAACCAGCTTGGTAACCTCGATACCAGCACTATCGCAACCGACAGCGTTTAATTTAATGTTATGCACAGCCTCGCATACTTCGTTATCGGTGACGGCGCTAAATTGGAGAGTTTCACCGTGCTGATACATAATCTCCTGTTGCACAAGCACGAAACAGTTGCTGCAACCAGTGTCGGATTTCAAAAAGTGATCATTTAATGTTTTAGGGTTAATTTCACACAGTACGGGACTCTTTTTAACGCCAATGTTCTGGAGATTCTTCCAAAGCACCTTTGCAGGAAGATTGACATCTAGCTTGTTATGAAAGTAAAGGTATTCCCGCGCGTAGTAAACTTGTGAATCTTATTTTTGCATTTACGGAAAACTTCACAATTAACCTCATCCTGTCAATTTTCCAGACTTACATATGCCCCACTACGGAGTCTAATGACCCTTTTGACTTCACTCGAAAACCAAGGTAGCTTGGAAATACTAACTTCGTATGTCTTCCATGGCACGTACTCGTTAAATAACAAGGAAAGACAATACATTAAGCAAGATAACTTATCATTAGCGTCGGCAATATTCAAGACTTTGCTCCAGTAAATTTGCGAGAAGGCACACCTAAGCCGTTGCATATCAATTAAAAAAGTCCCTCTAACTAGACGACATACATATATGAGTATCACAATTGATATCTATATTCATTATGAGAACCAACAAACCATGATCATATATCCCACAAAGAGGGAATTGGTCGTAGTGAATGACTGAGGGACTGTCAGAAACCCATATGAAATGTTAAAGTGCCGGCTTACAAAGCTAAAGAGCTACATCGTCTGGACCAGGAGTTCAACAATTTCAACTGCATAACTTTTCTAGAAGTTGCTCCGCCATACTTGATACTCATGTTCGTTTAAATTAGGGATTAAAGTTACTAGGCATCATAATCTCGCCCTCCTACGGCATTATAGTCTTAATAACTGATTTAGTCCTCTTATTGTCACCATAACAATCAATTACAACAACACCATTATTTTTGCAACGAACATTAGAAACTTTTAAGCTTTTAGGATCCTAATTTAAGGTTAGCCTTAGTTTTATCACCCTTCTGTTTGTTTCTAGGCTTAATTATTAAGGAAACTTTACTTTTAATCTCTTCACTCTGGAACTCTGACAACATTAGCAAGTGCAGATTGCTAAGGTTGTTAAATTTCTAAGTTATGCTGTTCAGCTTGCTACCGAATGTTCGACGGAAGTGATTCACTAACTCAAGCAAAATTTTTAAAGCATTTGACACTCTCGCTAAATGAATTCATAACCTTAACAGTTCGTTTAAAACTCTTTTTGAAGTTCAATATGGTCTTCAATTTTTCGTTAATATGGCGCTTGCAATTTTGCATCAACTTTACGATCTTTTCGTCATTCTTTTTCAATCCATCCTTCAGTGCAGTTTCCCATTCATCTTTACATTCTACTAAGCTATTTCTATTCTTATCAGCAGTGGTATAGATTCCGTTAGGGACCACATTACACATCTACATTTTGAATATATGTTACGCAGTCCGAACACATGTATCATAAAAAAGCAGAAGTTTCAATCACATTCGAGGAAGTCGTTACGAGCTCGCCACATTTCATATTCAAATGATAAATTTTGCAACAAACGCTTTGGCATCGCACTCCGGGCTCCCTCCCGATTGCAATCTTACACTACGTGTATACCTCAGCCATAACAGAGTCAGCTGGCGCGCACTCGGTCAGCCGCGATGTAACACATGCAACCGCCCCAACTTCAAGCCACTTAATAACGAAACAAATGCGTGCCAATGAAATATCAAATAAAATAATCCAAAGATACATAGGCTGTGCGCCCCTATAATCTTTTACTTTATTTTTTGTTCGAAAAAATTGGATCATTTATTTAAATACTCGCCAATCATTCATAAATCAATGTTTAATATAAAATTCTAGATGTTTTGCTAGCTATAGTTTTTTTTTTTTTTTTGTCTTTTTAATACAAAGTTGTACTTGTTTACATTGAAGACGCCTCGCGAGAATGATTACGGTGACGTCATTTACTTCTTAAATATATGCGTAACAAGTTCCTTGAATATTATAATTCTATTGGCTTTGCTTTCATTCCAAAAAAGATCGTCAAGGCGTCCTTTTCCACGCTTTTGCAGCAGCTTTAAACTGCGATGATATGCGAATAAGAAGTAATGCATAGTTCAATCACTTTGGACAAAATGATATCATTCGCAAGCAATCTAAAAACACTATACTGTGCTATGGCTAACTATTCAATAACTTATATCGTTAAAAGTGATCCGATTCAAAAACCACGTCATCAAAATATGTCAAAAAGTGTGCCGTGTAGATAGAACTAGAAAACGAAACGGGCAGACAGACAGACGAGCTCAGAATAACCTTCTGCATCGATCAGTATAATAAAAAATAGATTTAACTTAATTCCCTCTGTGTGTTACAAACATCCGCACAATATAACGCAAAAGATTCATTCACTCTTTCTTTCTTTGTCAATATTTGTGTCTGTGTCTACTGTGAACCGCCTGCGTCAAGACATAGCCGCTTTAATTACCAACTATTACCAAGAACCAAAATACGTAGAAATATTTTCTTCGATTAAGATAGGGCGGTGCATTATAAATCCATGTCCACTCGGATCAGGCTGAATGCTCAATAAGAAATACTATTTAAACTTTCTGCGTCACTTGCGTAGAGCCTGTCGCTCAGATTACTGGCAAAAAATGCTGTTCTTTTGCACTGCAATAACGCAATTTCTAGTTGTCTTCGCCTTGCATTAGTCTTTCAAGGTTTTTTATCAAATATTGAATCTAAGATTGGTTTCGAAGCCACCATATTCACTCGATTTACGATTGTTCAGGTTCCGCCTACTTTCGCTAGCAAACACTCCGCGACTGGGGAGAGTCTGTTTAACGTCATAATAAATAAAAAAACTGTTTCATGAACTATTAAAAACATTGGCATGAAGTAAAACAATTATTCACCAGGATAACCCTGATCTGTAAGTTGATTGGATTCTGAAGTGAAGTTTGCTTGTACGCTTTCAGGTTAAGATATTACTTGCATTGCGAATCATTTAGAATAAAGTGCATAAGCAAAAGCAAAAGGCGTGTGTGTGTGTGTGTGTGTGCACCAATTTATACAGTTCAATATTAATTTCTTTCATTTAATGTCTGTCATGAGGAACTGACTAATATATGCCAGATTTCCTTTTAGATTCACCTTTGCCACCATTCGCAAGTGTATGTTGTTAAAAGGAAAAAAACAAAAAAAAAAAAAAAAAAAAACAAGAAAAAAAGGAGAACGACAACGAAAAGGAGAAAGAAAAAAAAATCAAATATCTCGATCTGCATTGCGTGATCAACCCACCGATTATTACATTGCCCGGCCATGTGAGAAAATCAAATTCAAAACCTATCTGTTGTGAGTACTTTTCTTAAACGCTTTGCAATAGATTGTGTATGTTGTTAAAACATCTAAATATAAGTATTTATTAGCACTTGTGCAAGAGTGCTGCGGTACCTGTTTATTCATTTACTTTTGAATTTATGAATCTCGAGTATTTAGCATTTTTTTTTTTTTTATTTATTTTATTTATTTCTTTTTTTTTATTTCGCTATCCATCAGTGAGGTTAACGTAGAACAAAGATTAAATAAATACTTAATAGGTTTTCATGCAATCGTGCAAACTTTACACACAGTTTACGTATATATATATCGTGAATGCACTCTTGAACAGCATTCTCTAAATGTTTATGTACAGGTTGAGAGCAATAAAACAGTGGCAATATAAACAATTAAGAAAAAAGGGAAAACATTTTCCGATCAGTCTTAACTGCCCATCATTTAAGGTAAACAAATATATATATAAGAAGCACTTAGCTTGTCAGTAATCGCTAAAGCGTCAGTGCGCTCGCCGAAGTCATTTTTAGATGCACACAATATATAAACCTACGCTAAGCATATGCTATATGTTTGTGAATTACTGATTTGAAAACTGTCTTCTAATTCTTTTCGTTTTTTTTGTTCTTATTTTTTTTTTTTTTTTTTTTTTTTTTAACTAAAAATCGTATTCTAATCAAATTTAATCATGACTCCTCGCATGCGCCTAAATTAACACACTGATCTAAAACACATTTCTTTTTATTAAAAAAAATGCAATCGCTGACGAAAGGAATACGTTATGAAGTCAACGCAACTCGTTTATATTGACGAAATAAACATACTTTACTCCTTTATTCCATAATTCCATAAGGCAGCTCGGGTTGATATATCTAGCATGTGTATCCGTTGAACTCACATAAATATCCGTAGATGGCGTCGTTGGAGAGCGCGACTTATAGTTCGCTACATGTTTTTGATTAGTTTTCTATGTCTTTTTCGGTTATGATGCACATTTAATTATGAACTGTCACCTAAGGTTGACTTTATTCAGTCTTTTTTCATACCATTCGCCTTCTCATTCATTACGATGTTCGCGGTCAGTAAAAATTCCAGTTACGTCCAAGGCTAAAAAACAGTATTTTAACAGTTACATACAGCGGCATCACACATTTTTCAAGTGGAACGACGTAAATGCTATAGCATTCATATAGGAGACATTGGGGGAATTTGCTCTCTCCTTGCAGAAATCTACGAAATTCAAGGCGCTTTAAGTAAATTTGTAAATACGAAAAGACAAAGTAAAACATAGCGATATACCTAAGGGCTCATGTAGTCAATATACTCCGACAAGTATAATAATTGAAAACCCGTAAGATTAAACCGTAAAATTAAATGAAAACTATCGGCTTCAAAATTGCATTTACACTATTTTAGATCGCAATAAAAACGAATGCCATAGCGTCTATGTCCAAAAACGTGTTAAGCACTTGTTCTGTTAAATCATCTATAATGGATTCAAAAGTTGAGTGGAAATATTTATTTTGTTTGGATATGCAATATCTATCAATTTTCTCTGATCTCTATTCTCTCTGAAATCATGATTTCCAGTTTCTTTAGTATCTTAACAGATCTACTCAGAATATATTTACCTAATTTAAAATCGTGTCGAAACAAAAAAAATTGTGTACATTCTGCAAAAGTCGATTAAAGCAACCACATCCGCCCAGTATTGTAAAGCATAAAGGTTTCGTTTAGTTTTTGAGTTTTTGTTGGAAAAGAATCGGAAAAGCCGATACAATCTTCTTCCTTCCACCACTTGTGATACAGAGTATATTAAGTTATTGGGAACGAATGTAACATGAAGAAGGGCTCAAGATAGACCCAGTTTTTGTTATACCGTATATATCAATTCAGAATCGTAATCTGAATTGCTCTGTCTGAGCCTGTCTGTCCGTCTAATGTCCGTCCATCTAATTTTCGTGTTCAAGCTACAGATCGCAATTCTAAGACGAACTAAATTTGGACCATCTCGGCTGCTTTCCCGATCTTATGCTCATAAGGACTTTCACGAAAATTAGCCCTTTGTAGAGCAGGATAATCAAAATTTTAATTTGTGGTGGTGGTTGGGTATTTAAAAGTTGGCATTGCCGACTATAATGTTCTTACTTATTTTTACTTAATTATGAATACAATTGTTAAAATATATTTAATGTAAATATTTAAGATCATGTAATGCTCCAACCGCCAACATATGATCTTTCTAAACCGGTATCACAAAAATAATGCGTCGCCATAAGCTTCAATTGATCTTGTAGAACGTGATGCACCTCTAATATCCAACTTGTCGGAACGATATTTTGTGAACCAATTTTAGTACCAGTTGCAACCAGTTTTCTGCCAGCACATCTTCTTCATACAAATACAAGAATGTTTTTTTTTGCTTGAATAACGTTTTTACATTATCCATAGCTCGTAAGGCACCATACAACAGCTATTCCGTAGAATAAAAGAGTTTTTTAAAAAAAAAAAACACTATCGGGAGAAAAAATTTCCGAACAATCTAATATATTACTATCAGTAGAATAATCGGATTCATGGTATAAGCTGTATGTATACATATATATATATATATATATATATATAAGCGGATATAAGCTTCTACTTGAGATCTGTCATTGTTACACTTTGGTTCAAATTTTGTTCGAACTCGAATGCATCGTTACTATAGGCAACGTCACTGCAATTTTCACAGACTTTTCTCGAGTGCAAAAGATTCAACTCAGATATGCGTCAATTTGGCGTAGGACGGAAGGACGGTTGCCTTAAAGTATATGTGGCCCGTGAAATTGATTGTGGTGCAGCCATTTTTTAACATTTTTCAAAAATATTTTTTTTTTTTTTTTTTTTTAATATTCCAAGATCCTTTTAAGCAACTTTATTTTTGTTCTATACTACTCTTTTCTACTCTTTTATCCCAAAAATTGGATATACAACGGTTTCCCCCTTTAATGATAACGATATTTAATTGGTCAATATATGATTGCTTAATTTTTGGAAAGAAAGTTGTCTACATGCAATCTTTTATGTTCAAGTTAAGTAAGAGTTAAACAGCGTCAGGCAGATTTTTTTTTTAAGATAATAGAGGAGAAAATGTTCTAACATCTTTCAAAGCTTCGTTTCTTATAATTTAATGTTGTCTTATAATAGTTTGGCTTTTTTCTTTTTTCTGTTTTTTGTTTTTTTTTGTTTTTGCTGGCCTTTTTCCATAGTCTCTTTTATCTTTTTATGGTATGATGTTGTTGAAGTTTTAGCTTTGTTTTAGTTTAGTCTGTGTTCGGTGACGTTAACAATGGAACCATATAAACATTACATAATTTATGGTTCATTGCGGTCAAGCAAAGAACTCAAATGGCGATAATTTACTGTGTGTTTAGTTACATGAAAATAAAAAAAATAAAAAATAAAAAAGATAAAAACAGACAATTAATTTATAAGTGAGAACAATTAAGTAAATGTTTAACCAAAAGTAACGTTGTTTCTCTCGTTTTTTATCTATCTCTTTCTTATTCTTATTAGTTGAATGAGTGTTAACGATCTTAAAAAATGTTTAGGACTTGTAGTTTTTTGTATATATATTAGGGGGCGGTCAACCATTTTGTGGATCCAAACACTTTTGATTGTAATGTGGTTCAAAGCTTTTTTCAATATTTAGTCCAAAGACTCTGCCATTATTTGTCGACAACAATACATGCACAGTCGTGCATCGTACAGAAATCGTTAAAACTTATTACGAAAAGAATAAACTCCTGTTTACGTTTCCTGCATATAGGATAGGGCTCATATTTGCTTAAATGGATTCGTGAATAAGGATTGTCGGCCATTTGGCCTAAGAAAAATACATTTCAGGTACTTAAAGGATTTTTTTTGGATACAAAATTAACTTCCGGATGGGATTTACGGGCTTAATACGACATTTTTGTGCGTGAAAATGTCATTGCGGGTACCCTCAATGGGTAACGCTACAAAAGAAAGATAACTGATTTTTTGTGGCGGGAATTGTGGCACAATTTATCACGAGAAATGTTCAACGATCACGTAATCGCCAAAAATGCCTATTGAACGTTTCACTTTAAGATAATTTTGCAGGGTTGGCTCACTCCCATTACCCACGAACTCTTAATGACTTTATTCGGCAAGATTATCCGTGTCATTCATGGTATAAGGGCGGGTTTATATAGAAAAGTCATTCTAATAAAAATGACGTGAAACACTATCTAAAATAAAATAGTATTCACGTGGTCGTACCTTTTATTGTTTTGTTTTTATTACAAATTAAAGATAAACATGTACGAATCGTTTATCTTTACATTCACCGAATCTTTTATGCTTGCCAACGTTAACTTCGACTAAAAGAGGAGACACAAATTAAATTTTCACTGTCCATAATATCGGCTGGACGTGGATGATTTTTTCTATTTTTCGATTTTTGCTGCATTATGGGCGTGTCCTTTGACCGATTTCGATCATTTTCGAATTCTTTTACGAATTTGTAGGCGATACCTTCATTTTTCCGCACGAGACGATGCTTACCACAGATATTATACAGTTGCTTAGACGGGGAAATGGACAGAGGTATATTACGATTTTGACACTGATCAAGAATTTGGGTACATTAAGGGGTTTTTGAATATTGCTTTTGCGCATTGCAATGAAATGAAATTTTCATAAATACCAATCTTGGCTAGAAGCTGATCGACTTTCTCCATTTTTGTACAGATGCTACGACATCGCTCATAGAATATACGTTTGATAGTTTTATTTTTGCTGCCAGGAGAATGCTTACACCCCACATATTACACAGACGAACAGACGGACATGCTTAAAGCGATTCGGAATTTGCTGCTGATCAAAAATTTATATAATTTGTGAGATGTCTGAAGTCTCCTTGTGGCTGTTGCAAACGTTTTAACAAAAAGAGTACACCTCTTACCCATCGGTGCTGAGCATAAAATTGAAGCTGCCGACTTTAAATTTGGCCCAAACATTGAAAGTTCTTATGCACAGTTTGGTATTAAAAATGGTCTAAATCGATCGCGGGACATACCTACCGTACCATGTAAACTTAGAATACCTCCCGTTTTTCAAAAGCAATAAAAAATTGGTTTCTTGATCATTGTTTACAAGCAACGGCAGAATAATCTAAAAAAATTTAAACAAACATTCTATGGATGATGCTGTAGTACTTATATAAAAATGCGAAAGATTGATCACGTCTGCTCACGATAACAGTGTATCAAAATTTAAACTTTCTCCAATACTTTTGAAACGCTCAGAACGAAACTTCAAAAACCTGATATTGTTTACGAATTCTTGTCAAGTATCAAATTTAGAATGAACCTAAGTATGTCTCTTTGTGCGTCTGCGCATGTATCTGTCTACGCATTTGTGCAATATCTGTGATGCACATTCTCTCATTCGCAAATATGAAAAGATCGCCTAAGAATTTGCAAAGTAGTTTGAAAATAATCTAAGGCAGTCAAAGGACATGCCTGGAACGTCTACACTTCTGCACAATAAGAACTTCGCACACTTTTGCTTTACGTGTTTTTTGCATGTTACTCATAAAGGACAACACATACATCATGTAAATGTTTGCCTTTATGAAAATATGAAAGTTTTGCTTCTTTTCTTTTTTACGCATTTTTTGGTACAGCGGTGATGAGTCCGGTCTAAAAATTTCGTTCGTTGTGTCTTTTATTTCATTCATTATATATTCTTTTATATTATATTCTTTATATTTATATTCTATTATATATTCTTATAGAAATTAAGTTTATTTAATTTTTTTTATATAATTTCGTTTATTTTTATACGAATTAGCGAAGGATGAAAGTTGGCGAATAGAATATAGTATGCGTAATCATAACATATATAATATTACAGCATCTTGAATACGAAAGAAACCTATGAAAAGAATCGTATCCATGAAATGAATGGCGTGAATTTACGAATCGATTAATTTCATGTAAGCGATTGCTGGATTGCTGACTTGACTATGAAAAAACATCTGTCGGGGTTATTTCACTTTCTCATTTATTGCGGCCGCGCGTATTGGCATGTTAGATCCAATTGTTAAGCTCAGCTTTTTAAACGATCAAGGAATTCTGTTCTCAAATTTCAGCTTCCTAACTTCAATTTTGCAACTATGGTAATTGCATAAAATAGTTGAGTCAAACTGATCCGGATTGACGGATAGTGGATAGATTAATGGGCAGATTTAGTGGGGGTTTGGCGTTAACCGAACAGAGAAAAGGTTTCGTGCAATTCTTTTATTATAAAGTCGAACTCTTTTATGCATTTACCATCGTTGCCATTAGGGTTCCCAGAGCTGACATTTTAATGGGCAGTTGTTACATATAACATGCAGATATTAAAGCGGTGATACTTTTACATACATATTATAAGCAAAACTCTTTACGTACACTTACGATTATATTTATGTCGTTATTGGTGAAAGTTCGCTGAATATCGAAAATATTTTCTAGGGAAAACTGTTGATGTCTCGTTAGATGAAGTGTTAGTCAAGTCTACTAATTAGATGGGCCTAATGCGACTTGTTACTCTGAGAAAGTTCATATATGAAAATAAAAAAAGATTTCGATTCATACCATATCTTACATAGCACATACGCTCTTAACTCGAGTCAAGTAATTTTTTTTCTTTTCATTTTCCAAGACAATAGATAACAGTAACGACAATAACGAATACTTAGACATTTGTCGTAACTTTGACTAATGAAGCACTTGATTAACCTCAATCCTAACACTAATGAAACTAAACCGCTAAACGGTTAATGAACTTGCTTAAATGAATGTAATTCTAGAAATAAAAATAAAAAAATATATATATATATATATATATAAAAAAGGTAAAAAAGATATAAATATTGTAAATAAAGGTTTCGCGAGCAAAAAGAAAAACTTTGCTAAAAGGTGTGAAAATTGAAAGAGGAAAGCAAACGTATGTTGTGTCAATTAATGATGGACGATGAATAAAAAGTTTGCATTAAAAAATGAATGAAGGAATGAATGAATGGATGAAGGAATGAATGAAAGCAGCAAATGAACGCAAATGTATTCTCAACGTATCGTAAGGGTAACATAGCATTTCTTTTTGAAGCCTGTTGATTTTGAAATGTATGAATGAAATGATGAGTGCTTCGATGATGAAAATAGAAGAGATGTAGAAGCGAGATTCAGTGAAAATGAAAGAAAAATAATAAAAAAATAAAAAATAAAAAAGCAACACTTACTTACCCCTCCCACCTTCCGTATGGTAAGGTGACGTGGAGTCATGTGAGTTGCGTTCAGGAGCTGTGTTTTGTGTCTCTAATATATTACTGATACGTGGCGGAATTTCTGGAAAGAAGAGAAAACAAAAAAATAAACGCATATTTACATATACCTAACCATGCTTTCGTCTTTCATTTGATTTGATGAAGGGGTGGCTTACTTATGCAAGGAGCAATGTGTGAACGGCTTTGTTGGTAACCGCGAGCACACCGATTACACGTGAGACCTGTCACACCGTCTTTACAGGGACATTGACCCGAAGTGTGATTGCAAGTTTTACCAGTCGATCCAATTGGATGGCATTCACAAGCTGCAACGGAAGTGTATAAAATATATCGAAGATCATATAAAATTCTTTGACTGGATAATACATCATATATATAGTATATAATAAACGTTCAATATCGTTTCATACATTTTCAATTCAATTCATTTCTATGTGCACACCACAGTGAGGTGAATATTGATTACGTCAAATGCTTGCAAGCTAATACATAGGAATATGCTTTATTTATTTATTTTTTTTTTATTAAAGCCAATTGAATTTTGAGATTAAGTTTTCTGATTACTTCACATTGTATTTGGAAGCATTTTTTTATACCGTATATCGGCACCGGTGGTGCAAGGGTACACCAAGTTTATATGGATGTATGTAACACCCATAAATACTTAAGATACACCCATCTTTTATTATGCTGATTTGAAATCATTTTCTGAATCGAAATAAGCTTGTCTGTCCGCCTGTCCATTTTGTTTTTTGTTTTCAATCTACAGACCACAATAGTCGACAAATTTTGATGGAATCAGGTACACTGACGTGTTCTGTCCGATAGACTAACGCTATTGAAAATCGGTCGGATCGTACCACTTTTTTCGCCGTTTCGCACATAACGACTTATTTGAAGAACTACGGGATTGTGTAGGGCCGTGATTCCCTACAGTGGTTTTACTTCTTTACTGTACTTTAAATTCAAGTTTAATGTTAAAAAAAATTATATTTGTAAATTCCGAAGTTAATCATTATATCAAAATAAATCCTTTTCGTTTTATTAACGAACCTTACCATGACGGTCCTTATATTCTCTCAATATGTTGCTAAGTTTCGCTATGCATATACATTGTGCATCCTTTAGACAGCAGCTCATTATTTAGAAAGTGTCTGTCAAGAAGAAGGTTTGGAAATATGCGCTGCCACCTGAGTTTCGACGATAATGGCACGCGGTCAGTCGTGTGTAAATGTTTATATATATATTTTATTTATTTATGTATATATATAAATTGTTTTTTTTTTTTTTGTAAAAAACAGAGCTAG
The DNA here is from genome assembly GCF_014805625.2 of Glossina fuscipes. Taxonomy (NCBI): domain Eukaryota; kingdom Metazoa; phylum Arthropoda; class Insecta; order Diptera; family Glossinidae; genus Glossina; species Glossina fuscipes. The sequence continues at coordinate 2,384,777 of NW_023998427.1, forward strand.
TGACAATTGAATGTAAATGTGATTCTTAAATTTAGTGCTTTAGCGGGTTAAATTGAAAAATGATACCAATGCGTTAAGTGTGAAATTAAATTTCTGCCTTCTTTTGGTCAATGAAAAAATTTTAATTTCAATAAAAATGCAAAAAAAAAAAATAAAAAATAAAAACATAAGAAAATTATATTCGGTTATGACTGCCTATTCTTTACCCATCACCATTACCCTAAAAGGACAAAAACACTAAAAGACCTTAATTTCCATGTTCAATAATATGCAGTGCGCGCGACATATTTTTTTGTAATTTTTTCAGTTGCGCAGACAAACAGATGGACAGACAAACAGACTGACATATTTAGGTTAATTTCAAATTTAAAATTGGCAAAGAATTTAAATTTGTTTTCGGATCTTTGAAGTTTGTTTCTGCGCCCTATAAAGATATTGAAAATAGATTAAACTTTGATATTAATAAATATATAATATTGGATATGCGTGGTCTGTTTTTCCCCTTGTTGTACAGGTGCTACGGCATCGCCCATAGAATATGCGTTCAAATTTTTTTAGATTTATCTTCTGTAAATTGTTGATTCCTCACGAAAAACATAGATGTTTTGACTTTACTGGGCACTTGAGCCCAGTGTGAACTTCGACCGATTTGCCCCATTTGCAAGATCAATCTGTGTGCAAAAAACATCCAACGGTGGACAAACCTACGGGGAGACAGAGGGACATGCTTAAATCGATTTAGAATTTGATGCTGATCTAATATATATATACTTTATGGAGTCTCTGATGCTTCCTTCGGTACATTGCAAAAGTTTTGACAAAATGAGTACACCCGCCATCCTTCAGTGATTTGTATAAAATTGGTTTAATTAAAGTATTATTCAGGAGCGACTACTTCTTGTATCGTTTACGCAGAATGCAAATTACGCGAGGGTAAGATAATGGGCTCTTTAAGGCTGTACACAAAAAGATACATATTTCGAGTATCGTCTTAGGAATGAGACAGAGAAAACAGAGAGAGAAAAGCACCGGCAGTAAGCTTCAGGTTAGCAAAGTTCTTCTGAGCGGCTTTTGTTAATAAATTTTTCTTTAAACTGAAGACTCGTATTTGTCACAATTGCATGAATTATCGTTGGTAGCCTTTCCTAGTGACCGTTTCATTTCGTTGGAATAAAACATTATGTATCTACCTCAGCTAACACCTCTAAATGGAGCCATCATCGATGTTCAATTTCAATTGCTATAGTTTTCCTCGTCTTTTTAGAAAAAATATTTTTGCATTTTAATATGCGTTGATACTATGACTGTCTATTGGTAATAAATATCGAAGCTATAAAAGATTTAGCTTCCGGCGTACACGTGTACTACATGTCCAACTATATATATTTATTAAAATAACAATTAGTGGGCCACGCCTCCTATTATATATCCCACATCACTTCGTTTAACACAGTTATTTATACAACGAATTTTTAAAATAAGGCGTTATATTGAAAGTGAACGAGAAGGCGGTCTAGTTCTAATCATGGTCAAGGCTAGGCGCGCCAAATTTCATGTGGGTAGAACACAAAAAAGCCGGAGGGACCAGTGGATAATCGAACGGATTGACATATGGACAGACAAGCTTGGAACTGACCAGAAAATGATTTTGAAACAATCGGTTTAACAAAGCATTTCAAGTCCGTACATACGCATAAAGTTAATATCCGCTTGTATATTGGATTGTGGCGTAGGCTGTAGTAAATAATGTGATAATTTTACAGAATTTATGCTTTTTATTAACTAGTATTAACTGATTAGTATTAACTTTGATTAAACGTAGGCTCTAATAGACATACACGCTTATATAACGTTTAAATTTTGAAATCTAACAAATAACGACAAAGTTTTCATGTCGAGAACATATGTGTTTTCACAAACACTAAACAAAAGAATGTGAAGCAAAAAGTTTTCCAACTACTTACATAACAAAAATAATGCTTTTTATCGCCTTAACTAACGACACGGAAAAATCAAATAAATAATAATTATGTCGTATTTTACGGAACAGATTATTAGTATGGCATTATCATAACTTCAACAGCCCAAGAGTGTGTCTAGGAACTCTATAATGGAAATGTTAAAATTTGTGTGTGTTAATAAAACAACAGGAGAAACATTCTGTTTAATTAGATTAACCTAGAACGTTACATTTAACCTTTCATGTCTTTCATGTCCCAGTATGGGAACCAATAAGCTTCAATCTACGTCATTACAATGCTTCCGTCTGCGATGGAAGAAGTAGCGAAGAATCCCCACTGAAACTGGATCATTAAAGATATATGTGTAAAGTTTTAGAAAACTACGATTCGTTAAAATTTTCTCTCACTACCCTTTTATAAAGCGGAGGAAAAGTTAGGACTTAGTCTGGATATCAACTCTAACCTTTAAATCGAAAGGAACACTAAAGTCATTAAAACTTCATATAATATCCAGCATACGATTTTCGATACTGCAAAGTGCAAACCATTCTCGATTATTTTTACTATATTTATTTTATTAATTAACTTATCATTAAAACAAATGAAAACGCTATAGTGGTAGTGGGGTTATTTTACAGCTCGCTACATGATCGCTAATAACCATTACCTTTGCCAAGGTGAAGATTTGTTTGTTGTCTGAATTTTTTTTAAACAATTAAAGGGAGTTAATGAAATGTGTTATATCAGATATGGTTTAAGTAATTGTTACAACCAAAATTAAATAGACCATTGAGCTAACTCATCTGCAAAGTCATTGCCGGGAGTACTAACATCTCTAGGAATCCACATTAGGAGGGTATTAGGATTTTTTTAAACGCAATGTTCTCCTAATGAAGATGAACGTGAAGAGAGAGGGTCATTATGTCTAATATTCTTTTGTAGCGTCTAACAGTAAAAACCAAATCCATCCATACCGAAAATTTCTTGTGTAAGCACGGGAGGTACAGTCATTATGTCACAACTCAGAAGCAAAGTCCAGAAGGCAGCTTCAAAGACCCCACAAAGTATATTTATTCTTGATCAGCGTCAAATTCGAAGTCGATTTGAGCGCAGCTGGCTGTCCTAAATTTTTCAAAGGACAGTCCCACAACGCTCACGCGTCTATGCGACAAAAACTTATAGTTTGAATATAAGAAAAATCAGCATCGTCGACTCCATGTTAAAGAGTGTGAAAATTTTCTTCTTTCACTTTTTCTGTCTCTTCAGGAGAACGGTGGTGGATATAACATCGAATTGGTCACGATCGTATATAATTTTCCGATTTGTTTTAATCAGCGCGGCACCTGCAGCACTAATCTCAGCAGTAAATCTAGAGGAATGGCTTGGAATTAGCGATAGAGTTATTAGATAGCTGACAGGAATGATATTGAGTGAGGCGGGGTGAAGTTTTATAATGGGTGCATATAGGGTCGTCTCTCGACTAAGAGAAAACAAACGTTTAGAGATTAAGTAAAATTTCTGTTTGTTATGGCCATCATAGCGGTAGCTAGTAAGGAGCAATTTCTAATAATCTTTTGAAAAGTGGCCAGTTCTCTTGGAATTTGCCAACTTTTTGATAGTCTGCTGATAAAAGAATAATTTGGTGAATCGAAATTCTAAAAAGGAATTTTCATAAATTGAAGAACTCCGTTAAGTTTAATCGTTCCAGTTAGGACAACGTTTGCCTTATAAAGCAATTTATTTATTGCCGTAGTGCGCAGTACTCCAGGCGAGACGCGGAGATCAGAATTATAAATTATAATTTGACAGCTTTAGATACAATTGCCTGTTGAAATATTTTGTCTGGAAAAACAAGTTTTTTATTTTATAACTCTCGTTATATAATGATACGATTACGTATCATGTGTGTGTAAGTGTAGCGAACGCAAAAAACACCGGAAATTTGTACGGGGTTTAAATCAAAGTAGAAAGGAAAGTTCAAGAAAAGGAAAGCTAATTATTTGCAATTAGATGAAAAGTTCCAGAAAGATTATCTGTGACTGTTTAGGAGGGTCGAGGTTACTTACGTCGACGAATGAAGAAATAATCACTTAATGCAACGTTTAGCGGGCAAAGAAAGAAGGGTAGCTTGAAAACGTGACTTAAAAGAAACCTTACAGGAAACCTAAAGAATACGACGAACGAACGCATGCACGAAAAGAAGAAACGAAATCATGTGTACGAGAGAATGTACCGTTTTGCGGAGAAAACACGAACGTGAACGATATACGGTAATCGTGTGGTATGATGTGCAATGGAATGCGATCATTCATTGTTTTAATTTAGTTATACGTAAGCGAAATGATGTGATTATACTGTTACATAAACATATATATCTCTTTGTATGTGTAAAAATCTTATAACAATCAATATAATTCTCGGTACGATCGTCGGGAGTTTTCGGATGAAGACTCTGGAGAAGGTACAAAGATACACACAGTATTTTCGAGTTCAAATAACACAGGCGAAGATTTGCGACATCACTAAAATAATATAAACCTGATAAAAGTGATATCGTATTGGGAGGAATATACGCTACATAGAGCACGTGTATGTTGCCTCGAGAATTTGACCTAAAGGAACTGAAATTTAACTTTGCCATTGACATAACATGCGTTAATGACAATAATTAAACAGAAGTATAAGGAAGTAGTAGTACACATGCAGGCCTTAATAGATCAAGACTTTATTTCCCATGCCAATGCGAATGTATTCATAATCTATAAGAGGATTTAAGACGATTGCTTATTCATAATCGAATATATAAGAATAAAGCAGACAGAGGTTTAAATACCTTTTTATATATTTCATTAGGTGCTGTAGGACTTAAATAATTAGAATTCGGATAATGTGCAATAAATCGCAAAAGATTTATTTTCTTTTCACATCTTATGGGGCTTTCGCTAATCTGTGATATAGATTCGGAAGAAATCTTTTAAGGTATTAATAAAAGCAACGGCGATAATATATTATGTGCTCTGGATTTTATTGGGAAAGAATCATTATTCCCCATAAAACTCTCTTGCTCTTAATAAAGTAGTCAGGTATATTTTAGGTAGGACCAAACATGTCATACTTTTATACATTAATAGTAATAAGGAACGTTGCCTATACGGGCAGACAGCAAAAACCCCTTTAGGGGCCTTTTATCAAACATTGCATGCAACATGGAGAGAACCAATCGTGTCTTAATATTAAGCTAAGCGCACAATAAATAAGAGAAATTTCCACAGTTTTCAAAATTGTTGTAGGTATAAACCAATACCAAGGCCGAGAAAATGCTTTATAAGAAAAAGAAGAAATATTGAGTGGCATGGTTTCAACGAGATTGCACGAGCTGCCTGAAAAAACAATACCGCGCAGCGATAACATCAGGTAATAGTTGAAAAAAGTGTACACAAAATTGAATTGGAAGATGTGCACTTATTCAACGACGTCGTGGACGTTTCAACAGGTTCCCTTGCATCCCATATTCCACGAAAATTTGAACATAAGAGACTTGTGAAGTTGTTTCAATCGCATATTCGCCAATGTCTTACAGCAGTAAAGTGAACATTTGCGTCGCCCTGGAGACAAAAGAACATTCAAAACGTTGGACTGAAAACGGGCTATTGCCTCAAAAAACGGATCTTCGCTAAGTAATTGATTAAATTTGAGAAGAGCAAATATGCGAGTATTACGAGAACTAATCGCTATGACTGAGTAAAGAAATCAAGATGAGACGGGTTCATTCGTTAGGGAAGGAGTAAAGTTCTCACGCGCCTTATTTTTCGGACTTGGCTCCTTCCGATAATTTTCTCTTTCCAAATTTAAAAAGCAGAGGCTGGATGACAAAAGATTTGCGAATAACGAAGAGGCAGAGCCTATAGTTAATGGCTATATAAAGGGGTTCGATAATTCTTACTAAAAAGAAAAAAAATGAAGCCTAGCGACGCTATTGACCATTGTTAGAAAAATAGTATCGAGTTGAAAGAAGATTTGAGAACAGAAGACATTTTTTCCCCTTTTCCTTTGTAATTTCTTTGTCACGAAAGCAGGGTTACGGAGATTACCTTCGTTTACACTTGTTCTTTCAAGCCATTGAACGAGATTAAGCAAAAAATTGCGTGAATTGATACCGCGCTTATGCAATTCCTAAGTGGATAAGTGGATAAGAGTATATATATATATATATATATATATATATATGTACATATATATATCATACTCGGCCGACAAAAGAACATGATTTGTTTGTATAAATCGAAAATTTTCGGATTAGAGTGATTATAAGCGGATTGTATAATGGATTTATACTCACTAAAATACATATAAATTTGTTACAAAGGTGTTAAATGAGCATGAAATTTGTTTACTCTCTCCCTGAGTCAAACGGTCGTTATAAAAATTAGTCATAATTGTTAGTTCAAAAGACAAATAGACGAGAACGAAGAAATAAGCTAAAGAAATAAGAAGAAGAAAAGAAGATTAAAATCATTTTAACTTATTTATATCTCCCAAAATTGAAAGCAAACACACACAAATACGTAGAAATATTATTGGAGTATATTTCAGTTATGAAAAATATGTAAATATTGGATATTACAAGAGCACAAGCATTACCTTTATGAAATGCAATATATGTAGTATGTATGAGTATGTATTTAAAAGTGATATCGATTACAAGAACAATAGGGGCTATACCCACCATCAACTACTTATAAATATAATCAGATAAAAATCTTAAAATCATACCTTCCACACAATAAACAATCACAATTTTCCGGTCATGGCTGAAGATATTTTACGTTGTTGTCGTTCTTCTTGTTATTGTTGTTTTTTCTGTTTTTTTTTTTTCTTTTTTTTTGTAATCGGAGCAAATAGGAGATTTCCTACACACAACAATACACTCATATATCTACAATGTAACCGACAATGGCAGGCGTTCATAACCACACGTACAAAAACGTATACAAAAACACATAAACACACACATACACACACACACACACACACACACACACACACACACACACACACACA
>NW_023998427.1:2391808-2489472 GCF_014805625.2 Glossina fuscipes
ACACACACACACACACACACACACACACACACACACACACACACACAAACATAAACATACGCAGTTTTGTATATATATGTACACACACAAACGCACAGTTTCTCAGCGATCGTAAATCACTTATATAACAAAATGTATAAAAACGCTAATGTATACAAAACACATATGCATGTTCACGTTCACATAGATTCATATTGCCATGTACGCACCGCCTGCCCGAGCATTATGGGCGGCCAAGGTGAATGCTTTTACTGCGCCCCTGCTTTTAGCAAATAGTTCAACTACAACGTTCAATAGAGTTAAATACTAACCGATTTTTTTAACTCAAATATCATCACATTAATCCATAATAATGTACTTAACATTATCAGCTTTCTGCCCGTTCTTCTTCTAGCAATGCAAAATGCAAAATTATAAATCATTTGAATTATGTTGTGTTGACAGTGCTACAAGTTTTCTCTTAAGCCATATTTTCCAATCAGAATGAATGTTTCTCGAAATTTTTGTGAGATTTCGAGAAAAATCAGCACAAAAAACCGTTTATTAAAAGAAGAAGCAAAATAAAATTAAATGCTAGTTATGAAAGGGTGTGGGTCTAAGCAAAAAGTAATTTCTTCAAAAGTGTTTTATGACGCTATACTTATATTTATACCTAAGCGAATCCCCTGTTGCTTTAGCCAGGTCGAGGGCCTACATGGACGGGTTGCCCGGTCTGCATGCAAACGCATGAACGCTCCTGATATACTTAATACATATACAAATAAATATTTCGCTTTATTCTTAAATTACCATAATGCAGAAAAGCACCGACAACTTGTGTACATGCAGTCGAAGATGGTTTGACAGACAGACAGGCAACCAGACATACAAGTAAACATAGAAGAGGACGCATGGTCCGGTCCGCTTAAAGCAGACAATTAAACGAATACATGAACGTATATGCGCATATAGGAGAAGCGCAATTTACTATAAAATTTATTTGTTAAAATATTCAAATTTTTTAAACAAAAAATAAACAAAAAAAAAATAAAAATTTACTTTGGAAGAAAGAACGCAGGAAATACGCATAAAAGAGAGAATGTTAACAACAGAAAGAGAAAGAAACGAGAAGAAGAGGAAGAAAGAATTAACCAACTGCAGAAGTCGATGATGTTTTTTTTTTTTTTTTTTTTTTTTTTTTTTTTTTTTTTTTTTTTTTTTGGGAAAACTATTTTGTATTGAAACTTTTAGTTAACATAATCACAGCAATCTTTCTCCTTCAATTCATAGCATTTAAGAAAGAAAAAAAATTGTTGCGCGTACGAATTGTGAAACTGTGAAATTATAATACGCTCGCACCAGTCTGAACTCGACAAGCATTCAATTGAGAAATAAAATAAAATATAATGCAATTCATCAACTCCTCGAAAAAGAATGTTTGGTTGATACGGAGGCTTGTTGGATACACAGTTGTTGGATATGTCAGTTGTTGACAAGATGTCGCTCAGTTATTTCACGGTGTAAAGAGATGAATCCCAAATAGCAGCTTTTAAGCCATCTGGGCATCAATGTTCATGTTTGCAAAGGATATTGATGGCTATCCTGGGTTAATCTATGCTTTAGTTCCTCTACGAGTTCATGAGGACTCCGTTTTTGTTCCCTCTACATATTTTCCATTGTATGCAATCGACTGGGAAATGCTTGTTGACTTACTGCTGACTACTATTTATGGTACAGTAAGCTCTCTTTGAGTCTTTACTGGAATTTGTATAATGAACTTTGAATTTCTTCATCTAACAACTCTTGCCAAGCTGGAGAAGATTTATCGGCCTCAAGACTTTTTGCATGAAATCGCACGCTTTCTAACTCTTTCATAATTTTAGTGCATTTTCACACCAATCTAACTTAATTATTTCCATAGTCTAAGGTGTATTCTCTTTGTAATTTAAAACAGAATGACATGCAATCCCATAAATGCTTCCTTTTGACATTCTTATCTTTACACTTTCGTCTGCACTGAATGACAGCTTGTAAGCACCTGAAGCTTGTACTGTGCAAACAGTAATATCCAAGTTACCTACACATGAAATTTCGGATAAATTGAAAGAGCCAGGCATGTCTTACAAAATTTATTTGTACAGTTATTAGACTGCATCGATCTGAACGTGTAGTATTCAGAAGGCGCTATGTCTGGTGATACGCTGGGCCTGACAGAACTTCTTGTTCATTCGAGTTGCAACAATATTTCCTTGACAACCTTTGCAATATGTGTTTGAGCATTATCATGAAAGGGGAATGACCTTCGGACTGTTAACCACTATTGTTGGTTTATTGCAACAATACATCGTTCACGTTGTCCAATTGGCGTCGGTAGACATCTGCAGTAGCAGTTTCATTCGGCTTCAGCAGCCCGTAACACGCTACACCTTCTTGATCCGTATACACAATAAAACTTTATGGCCATGAATATTCCGCTTCGGTGTAGATGTGATTACGGACCTGGATCTAGGACCAGCCTGTGAATTCTTGCGCTTGGGATTGTCGTAGTAGATCTACTCTTCATCGTCACAGAAAACCATCCCTTTTTTGCCTGGCAAGCAACAAAACCGCACTATTGAAATGGTTTCAAAGTGGAATTTTCACTCAATTCGTATGTGGGACAATTACCCTCCTTTCAGATTTTTCCCATCGCATATAAAAGTGTAGAAATAGTTGATTTATCTACTACTAAGGTGTTGGACAATTTTTTGAGAGTTTGGGCTTGATTTTCGTCTCACAGGACTCACAATTCTTGGCCTTTGATCTTTTTTGGTTCTCCAGGCCGTCCTTTTACGTTCCACCACTTTTCAAAGTAACCACTTTTAAATCGTCGCAACGAAAAGTGAAAACTGTTATATGATGGAGCAGCATCTAAAAGTGTTGAAGGGCTTCGGCAATAGATTGCTTGAAAACAAATAACAAAAGTAAAGGATGTTGAAAACGGAATTTCGAGCGTCTTATAATTAACGTCTGCATACACTGAATAACTCAATAATACTAAATTGACAAATGCTATTTTATGTAGAGAGAGGTCAAAATCATCGAATTGGTCGTTGTGTATGTTGTTACTTCGCATTATCTTTTTTAAATCCCCTGCCAGTTTTCGCTAAGAAAGTAGGTACCTATGGTATTTGGATCGGCTGTCAAACTTTTTGATGCTTACACCGTCTTTTCGCTCACAGATAGGCCCGTGTGTACATTACATAGTATATTAAGCTTTTTCTGAGGCATGTAGCATCCAGAAGGATTCAAGATAGGCGCACATTTTATTTAGAAATTCGATATAATTTTTTAATTGTTTTTTAATGTTTCGTTTTGTTATCGGAACATTAGTTGAGGTCTTAAATGCTTCAACAAACGAAACTGAAATTAAGTTAAAAAAATTTTAAAATTTAAAAAGTAAAACGAGTAGGAGAGAAAAATATTTAATGTCGGAAGCATGGCTTCTTTATTGAAAGGTAATGAAGAAATCTTAAATTTTTTTTTTTTTTTTTTATTGTTATATCATTTCCTTAGCAGACATTGCCAAAACCAAAATAAGGTTTCTTAATAGCGTACGAATCAGTCCAGTCACGTATTCGTAAAAACGCCAGCAACGTAACAAATATACAATCAACAACAATTCAACTTAACAACAATTCATTTACTATTCTAAGATGGCGCAGGAACAAAAAGAAAACAAAAAAAAAAAAAAGAAAAACATCAAGGAAACTCTAATATAACTCGGTTATTCTAGACAATATGTATTCTAGAAAGAATAGTTTCTTTTCAGTAATAGATTATTAAAGTTTCTCAGACGGAATTTGAGGGACCAAGCTTAGCAACCAAACCTTCTTCTTTATCGCATTAAATGTCCAAGAAAAAAAAAAACCCTAAATGATTTGCATGATCTAACACTAAGCGCTTCTCCATCTACTCAATCATATAACCTTAAGCGAGAAGTTAGTGTACAACTCTGTTCAGCATGAACGTTGAGTCCGCTAACTAATAGTACAGCTCGTAAGCTCTAGAACGGAATTTACTCTCTTCCAGAAATAAAAAGAACTTTTCCGAGCTTATATATAACGTTGGGCGGAACTCGCAGGCAATTTAGTATCGAAAATCAGATAAATCGTTCAAGGGGCACGCGGACAGTAAAGCGTAAAATGAAAGCACATTTATTTCTCTAAGCAAAGTTTAGTGAATTTTGACCAGTTGTTTATAAATTATTAAAGACAAAACTGTATTTTGCGGAGAGCACTGCTATTTATGCGCAAAAATGGAAAAAATTGGCTACGGCCACGAAAAAGTTAAAAGTTTGAGCGTTTTTTACAGTTGAAGTCACAATGGAAGGCGGCATTTATTGTACACTTTATAGATTTTTCATCCCAAAAATGTAAGTAGATGACCACAGCAGCGTAAAATGAATGATGGTGAATGTACCAGATTCGCTTCCAACTCTCTACCCTACCATTTGCCCTCCAGCTCTTATGATATAGCATTATATTAAGTTTGTGCGGACGTGTGCAGCACCCAGAAGAACTTGATATGAACTCATTTCATTATTTATTGTATCAGGCGATTCAGAATCATTTTCTAATTTGCATTAAGCTTGGGTGTCCGTCTGTTAATTTCGTTTTTCCTTTTCAACAAAGAGGCCACGATTTTCGGAGATATTTTGATGAAATTTGGCACTCCGAGGTATTTCGGCCCAAGAACGAATGCTATTGAAAATGATTCGAATCAGATCACTTTTTCGACCACTTCCAATCGTTATAAGAGTAAAGGTGTGGCAGTGTCGAGTATTTCATAGTGCGTCGTAGATTACTACAATGTTTTTCCACGTATTCCACGCATGTATTTCTTTAACTGCTCTTTACTGCTCAATACTCCTTTTCGTCATCGTCTGATTAGCTCTCATATAAAAATTGTTGAAATTCTATAAATCGTCTGGCGGTTTTCCGAATTTGATTTGTATCGCACTTTGCACATCATTTCTTGTTGTGCATTAAATCGTCATCGAAAACATATTTTTACATAAAAATCCTTTATCTTCTGCAAACAGACCACTATAGCATCTCTGAAATTATTTACTTATTTATTTTTTGTTCTCCTTTTCAATTTTCATACAGAAGCTTAGTTATTATTATCACACTTTTCATATCGTTCGTTTACCGTAACCACAAAAATTGATTTTTATTTGGGCGATTCTTGAACGAACATATCTACGTCCAACGGCCGGGCTATCAAACTTCACTTGCACTGCAACCGCAGCCCAAAGTTACGGGATACGCAACGAAACATTACTTTTACCATTTGCCATAAGTATATATTTTTAACACTTTTCTTTAGTACATGTGGATTTAACACTTTGTCTGACTCGATAGTATGTAAAGAATTCTTTTTCCTTTATTTTGTATTTTTATTTTTTGCTACGGGAGAGGGAATACCCATCTGTTTTTTTTTTCTTAATAAAAGGTTTATCTGATTTTGGAAATTTGAAAGGGAAAGGAAGTCTTCCGCAAATATTTTTCATATTTTGAAATATAAGTTGCGATGTTTTTAAAAAATGTACGCATGTAGGCGTCTGTTCGTCTTTTTTTTTATTCTTAATTTTTGTATTTAAATAAGTATATTTATTTAATTTGCTCACTTCCTTCCATTTATCTTAACTTTAATGAAAAATGCTAAGCACAAAGAATTTTAAAGTGTTTCTCCAGAGACTCAACTATAGTAACTTCTATACCGTGTGCACACATACATTTGAACACATTTTTAATTCAATACACAAACCCAAATATATATACATACATATATATATATATATATATATATATATATGCTTACATTGAAATGTAAGTTTAACTTGACTTAAGATGATGAGATTTCTCATCTTCTACGTCTGTAAATGTAGTCGTCGTCTTTTCCTTTTTAACAACAACTTGACAGGAATAGTGTAAGTTGTTTTTCTATGCAAGTATGTGTATAGATTCATGAATGTACTAGATGATGGATGTACAAACGTATATTGAAAAAAATATATGCCTGCCCCATCATCCCCTTTCGACGTCTTTACCGCAATTCTGGAGATCAACGAAGTAAAAAAGATACAAAAAAAAAAAAAAAAAAAAAAATAGATGCTTAATGTTCTTTTTTCAGTTGTTACACTTTGAACAGAAACTTAAATATGAAGATGTACCATAAAGTGGCGGCGTTTAGTGTTTGGTTAGAATATATGTTTGAAAAATAAAACAGAAAGACGAGAGAAGAAGATAAAGACGAGGAAAACCCGGGAAAACACTCGTGAAAAGTTTTATTTATCTTTTAATTTAAAGTTCATATCTGTAAGTTAAGGTAGCACGCAATAACTTACTCAGAACGATTTTCACTAAATTATTTAGAGCAAATTAAACAAAAAAAAAAAAGAAGAAAAAGCGAATGAAAGATTATATTTAGCTTAATGTAATTATTTTAATAATCACTACTAGTCAGAGAAGGGCGAAGGCAACTGTTTTAGCAGCCACTTCCAAGCGAAACATCTTTAAGCGCGCTTCAGTGTCCACAGGACACGATATTATTCGAAATCATTTTTATAACAAGATAATTTTCGGGTTTCATTGCGTGTGCGCTTCTCTAAAATTCTTGTGTTTGCAGACGATGTGAAATTGTTAACTCAGTGACTGACCTAGATGGGCTGCAATCTGATCTGACTGGCAATCTGAATGACTCGTGTTCTGTCAACGGTGTCTCACGTAATTTAAGTAAATGTAAGAAAATGCCCTTCTATTGGGTGTCTCTACTGCTTATTCTCCTGTTTGTATCTTTGCTTTAAAGATTTGACCCAATTTTAGCCTTCACATTACGTTTTCCGTTGGCTAAGGCTAAGTCAGTTTTAGACTTTATTAGGAGATGGACTAAAAAATTTGATGATCCGTATATTTGCAAACGCCTACACTCTGCTCAAAGAAATTTTCCTCTCATCGCTTTACAACGCCATGGTTTTCCGATAGAATTCTTCTGTCATATGAACAAAGACTTAATCTGATGCGGCTACCGTCATTGGTCTGGAGATTGGAAATAATTGGAATGGTTTTTATGGTTAAATAAATTCGGGACTGAGTTTCCTCTTCTTATCTGCTAAACATAGTTCCATGTTGGTCTGCACGTGAGTTTATTTCTGTGCGACTGCTCCCATTGCCTCACAAATTATCTACTGTTTGGTGCCTTTAGCTTGCTAAGTAGGCTTCATAATAGGAATTACTATCGCTTTGATCAGTTTGCTGATTCTGTTATTACAATTAACAGACACACTGTTATGATAATGCACATAGTTGTAAATTGAAAATGTGGAATTTAATGAACTGTTGTGTCATGCTGGGTAATATAAGTAATTAATGCGCACTAGACGGTTAGGTAGTTTCTTATGTTCTTCTTATTATTATTATTATTATTATCAATAGTAATATTAGCTTATAGTTTAACTTTCGTGTTTCATTTGGAATTTGTTTTTGTGACAAAATTTGAAATAAATGAAAAATAAATAATCAATCACACTAATATGAGTATTCAATAATAACAATGACACAAAACAATATAAATAGCGAGTGAAAGCATTATGAAGGGTCATGGCCTACCATTAAATACCCTACACCATCTTACATTCATGTTACGATTTGTCAAAGTAAGACGTTATATGGAAAGTAGTCAAAAAAGTGGTCCAATTTGAACCATTTTTAATAGCGTTCGTTCATCGTTCGGCCAAAATACATCGCTGCTGCAAATCTTATCTTATCTTATATATATTTTGGCACATCTTCAACTTCTATTAATCGCTCATCTGCTAAATATGGCTGCGTCGATCTGAATAAGTAGTAATCGCAAGGAACGAAGTTTGCAGAACACAGCAGTGCCCAGTCTTAGCTGAAAATCCCCTCCTTGATTGTATTTCGGGTAGATGGAAGGACGGGAGTATGGTAACTTCAGCTTCACATTTTCCAGGCTTAAGCCAGTTAAAAACACAAGAAATCGCAGTGACATCCATCTCCTTAAACTGTGATATACTGAAAGTTATATCATATCATGTTCATCACTATGACATTATACGAGCAAAATCTTACTCTGCTACATTTCCACTATATTGTTACTATTATTTATTTTTTGATTGTCAAGAGAAGGATTGTTAATGAACACTAATATCGAGTTGAGGATCTACTTACGTATAGTAGCCGTGACGACAATAATAAAAATCTTCCTTTTAGCTTCTTGACATAGCGTGAGATTATATGTATATTTCACTTGTGTAATTGTATTAAAATAGAGGTTAACTACTTTCTCTGTTGCGAATGACTTTGACTTGATTTGATCGACCTCAATAAGATCGGTCTTCACAAACTAAATTGACGTTTCGAACTTACTATGAAATGAATTCCTTTCGTATTCTTTCTTAGTAGAGTTTTATAAATCATTTTTTTATTTTATCTAAAGATAATCTATGAAATAATTAATTTTATTTATATACAATACAAAAAAAAAAAAATTCATTCGGTTTTATTCAATATTTTTTTAATCAATTTTTACTTAAAACAATCAAAAGCCAATGGCTTTTTGCGTTCTTAACTAATATGAAAAAATTTTCCATTTTCCTTTTTGTTTTCTCTTGTTTTGACTTTTGTATAAGATTTAAATGTAAAAATGAAAAATTTAATTGAATAGCATTCGTAATAAAATTGTATTAGTGTAAACGAATTTCATTAATTATTTTTCTCTTTTTTTGGTAATTTATTCTTTTGTTCTACTTTGCTTTACTTTGCTTTGCTCTGTACATCCATCCATTTTCATGGCGTATATGTTAATTTCGTCTTTCTATTTGTAACATACATATATATATATATATATATATATATATATATATAATACTTTAAAATATTAATATATGTGTATATATACCTTATATAAGCACATAGAGATTAGGATATCAACGCTTTTACAGAATACTTGTGTGCTTTTGTATGATTTTGTTAGAATTGAAAAAAAAGTAGGAAAACAAACAAAAAAATAAGAAAGAAAATTAAATTCGGTCGGGACTGAATCTTTTATGCCTAGTACCGTTTACCCCCAAAAAAAGACAAAAGAAGTACAAGAACAAAATTCTCATGCTCTTTAATATGGAGCGGGCGCAGTTGATTTCTTCTATTTTCAAAATAAAAGTTTTTGTCGTAGGGGTATGTGGGCGTTGTAGGCGCTGTAGGCGTTGTAGGCGTGTCTTTTGAAAAGTTTAATTCAATTCCAAATTGTTTTTTTCATTTTCATTAACGGAAGAAGAATATTTACCCCCAAATACTACAGAGTTGCGCAAATAGACAGATGGACAGACGAACAAGCGGACATGTTTAGGTGCATTCAAGAGCCAAGAATTTGCTTGCTTTATGGGATTTTTTAAGCTTGTTTGTGCGCTTTATAAAGGTCTTAAAAAATAATTCAATTTTGATACACTATAATATTGGCTAGGCGTGGTCAATTTTCTTCTTTCGTGTTGTACACATCGCCCATAGAATATGCATTCAAAGTTATGTACGTTTATTTGCTATGTAAATTTATGAGTAATGAGCAAAACAAAACCAATTTTTCATTCCTTTTGAAGAATAAAGGTGTTCTCAATAGACGTGGCGTTGTGGACGTGTCTTTCGACCCATTTGGCCCATTTTTAACATTAAACTGCGTGCAACCACTTTCAATGTTTTTGCCAAATTTGAAGGAGGTAGAAGAGAACTGATCTCAGGTTCAGTTTCAATGCTAATTTCCATGCAAGAGCTTTTAATCCCTTTCGCCAAATCTGAAGCTGAAGTTTGCTGCATTTTTGCGTTTACCGCAGACAGGCGGACCTACTTAAATCAGTTTAAAATTTGATGTTGATCAGGAAGAATCTATACTTTGTGGCGTCTCTGAGGCTTGCTTTTGGATGTTGCAAATGTGTCGACAAACCTTTTATGCTTCTTTTACGTGCAAAAAAAAAAAACGTGTAAAAATTGAAAATATTTTATTAACCTAAGTTAAGTGAAACCAAAAAAAAAATATCTGTATCTGTGCTTTTGAATGAAAAGTTCTTGACGTAATTGATATTCTCTGTTTAAGTCATAAATTGATATCCACAAGAAGAAATTAAGTCTTAAATCGTTTTACATTTACTAAGTAGACAAAAATAAGCATTTATTTATTTGGTTTCGGGTTTTTGTTTCCTTTTTTTTTGTTGTTGTTAAATGTATTAATAAAGATGGAAAAATATCAAAACATTCGCTACAAATTGCGAATAATCTCGCTTTTGTTATTGTTAAGATTTTATTGTTTATACTTTGAACGATTGTTTTCATCTTCTTCATCGGCGTTTGTTTTTTTTTAATTGCGTTTTATTTCCTTTCCTTGTTTTTTTTTGTTAATTTCTTTGATGTGTTGTATACGCGTGTGCTTTGCGCTATGATTTATTAAGGACGCAATCTGGGTAGTTATCTTGTAATTAATTGAAGTGCCTGCATTTCAAGCAATTTTCTTTTGCGCTTGGGCTGGTTGGTGTGTAATGCATTTGGAATAAACTTGCGGTGGATATGAGTCATAT
Organism: Glossina fuscipes; assembly: GCF_014805625.2. NCBI lineage: Eukaryota > Metazoa > Arthropoda > Insecta > Diptera > Glossinidae > Glossina > Glossina fuscipes. The sequence continues at coordinate 2,402,415 of NW_023998427.1, forward strand.
GGAAAATTGTTAGTTTTGCGATTAACAGAGGATTTAAATTAAAATTGAAAAACACTGAAAAACGTTTTCCTTGACCGCATGCTATTAGATTGATTTTAGTATAGCTTTAAACTTTTTCAAAAGAATTATTATTTTCAGATAGGCGTTGCCTTTCACTACTAATGGAAACGTAAGTGAGCAATTCCATCTATATTTATTTATTTTTCTCCTTTTTTTTTCCTTGCGCTAACTGCTTAGTTAATAATTTTAAATATATATTTGCATATATATATATATATATATACATAATGGCGACTCGAAGTCGTCGTAAAAGTTGATGTCGCCTCATAAGCGACGTAGGATTGCAGAAGATTAATAGCAATGATTGAAGTTACCAGCCACTTACTATATAGTCTAAGAATCGTATTTGCCAAGAATTGGTTGTTGCTGTTGGAGTTATCTGTGTATCCAGGTTTAGTTTGCTTTTGTCTGCTTATAAGACCTTCATGCCATTTTCAATAAAAAGTTCGAATTCGTGTGCGGTCCCATTATTAATTAATCATTATAAGCCGGCTTTGATAATATGAGTCAGTAGCAAGAGGTCACGCCGTTGTATTTTCTCCCGGGAATATGAACTGGTTAGGATTGATTTATCGTGAACCTCAATCGCGGTTCAATTTAAGCTAGATGACGCATGGGAACTTTGAGAGTCGGCGGTACAACCTATCTCTTATACGCATATATTCAACATAAATGTTTTGTATTTTAAACCAAGTACTCTTGACATATTCCCTATATGTGTAACATGGTGATAGGCGGAAAGAAGAAGGGAAAGAGATGAGGTGTGCCTACCGCAGCCAAATGCGTGTGTATCGAATCTGTAAATGTTATTGCCTTTCCCTTATCGACCGGAGATACATCCACTACGCTGCAGCCACCTCCCTGTTTCTTTCTTTCTATTTTCTCATTTCGTTCTGGCCGTTACCGCGTTACACGAAGCCAAGTTTTTTTTTCCAATTTTTCTATGCCGTCGACTTACATTTAAAGTTCAAAAATCAGTTGAAACGATTCCAGAATTTTTACGCATTTAGTAAAAAGAGGATAATCATTTTTACAATTTATTTTTCGACATCTAATACTGTCACAAATATTCGCTCAAAATAACCAAATGATATGTATATCATTTAGTTAAACGATATAATAATCGAGTTTTTGATTTATTTCACTGCAAACGTTCCCTGCCTACAAAAAATTTCAGTGGAACATACCCTTTCCTTTCCATTCTCTAACTCGTTTATCAGATGCTAGTAACAATAAGAAAAAATACATTATTATACATCGATCGGCTTGCAGAGTTATTTTTGCCTTTTGAATCCATCAGATAATCAAATATTATTTAAAAAAAGAAATCGAAGGAGATTGTCTTAGAATTTCAATTAACTTTAGGGATGGATTTAGTTACGCCCCTTATTTCTCTACGTTAATTTGTCACTTGTTGTGTCCATGAAATGAGAAAAACGAAACACACACACTTCAAATATTTCCAGTGTGCATTCATAACTCAATACGATCCTCTAATAAGGGAAGATAGCCTGTAAAAATACATCGAATTTTTTTTAAATTTAGTTGTGTTTGTAAAAGCACATAAGTTGTGCATTGTACGCGGGAAAGTATAGAAACATCATGTTAAGAAAATCAATGCATAAGAAAGAAGGAAATATATAATGAGTGACGTCCCACTAATAACTCTGTCTTATACCGTTTAGTTGAGTACATGTTTTCATATAACGAGTTTTCAAAATTATGCATTATATGGGAAGCGATGGAAAAAGTGCTCCGATCCGAACCATTTCCAATGGCGTTCATCACTGAGCCAAAACACGTCATTGTATTAAACTCCATCCAAATATTTCAAATTTGCGGCCGGTAAATTGAACATAAGAAAGCATGGCGGACTGATGGACGGACAACCTTAAACGTATTCAGTTTATATGTATGTACAGAGTACCGTGTACAACGTCCACTACAACGGTTTTTAGGCAAAAATCGACTGAAGTTGTACGGATGAGAGCTATTACAAAATTCAAATCAATTTCATTTTAATGCGAAGAGTACGGACGCTATCAATTTTTACACGTTTATGTACCGGCATCATTCATTTGCGTAACACAATCGATTATAAACAAGCTAAAATGCTTTAACCGGGCAAATCGGAAATAGTTCGCAAACACTTTTCTTATTGCAATCGAAACTTAACAATTTAACGAATATCGTTTTATAGAATTATGTAACATAAAAATTTATAAAAATGATATTTGAAAAAGTTCTTACATAATAGAAGATTCCAAACGTGAGCCGCTATGATTCAAATTTCGTACATTTCAAGGTTTTGTATTGAAAAAAGGCATAATTTTCCACTTATGTGGAGTGCTTGCAATTAAATCGAACCAGCATAGGAAAATTTATTACTCATGAGAAACTGAAGTATAATATACTCCGGAAAATAGGTCAAATGTATTGGGTTCTATCACAGTACCATCGTATTTGATACCTGCTCGTGAGGACTACTTTCATTGCCCTTCGCAAGTTAAATACGCACAGTGCACAGTGAGTAAAGTGCAGCCGAAAAAGTGGATAAAGTGCATTTCAGAAAACAAGCAACGCATAGAATGCTTCTAAAACCTTGTGGGACACGTTCGAAACTGAATTTGTAAATGTTTGAACCTGTTAGGTCAAAGATTCTTTGCCAAGTTTCGTCCAAAGAAAGTCGTCGACTTGCGCGATAATGGCATTTTTCAGTCCATGGTGGAAAATAACATAATGACACAAAGCATTTTCAAATTCAAAATGTTTTATTTAAAATACGAGAAAACTTTCCCATCAATCTAATCTATGTCGAACCATAAAATTATTAAAAATTACACGTCGTTGCCGCAAAAAAGCTCTATTTTTGTACAACATTTTAATCGATGAGAGAGCGTTGAAAAAAATTATGTCTTTGCATCCAAATATTTCATATATACGTTCAAATTTATTCAGTATGCGCATGTACTATATATCACCGATTTGTTTTGAGAAATATATAAAATGCAAATTTTTTTCATGTAATGATTATTTCAATTTTATGTTGAGGGCGGTCGTAAGAATGGTGCGAGCCGATCAGTTGTCAATGAATCTCGCCCTTAGCTGAAAGTAGCTCAGTGAACCAAATATCTCCATTAATGTGGCTTTTATAATGAACACTGAATTCATCGACAGAGATCAGACGATCTATGGACGAAATGGTGTATGATCCTTGTCTGATTATTGCGTTTTAACTTGTTATATTCACTAGCGAAGGAATCGACCGCAGGGAAGAAACCTTTAGAAATTCTACAAAATATATTAATTGTCGATCAATATCAAATACTGAATTGATTGAAGTGTGTCTCTCTATCTATGTGTCGGTCTGTCCGTATCTGTCCGTATGTGCAATGTCCCGGTCGCAAAAATGTGGATAACGGTTTCAAATGAAGCAAAAACACTGGAAGTTCTTGTAAACAGTTTGGTATTGAAAACGACCCAAATCGGTTGAAGAACATGGGCTACAGTGAAGAAAAGTCTTTTTTCAAGGCCAAACAAAAAAATAGCTTTTTTGCTCGTTACCCACAAATTGCAGGACATAGAATTATGACAAATTCCGCGTATTATCTGTGATTTCTTTTTACGCAGCCTATTTTATGGGATTCTATAGTCTTTTGATTTTTCCTTTTTTTTATGATAAAAGCGGCGGATGTAAAAGATTCGATTACAGCCAAAGATAGTTTTCTTACTTATTAATAAGTTTGCTTGATTTCTGCAAAACCAGTCAAACTAGATTTATGCGACAGCCATTTAAGTCTTCTATGGATATACCAAAAATTTGGAGTGGATTTATGCCTTCGAAAATTTCTTAGAAATTCTCTTCTCTTCTTTGTGTAGGGTAATGTTGTGTTAGAAAAATGCCATATCTGAGAATTTGAATTTTCATGAAAATTATTCGATTTTCTAAGTAAAAACGAATTCCAAAGAAATGGGAAAACGAAGCACACATTCATAGCACGTTACTTGCGTCATGTAGCAGGCGATTCATAATAATTAGCAGGACATTTAGCGGAAAAACGGATGAATTTAGGTACAGTAACTTGCTTGTTAAAGGATATATAAGCAAAATATTTGCAGTAGACAAATTCAGCCAAAAAGTGAGTGGGGGAAGTTAGGCGAAAGTTAGTCGCGACAGTCGAGTCAAGAGTGAATGAATGGCAAGATTCGAACGGACAAGATCAGAACGTGAATTAAAGCATTGCAAATAGAAGTTGCTGTAAATAGTTCGTAAACAGATATCGTAAAAATTGTAAATAAACCGTATACTATCCCAAAAGAGATTTGAATAAATGATGTAAAATTATGCAAAACGGGTTACGGTTGAAGTGGTTGCTCTATGTCAATGCAGTGTATGACAAGCAATAATGATAATTGTCTTCGAAGTGCTTTTGTTTCTTTATTATAATAGCTTCAATGATTATTCGATGCTGTACGCTCAAGTCAAGTGTAGCTTAGCGAAATTACGGAACTCACTTACTAGTAAAGACACAAATGTGGGTCAGGCGCAATAGGCTAACTTTATGCTAGAAGCAAGTTCGTTTCCATTCAGGAGGTATATTAATTACGTAAGATTAATAAAAAAAGCGAATATTTTTAGCGCGAATTCAAAACTGATAACAGCTATTGAATGTGTGTGCAAGTTTGAGATCGACTTCCTCATAATCAGCAAAATGCATCTTTGGAGAGGTTCGTAAATATCAAACGTAATTTAAGGTTACTAGAAAACACTTTTACTTATGCAACGTACAATGTAGTGTAAATTATGATGAGCATGAGCGTTTTAGGCGCCAAGAATATTTCTCTTTTAGTTTGTACAATACTCTATAGATATGTTACACTCAATCGGGCGATTCTCTTTTTGTTTGTATGTATACATCGTTCCTTACAAATTTTACGATATTGTGAAGCGTAACTCGATCGGATAATAGCTTATCAATTGTAACCTAATCAGAAGAAGTGATGTGTGCTGAAAACAGGCGTTAGGGTACCACAGTTTAGTGGTGCTAACAACTTTTCCTGAGAGAGTCTTGTTGCAAGGGTCATGGAAAACTGACGACATCATGAGTTTTGACATGTTTGCGCCCGTTTTTCACCCTAACCGTACCACTTCTTCTTGATTGACAGTTTCTGGTGACAATTACATTTGGTTGACGCCACCCTCGCTTCCTAAGTCGAGTCACCATGGAGCATGGATTCAGCATTATGGCCGAGTTTAATGGTTTACTTAATCTGCATTTACTTAAACTTTTGATATCGTAATGGAGTGGCATAATGCTTGGAATTAATTGAAAAAAAAAAAAAAAAAACAAATTTCTCTCAAGTGGTGTCCTTTCTTTTATACAACTCATTGGACACTGAAAGATTTCAAAAATTAATTTGTTTAAACTTTCCTTGACAGCTTCCGTTGCACCGTAAAGCTTAGAGGCAATACTTCTCAGAGGGAAAGGATACTTATACAAGTTGTACGACCTTGTAGTGATACTAATTACATTGCGTTCTCCGAAAATAGACAGAACTTGTTTAATTCCCATTGTTCGTAGACTCAACAAAGGAAACATTTTTGTATTCCGTAATAAATCTACGATTTTCTGTAATTTTTGCTAATTTTGTTTAATTATATACATTTGAAGCATTCATTAAAAACGTAAGAGATCATCGCACTGATACATACATACATTTTGCTTATAATACTCATATCGCGCTTCCAGAAACATGTATTTATAGCTTTGTGTGTTTATTTAATTCGTTTGAATATAAATTTATGAATCATTCGGTTAAAAAATATTTCAAAATTTAAAGAAAAGGTGTCGTAATCACTTTCCTAATTAAATTCATTTCTTTTATTTTAAATTAAAATTCTTGACAAATTTTATTGTAAACATGACAACACACTGAAGCCTTTATGCAGAGTATTTGATGTTCCTTTCAATCTCATTCATTCTTTATTAACGTGGTTTTGCCTAAGCTAACTAACAAACATATAAATGGTTTCTTTATTTATTTCTTTTTGTTTTTTTTAAATAACATAACGAGCCATGAATGAGTTTTGCGCAAAATTTCATATCTGTTTTGAAAATTATTGTTCTGTTTCTTTGTGCAGCGTTATATGCACCACATATACAGCGGCCGGTTTATAGTTGCCGATATATCGAATAAACTCGATAGCTGTCGATTATCGACTCGCTGTAATGAGTAGTAAGCTTATAGCAGTCAAGACAGTATGCATTTTTCTCGCCATCGAATGAAAAAGCCCTTGAATCATAGAATTTGCCGCCGAGGAACATGTACAAATTATGATTGGGTTTACTCGATATCAACAGCTACAAACCCGCCGCATATTTACTGGGCATTGAATATAAGAAGACTTCATGGAGATTTATATATACGTACGTTTACAAACTCGGCGATGATTTAAGGGTTTGGAAGGATCACGATAGAAACCTTCTTTGCAATAATGACAAAATCGACCCGTGGTCGCATGACGACAATTTTGACAAACTCCGCCAGATACACGTCCAGATAATTTGAATAGTTCCATGTTGAAACGGCATTGGCGCGCATGATTGTTGCAGTTGCAAACTGTAAAAGCAAAAGAAAACAAAGAAAAAACAAAATGAAAAGAAATGTTAATGAAAAAGTCTTTTAAAGAATATATATATATATATATATATATATACTTATGTTAGTTTTTGATGTCATATTACTTTTTTTTATCTACATTATTGCTTTGTTGATTTATAATAAATTGCTTGCTTTTCCGATGGCATCTGAAACGATCAACTAATTACCGCCACAAACGCGTATTTTTGGACTATTTTCACTTTATTACTAACGATATTTTGTATTTGGGACTTTCTGAGAAGAGTAGATAAATAAACGTTTAACTAGCTGATCAACATTCTGACATTAATGTGGATAATCCCGATTTCGGAAAAAATTACACTTTCTTAATTACATCCTTCAAATCGGAAACGAAACGATGCTCCATAATTTCGGATATATCCATACTCGTATGAAAGACTCCGAGGCGACGCGGGCCTTGAGCTTGTCGTCTAATTATTCACATAGGCATCTGTAGAGAAGGTCGGTAAACTTGACTTGAGTTCTTATTGGTGTAGGACAACTTAAGCAAATGAATGTTGGCCGATTGTCAGTGTCATTGCCGTCATTAAATCTTTCTCTGAGAAGTATAGCGCAGTCTTAATCTTTTGGTTTTTTTTTTTTTTTTTTTTGGTTTAAATCGGAACTGACTTTCTTTACGACTAATCAAGACAATAGCATTCTTTGTAAGAAAGTGAAAACGGTTAAAGAGTACCCACTGCTGATTTGAGGTTCAAGCTGATTGGTAATATAGTGGGACATAGTGAAGCTAGTTGGAGTTAGAACTCATGTCAATGACTGCAAAAAAATTTAAGCTATGGTAAAAAGACAGGCTACCACGACCCCATATACTTTTAACCTATTAGCTTAAGCGACAAAATCACGTTGCCATAAACATAAAATTGCTTTTAAAATTTATAGACAATAAACAAATAAATTTTCCTATAAAGACTTTTTAAAAGTGAAGTAAGGCGTGATACAGGGGACAAGCGTCAAGCACAATGACGTGACTACAAATTTCAAAATGCATTGAAAATTATGCCCCGTAGATTAGACATCAATATACACAGACAGATAATATTGTTTTAGAAACGATATTGAATTGATCGATATAAAAAGTGGATCGACATTAATTAAGTCTTCGGTTGTGTTGCATTCACCCAAATAAATTTAATGTACCCTAACGTACTATAAGGGTAAAAAAAATATTATCCTTCGGTTAAAATCATTTCATTGTTAGTCTTTAACATCTTCTTCAGAAGACGTTGTCTAACTACGATGCATACCTGCAACAGCCAGCATAAGGCCTTGCAACAACCTTTATATAAAGTTATTCGTGCATCTTACTTTGATGAATAAATCTCTTAATAGAATAAATTCAATGCAAAGCTCTCTGCCATGTTTTGAGCTGTCTTTCATAAAAGAACGAGAAATTTCTAATTATCATTTTGTAACTACTTCAACCAATTGTTCACCATATGACACAATCCCAGTTTCAATTTTAGCGGTAAGTATTCCTTTACATAAACTGGCAATGAGACACGCTTATAGAGCGAAACTAACTGGGACTCTGGAATATACGAAAGAATATAACTTGGTGTTCTTCTGTGAGAAGAGAAAATCGGGCACGATCTAGGCCATACCATTGTTAACATGGAGTCGGCTAATAATGAAAGCTCTTAGGACGATAAGGGGTAGCCATAAGAACTATCTGACGTACGATGAAGAAATTCTTGCAATTTCTTGCTTCAGTTCGCCGTCTATCATGGGGAACTGATGTTTTTTTCAGTATGCTCGGTGATTTCATTTATTGTATTATGTTCGCATAAAGATCTCTACAAAAGTCTTAAACTCTTCAACTAAATTAAATTATATTAATTCTGATCTGCATTCCCTTCGTCTTTAATTATTTTTATATTCATTCATTCTTCTCTGCCTGCATTCAGCCGAATTAAGCCACACTTTTTAGCTTAAAGGCTTAATCTGTGGCATTATGGAGCAAGATATCGATCAGCAGGAACGGCAAAGTTCAAAAATTTTGCAGTTCAAACTACACAAATTATAAAATATGTTTTCTCATTTTTTTTTTTTTTTCGGGCAGGATGTACCAAGAAGCGCACATATCTCTAAGTAATTACACACAAAAAAATTACTGCCACAAAGTACGGTTTACCTTAGTGAAATTGGAACGCGCGAACACCGCCTTAAGAGCCGCGAGTAAGCTTATGAACGGAACATATTTTTATTGCTCGTGCAAAAACTTTCGTCAATCAACGGTAACGACATCAGTGGCTTCATCGAAAATTGACATGAGTGACAAAAGCTTATTCGCATTAATTTGTATCGCCATTATAGAAGACTACAATCATATTCGCCAAATAATTTGATAACATTCGTATGATCTTAATCATGAATTGTATTTTATTACATTGGTAGTGTAGCGAAATTCAAATTGCAGACTATAGCACCACAAATCCAACCTGAGTCTTTCGTCTGAGAGACGGACGGCCTTAGCCGCAAACTGTACGATAATTGACTCTCTTCGCTTATTCTTGTGAGATTTGATCACAAAAATTTTGAAAGGAGGAACGAGCTTGATGAGTATTCCTTGCGTGGACGTGAACGTGCTAGCCACCCAAAGCAAATATATATAAGTCCCCAACTTTTATCTTATTTATAAATCGATCAGACCATCGTTAACAGCGTTAACTTGCAAGCCATTGATAATGATATCTGAAGACTTTTGAGATTACATTCTGATCTATGCATTTTAAGTAAAATACGTTAAAAGAATATTTATAGGCTAGCACCTACCATTGAATGCCCTATACCATTTTGCTTAACGTAAGGACTTGATAGAAGGGCTTTTCAAGCTAACGCATTATACGTGAAGTGAAAGTAACAGTGTTCCGAACTGAACCATTTTTAATAGCGTTCGTCCTTCGGCCAAAGCACGTCGGTGTAACAAATTACAGCAAAATATGTGAAAATCTGCAGCCGATAAATTGATCACAGATTGATAGATATCAGACGGACAGATGGACTCACAGACAGATAAGCTTAAATCGTTTCAGAAAATCATTGTGAATTGTTCGGTATAATGAAAAGTGTTTATAGCTTATGTGCTTCTACACGTTGTACACGATCTCGCATAAACTTCATATACCCTTGTACCATAAATGGTGTACGGTGTAAATATATACATTTCAGTAGTCTTGTTCAAACTTTGAAAGCAGAAAACGTACGGACACACGAACCAATTGATTCGCTAATACCAAATATATTTTTACCTTTGATAGAACCTTTGGAAGTCACAAAATAGATAACAAAGCTAAAATGTCTTTCTTTGTGCTAGCGATGCTAAAAATAACAAAAAAAAACATGTACATATATTTATTTAAAAAACAATTTTTGTTTTTTTATATACATATAGCTTTTTCTGGTTTGCTATGGGTTTAAGTCATTTAGCCACCGCGGATATTTTGCGAAAATTCGTTTGATTTTTAAATCTAAAATAAAATAGTATAAATACATACAGCAGTATTTGAATTGGTTCGATGCTGAGATTTTGGAGGAGGCGGACACAGCTGTGTTCCCTCAAAATATCAAGTTGACCAAACAAACAAAAAAAAAAAAAAAAAAAAGAAAAAAAAAAAGGAAAAAAGGAAAACGCATAGTTCTAAAGACAACGAAGCTTAATTTTGGCAAAGTAAATTTTGGTATGCGTGCTGCTACCTCGAACGCTGAGTATAATTGACGAATTAAATCGTAATGCATTTCAGAGCAATAACGGCAGTGGAAAATAAACGCACCGCAGCAACTAGAGCGACCAAAAGTATCACTGCATATATATATGTTAACGGAAATTTATAAATAAAGAAAGAAACGCATCATAACGAACTATACTTGCCTTAGGACGAATCTTGGATACCTACAGGTCGAGATAAATAATTTTTCTTTCGTATCGGTATAGCGATTAGGCGAGCAAAAAAATCATTTGCCATCAGAGGATAGCTAACGTAAGTTATAGTTCGACTAAATTCAAAATATTAATTTTTCAATTCTTTGATTTTCTTATTTCCCTTGGCTATCGCAGTAAAGTGGCCATCTCTCTCTTTTACCAAGTTAAGTTTCAGTTTGTTTTGCCCCAAAATATTTCAATTTTAGAAATGATGTTAACAAATGAAAGCAAACAAGGGCAAAGCTGATCTAGGAAAGCAGGCGGAAGCCGTGAATTTTGTTTCTTGTTTTATTGAATGAAATGAAATTCAAACGAAATCCGGATAACTTTGTTCTGCACAGTTGCAGGTATTTAAAGTAAAAGCCAGAGAGAATCTAGTAATGCAAAGTGTAAATAAATTGTGGGGGAAAAAAAAAATGCTATAAAAATAAAACTCCATTGCGGATTTCAGCTGCAAAAAATTTTAAATAAAAATGTCTTCGAAACAAATGATTTTTAAAAATAACTTAAACAACCGTTCGTGTTTTTTTTTTTTTTTTCTTATAAACAGTTTGTTGTGCAATACGAACAAAGGAAGCGACAGCATTAGCTGCTTACACAGAGACCTCACAAGAAACAGCAGCCATAATAATAATAATAATAATAACAATGACCACTTTCTTCTGATATGACACATCTGAATTTATGTATAATTATTGCTTAAAAATGAAAAAAAGTGAATAAAATAAAAAATAAAAAAATAAAAAACACAACATTTTTGTTTGCATTTACGTGTGAAGACGTTGTTCCTCCATTAAAGGAAAACCTTTTTTTGAATTATTGCTAATGCGTATAACGTATATTTAATTTGGAAATTAATTAATAAAGGTTCCATTAGCTGTGTGTGTTGGGAAATTAATTAAGTACTAATTGATAATTAAGTTCGAATTCTTTAACAGTTATGCGCAGCTTTTGGGCAGAATGCCTGGATTTAGTTTTTGCTTTACAGTAAATTGTGTTCGAACTTGTCGCGGGCTATTCAAATGAATTAAGTCGAATAATTCGCAGAATGAATGCATATATTTTTGACAAACATGAACATATCGAATCGATTTCGAATCATCCATCTATCCTCTGGAGTCGCGATTATCTTCTCCGTGCCTAATGCGACCAATGCGAAAATATGAACACTCTTTCTAAAATTCCGCATTAACACTTTACCGCCCGGTTGCGGATCTATTTTTCTTTTGGACTGTCGCGCCGAACATCTGTGCTTTTCATATGCTCAGATAAAATTAGGCGTTTTCTCTTCTTATGATGATGTTAATGTCAAATTATATTCACTTTATCTATTGTGATCTTTATACCTTACACCAATTGTAATGGTGTATTAAATTTGTGTAGGTGTGTGCAACACGCACAAGGATTTGACATTAACCTACCTTTTATTATATCGCTTGATTCCGAAAATGAGTTGATCTCGGGCTATCTGATCTAAAACAGCCGGGTATGAATAACGGTAGGGTGTTACACTTGTGGGTACGTGATCTCCGCTAGTGTTTTCACTTGTTATTAACTTAATATTTGTTTTTTATTTAAAGTATGATATCGTTCAAAACAGTCCATCTTTGTGTAGAGGAACATTTCAACAGTTTTGTAGGCAAAATATGTTCCCCTCGTGCCTGCAAAACTCTGCCTTGTCTTTGAGGCTTGATACTTGGATCGTTAGTCATTATATGCATAGATTTTTGGACGGATTGGTAGACTGCCGCTAGGTAAACGCCAGGGATAAAAATCCGGTGAATAAGCTAACGGTCGGTTGGGTGAAGGGAAGAAATGTGTGCATGGTAGCACATATTAGCTAAACGTCTTCTCTGGCTATGTTTTTCTTAATAATTATTATTGAAAGTTTCGGAGGATATAATCGCTTTGCGAATTTAAAACCGATTTCAATGCGTATGCAAGTGAAAGATATATTCCCATTTTGATCTGAAAGCAGAGCCGGTTATGAGTGTAAAACTGAATAAAAAACTCGATCCTGTAGATAGACAGATTTTTTATAAGAATTATATACTTGTAGATATCAGACTTTTTTAAAATGAATATCGTATGACGGTGCATGAAATATATACTAGATAGAGCTGTAAGAAAATATTAATGCGATCGAACGCGGTTTGTGCTGCTTTCTTTACTTAAGAGACACGCTTCTAAAATAAATTTATGATTAAGCTTTTTACGCTTTTACGTTAATGATACAAAAAAAAAAAAAAAAAAAAAACGACTTTGGCAAATCGCATGTATCTCTTTTGATATAAAATTTCTCCGCGGCGATTAATATCTTCAGTCAGTCAGTTTAAGCCGTTACGGAGAAAAATAAATGATTTTAATTAATCTAATTTTTTATATTTATATTATGCACATATACGTATATATATACAATTGTTTAAATGTTCGCTTAAGATTTAAAATTTATTTCTTTTCTTCTTTGTTGTTTTAATATGATTGATAGGCTTTTCATCGTATTTAAATTTCACTTTTTAGAACTTGTTTGGATTTGTATTGCGTTTCATTTTTAAATGAATGTCATTTAACTAATCCGGCTGCCATGATGGCCTAATGTCTGGTGGCGTTATAACTAAACAAAAAATATTGCGCGTTTTGCTTATATGTGTGGGTATCTAGAGCTTACTGGATATTGATACTACTGTAACTAGATTTTATATATAACTGGGTAGTATGTAAACGAAGCCTCACCTCAAATATATTCTCTAAATTCTTTCGATTATAAAAATAGTAGTCATTTAATTCTTCATCTGTTCCTCTCTTAAGCGATTTTTATGAAATATTCTTTTTTCTTATTTTTTTTTGGTTTTAATATATGACCTTCTCTCCAGTATTGTAATTTAGCTGTATTAGTTATATAAGAGAAGAGAGAGAGAGAGAGAGAGAGATGATTAAGCGGAATCTCTCATTTCCTATCCGGTCTTTTTCTTCTTTTAATAGCTAAAATGGTTCCGAACCGTGTATCTGTCTATTATTGACTGTCAAAGCCCAAGCAACATGAACAAGTGTAAGCCGTGCAAATGAACTTTGAACACTAGTTTTAACTGCTGCGAGGGCAGATATGCACATATATGTTGGGCTACAAACTCCTCCCCTGATTGTGGATTATCCTCAAGGCTTGTCACCTATTGATTACCCTTTTTCCTTGAAATTGATGCAATCGTATTTAGCAGATTAGAAGCGGAAACGAATCAATGACTATTTCGCCTCGAAACCACGTAATTTCTATCGTGAAAGCATGCATAAGGTACCTGATGACGGGCAATTGGTGGCTATGATTATTAATTGATCATTAATTAATCTTGATAACGAGTACGTTTTAATTAAAGTTGAACTTTATCAAAAACCGGAAAGAACTGTGTTGACACACCTAACATGTTATACCATATGGCGGCAAGCGGATTTCTGTGATTTACAAGCAAAACAATCAAATTAGTATACGCCCCTTTTCCCAATGGTTAATAAAAGTGTAATTAAATAATTGAGTTTAGGCTTCGCATGTAAGTGTAGTTAAGTCTTTTAACTAGTAATTTGGAAAATTATATGAATATGTATTGTATGCTGCGCTCGTGTCTATATGGCTTCTTTGCACACATATGAATATGAGAAGTGCGTGTGCGTGTGCGTGTGCTATGGGATTTCTTTTTTTATTATTGTATTATGGCAGGAAGTTACAAACAAAAAGAAAAACTTAATATAGCTTTATTTATTGGTAGCTGTAGGCAACACTTTCAACACTAATCTTAAACAAGTTTTCTGGCTATCATTGTATACCTAGTTCTTGTAGTTATTTCCTTTGTAGGTTTGTATTATTATTTTTCTTTTTTTTTGTTCGTTTCATAAAATTCTTATGCATGCTGTGCATAATTAAGAAGCTATCAAGGCAGCAGAAGCGCAAACTTACGTGTTTGTATTAATACATAAGCATATCCACAGACATGTTATTTAACTTGAATAGAATACTTTTGATGGATGTTACTTGGAACTTAAACGGGGCTAATGTATAGGAGCTTCACTACACCAGTTCTTATTCGCAGTAGCTGATAGTAGAGCATAACCGAAGATTCTCTCAACTACATATTAATTCATAAACCCGAAAATTTTTAGAATCTATATAATCATGTTCAGAATGACTATGCGTTTGTGATGGGTTTCTTACAGAAAGCTGAAATGATCGGATATGTACAGAGGAAATTTAAAAAGGACCTCATTCTATCCATAAGAATTTTCTTTACAAGAGATCAAATATTATGCTTGCATGAATTATTTTCAAGGGAATCATAGGATAGGGAATCATGGGATAGGGGATAGATAAAATCATACGAACTACAAGTTCTGTGTACTCCCTATAGGCGCGGTAAAATATATAAACATGACCTTTATTTCTGACTTGGAAAAAATTCAATCTACGGCCTAAGGCAATGCTCCAACATAACCCCATAATTGAAAGCCTACTAGATTTATATCACGAGAGCTTTGCGGCAAGCTTATATAAGAATTTTTGGGGATTACATGGCCGCTGAAATTTTTTCGTAATAAATAATTTATGCCACGAGATGTCTGGCAGTTTGGAACATTTTGTTTAAGCCACATCTCGTCCAAATCGAAGTCCCCTAATTCGTGCCATAAAAAATCAATTGTAATGCTTCTGTAGAGTTCTAGATCTATGGTTACGACAATGACACTTTCATATTCAAAATGTTGAGAATGACCCTTTCAGCCCAAAAACCGAATCCAAAGGTTATTACAGTACACGTAAATATCCTTTAGAAATATATTGCTGTGTTTCCCTTTTGCACCAAAGTAATAAAAATCTATATTTGCGAAGCCATTTACCGAATTGTGATCTTCACCCACATGCACGTAACGTAGCCGGGTTCAATGTTTTCGCACTAAGTTTCAACAATTATCGTGGGCTCCACAACTGTGTACGAACTTGCTGTCTACAAATATTAGCAAAGTCCAGATAATATATTGAAAGGCAAATTGATCCATATCTCAATCAGAAGTGCGTGTTGCTTATGTTTACTTTTGGAAGCCCAAAATGCATGATCCTAAACAGATCCTATGTATATGTGAAAAGTGTGTGATGTTCGTTTTAAAAATTTACCTTAAGTAATATCCGCCTTAAGTAAGATTCACCTAAAACGGAGCGAGCATCATTTTCTTGGATTTATTAAATAAGCCGTACACACACATAATTACCTTCAATTGCATAAATGCTAATGTGAAAAATGCCGATTTAATGTTTTCAGTTTTTTTTATAGCGAATGCGTCTTCAAACCAATAATTTCTTAAGCTTTTGAATTTTATTTTTGGTTTGATATTTTTCTTCTTTTTTCACCGTTTTTTTTTTCGTAATTATGCTGAGCTCTTGCATTGTCAGCTTGTGTAATTCTTAAATGTGTACCCCTCCCCTCCGTCTTTCACTCTTTCTCGTCACGAAACCGTTAGTCTTTGAAAAACCCCTCAATTATATATCTATGTGTGCATGTTTTGACATTTGTATCGGTCTTAATAATCGATGTACATATCTTATTAGATATGTAATCGTAACAAATAAGCTTAACTAATTGAAATCGTATTAAGAAGAAAATGTTCAAATTTAATGTCTTTTTGACTGAGTGTAAAATTGCCAGTGTTACTATATTATGGCACATTTTGATTTATATAAATAAAAAAAAAAAAAAATGATAAACTTAACGAGGAGAAAAAAAAATTGTATTTGACTTAGGTCGAACTTTGTAATACCTATTTTATGCGAGTTTTGTTGTTGTTGTCTTTCAATGAATAAATTTCACGACTTCTACGGTAAATCTACTGCATTTGCCGCATGAGCTATGCAAATAAGCGTTAGGTACGCACTTGGTATGTATGAATAGTTAATTCGAGCAGAGCCTGAAATCGACATCGAGCTTAGACATAAATTTAATTTTCTTACAAGGGACAGGCTATGTTTAAGGGTCAGTTAATGTATGTGGACAGATTTGACACATTGTTTACTCTCGGATTCGTAACCCGTTCGGGAATGTTTGTGGCTATCTTATTTGTGACGACGAAGGTGATCAAAATGATCCCTTCTGGTATATGTAGATATATGAAGCAGAAACGTGCGAAACTTCAGTAGTGCTAGTGTTAAAATTCTGTTATATATATGTGTAGCATGTGACTCGCTTTAGTTCAGTTTTGATTTCAATTTGTCAAAACTGTAACAAGTGCGAGAGGAGTATATTCGGCTGTGGCCGAGTCTTTCAAGGCAACCACACTTCATCATATGAGAAACTAAAAAAGAAAATTGAAATTTTTTATGCCTTCTCTTTTTGTTCATTATTGTAGTATTGGATCCCATAGGGAGTATATAATATATAGAAATGTGTATCGTTTTATCACTGTAAAAAAACAAGTTTTTTTTTTGCTTTTAAAAGCAGAGTTCAGCTTATGTTGTTGTGTAGGTCTGCTCCTTGCCCGATTTGCCGTATTTTCAACACCAATCTACTCACAATCACATCCAGAATTTTTGCTTCATTTGAAGGCGATATTTTAATCTTTACGAGTGAAGTGACGGACAGATAAATGTTTCTGGATCGATTCAGAATTTCATACTGACCTAAGGCATATATGCTTTGTAACGTATCTGCAGCTTTCTTTTGTTGGTGCAAGAGTTTTGCTAAAATAAATATATATATCCTCACGTCTTAGATAGTTTTCAAATTAAGCCGTACTTCCGATTTGCATAAGCGAATAGAAACAGCAAGACGAAGATAAAAAAGTTGGTTTGGAAGTATTTGCTGACGAGGGAGGGAAATGTAAGCTTGTATAGAAGATTGTATAAAATTTTAGGAAGAAACATGAATTAAATTTCAAAATACTTTCCAATCTATGTTTCCTTAGGCTTAACATATCATTTTAATCGTTTTTCCAATTCATTTGCGTCATATATAAATGGTATTCAAGTTAAGCCACACGAAGGATTGTCTATCCTGTCCTGACGAAAAATGATTTTTTTCGGGCACACGGTACAGTTTACCTCCTTAATTTTTCGCTCAACGAAACTGAGGGTTTGAATAACAATTAATGTACAATTAATGTTTTGCTAGCTTAGCAGTAATCAATTTAAAATTAATTTCTCCTCTTGACGTCTTGACATGTTATTCCTCTTTCAAATTTTTGATCATTTTGAAGTGAAACTTTTGGGTACTATCCATTTGGTGGGTTGTTGCCGCAATTTTTAATTATATTAATACGATTCCACTCTACCATCATCAATGCATCATTAATTCATTGAAGCGTTTGAGCAAAAAAATGAACGATAAGAAATTTGGATCACATAGGCATAATTTTTTTTGGACCCCAATAGGCGATATCACGAAACGCAAACTCTTATATGGGGAGAAAGTCTAGCCAATATGCGAGCTTCATGAAAATTATGACTTTGCATAAAAATAATGTGTACTTTTTGGCGTATTATTACCAAAACGAGTGAATAACTCTATCAGGCGAACTGGAGTCGGGTAAGTAAAGGTCCGCGTTGCCCGACCATAATGTTCTTACTTGTTTTTACGTTAAATTGCTATGAAATGTTAGATGCTTTTGCAATGTAACAACGGCTACATGAAAGGGGTCTCAATGGATTGGCCTAAACGCTTTACATTTTTGATATCAGTCTGCTACGCTTTAATACTATTAACCAGTCATTTTTGCATTTTGTGCATGTTACATATATCCTTATACACTTAATATATCTTGTATAAAAGAGATAACAATTTCTTAGGAGAGTACTTCCTAGTATCATAAAAATTCATATGGATTCGAAACTATATTTATAGCTTGAACAAAGTACATCAGTTCTCAAGGAATTTCGTTGAACTCTTTTAAGTTTTTGATTTATGGTATACATATATTTATGTTTGTATATGCTCACATCCAGGTAAAATTTTACTTGTTCTTTTTTCAGTGAAGCATGAAAGTACGCATGTCTATGCAATTTTTAAAATCAGAAAAACCCAGGTAGGGGTGAGTGAATGTTGATGCGATTACTCCCTCCTCACAATTAATAAATTTTACATTTTAAGGGTTTAACTCGCTTGTTAACTCGTCAATATTTCAGGCAAGAAAACCGAGAGTGCAGAAAGGCTTTGTAAGCGAAGAAATGGAAAATGGTTCGATTATTTCTTATTGAGTGCGTACCTCCTGATATTTTCGGGGGTTTTTAGCTTCTTTGAGGATGCATTGTCGACTCTTTCGCCTTTTTTAAATTGAAGTATGCCGTTGCAGTGTATAAAGGGTGTCAGGTTTTAATCGCGCATCATAGATTTTATATTTCCCGTAACGTGATAAAACGTGAAAGTCGTTCAGGGGGTATAGAAAGCTTCAACGTATAGAAATGACAAAATGGCAATCGAAAAAAATCGCCAAAAAAGGAACGAATGTTCTTCTATTAAATGTTTGTAATTTGTTAAAATTTTCTCAACAAAAGATAACATTAATGACATTGCGCTTACAATCTTTACAATGCGTATAGAGATTATGTTTAGGTTTTCGGTGTGTCTCAAACAGAAAGATTCAACAAAGAGTAATAACGGCGATAATAAAAAACTATTAAATCTCCACTTACAACTTTTAACGCACACACAGCGGGACACACAGCAAGGGGTATAGGCATAAAGCTGCCTAATGTTGTTGTAACACACACGATCACAATAACATAAAACGGCTACTTTTATAACTACTACTGTTCAGGTAAAGGAATTATAGTAAGTAAGGTTAAATAGTTGACGGTGTTCTGTTACAACAAGTGTGACCATGACGAACTGTAATGGAGTTTGTTTAACCTGCTGATATAATCTGTGGATTTCTGATATCATGCAAAATAAAATTTTCAAACTTATTCATAAAAGAATGAATATACAATGCCTGGATGGATATAGTTCTATGTAGAGATAAAATATTTTCGATGTTTTTTTTTTTTTTTTTTTTTGCTTCTCAGAAAATGTATGTGAGAAATTGCGAATCTGACGGAAGCAACTGATGCTTTTGTCCACATTTTTTAAAAAAGCATTGTAAATAAATAAAAAAAAGTTTTCACATTTTATGTGCGGCTTATGACGAACTGTTAATAATACTTAGAGTACTTAAGTCAATTATGTAAAGATTGGAAAGGTATTTTATTAAATTAGCTATGTGTCAGTTAAAAGGGAAAAGGGGACCAGCCTTTTATGTTGGGAAATATAGAATTGCGAGACAAGCAATCCCTCTATTTATTAAATATTTGAAAAGAGCTTTTGCTTTAGGCCTAAGGTCGGTTGGATTGGACAATTAACTAAAATGCTTTTCTTGAAAAGCGAAACTTCTCTCGAAGACGCTTGTGGAGTAGGAAGGGCAAATATATAAATCTGCGCATCCCTTGCTGCCCACACACTTGTGGCAAACACGCAACCACTTATAGCAACTGCAAGCCTGAAGTCAATAAAAAGTCAGAAACAGCTGTTGGGAGAAAAACAAGTTCACAAATTTTAAGATACGCCTTCTTATTTCGTTTGTGCATGTCTAGAGACGGATCGGATTTGTGACATTAAGTGTGACATTGAGGATATCAATCGGAAAGAGAGATACTGTCAAACAGTCCTAAAAACAAAAACTCTGAGCCATACGATTCCTTTAATGGGGCGTCTCAAAAGGAAGCTCGAATCTTTTGTAGATCTAGTGAAAATGTTTTTACTTTTCAAGTAATCTTTTAAAACTTATATCTATGATATATATAAGTATTAAAATTATGGATTATTCTCGGTGCTCGTTGACCCTTCACTTCAATGTTACTTGGATTATAGGTAGACAGATATCATGATAAATGAGATAAACATTAAGGTGCACGACTTAATAATTGCGTCAATATAGATTACAAATCGTATACCGAATAAGAAATTAAATATTTATCTAAACTAAGTAATCTGCAGTTAGTTTTATTTTTAAAAAACTTGATCAGTTGATCGCAGATAATAGCCAACCAATACCGATCTGAAATTGGTATGAATCAGAGTTATTAAAAAAAAAAAAAAAAAAAAAAAAAAAAAAAAAAAAAAAAAAAAAAAATATGAACGATTTTACATACGTTTTGCTTTAAATGGCAGATAGATAGATATTCATATTCGCATAAAGGCAGAACAATTTTCTTACTTGCCTTTTTATGATAAAAGAAAACTTTCAAAAATAGGAAAAAAAATTTTTTATTTTTATTTTAATTTTTTTTTTTTTTTTTAATTCTTAGCACAAGCAACGAAAGAATAGTGGATTTATAAACAATAATCTAAAACGTGATTAAACAATATACACGTTTATGTTTGAACTCATCCTTAAACTTTGCTTGACTTTTGTGTAGCAGTCGTCGTTTGTAGATATGTGCTCAACAATTCTTTACACAAATATCTACTTTTAACTTGTTTAACATTCAAATCTAGATTTTAGAATATATTTACCGTTCAAACTGAAAAGCTAAATATGTATTCCTACTATATCCATACTAGGCATCATTTATATGTGCTTGTGTATCTCTCCTCTGTTCCATTTTAAACCAATAAACATTTTCCACATTTAGCCGAAATAATCGCTATAAAGAAATCGCTGGTTTTTCTGGCGTCTACTCTTGCATAGGAAGAGTAATAGTTACAGATTTTTGTAGAGCAAAATTTCTTCATTACAACTATCGCATGGGGTATATTACATTTGTCCAATATATATATATAACGCATAAAAAAACACGCACTGAAGATTATCCGAAGTATACATGTGTTTAATCAAAGCCGAATTAGTGACCTCAAGTCAAGCCGCCGTTACATTTTGCGCTGTGAGCGTTTTCATTTTAAAAGCACGGCTTTGATGTCGAAGCTTTGTTCAGTAGGGCAAAGTTGGTTCTAAATTCCCTAATTTTGGGACACTTGTGATATATTGTATATTAAATTGGATGACATATATACAGAATTCAGAAGGACTTGGTTTATTTTTGAGATATTTTAATGAATTTTTGATGCATTTGGATGTATTTTAAGGCTCAAAGACGAACTCTATTAAAAATGGAGCGGAACACACCACTCCACGTAAAACAACTTATTTTGAAAATTCGTTACATAAATAACTGCTTGAGTGTTATATGGTGTTGGGTATTTAGTGGTCCGCAGAGGCCGCTTATAACGTTTCTACTTGTTTTTTCCTCACTAGGTTCAAAAGTCAGCTTAAGCCGCGTATATGTAATAAAGTATACGGAGTATATGTATGTACGATCTTTGATGTATAAAACATTCGGTGATGGACTAGCTTTAGCGCTACGAGAAAATTGTTTTATTTCGCATTGTACCGGATCGCATATTTTTAGTGTCCGTTAAGAGAAAGCATATAAGAAAATATATATGTTAATTAGATACGTGTCAGCGGGCAGATCGACTTTTTTAAATAATTATAATAATGATAGTAACAGTAATAGTTTATTGACAGGAACAGAAAGATTCCAAATTGCTATATAAGATCAAGTAATATGCACAAGAAATTATCAGAAAGCAATAATAAAAGTTCCTATGGATTGAAATGATAGATTGTAAATAAGCTTGACAAACAGCAGAAACTTTAAAACACAATACGCCAGGAGGCACATATTTTGCATTTATTTGGCTTATTCACCCATTACGGTATACAAACAGTCCGCTTATCTTGCTTGTATTTTAATTATAGATTAATTTAATACCAATCTCAATAATAATAATGACCACCATGTCGTGACATCCACCACAGTTAACCTAGAACTGTCGGTTACCTTGTCGCTTTCTACTTTCCAAGTGTTTGCATTTGCTACCCATATCGTTAAAAAAATTAATCCACCAAGTGGCGGTGTCCATCATGCTCATTTTAGAATTAACCCGTTATCAGGCAGATAATATATTTCTGTTTGAGGAGTGGACAAAATAGTTTTAAACACGCTCTCTCTTGTTTGCCTCATGATAAATGAGCATAAGAAAGGTAAAAAGATAAAATTTAATTACTTGCAACTTTTTGTGGACTTTGCCGATTGCTTCCATTTTTGCACGTAAAGCGAAGAGTGTTTCGTTAAGTAAATGTGGGAAATTTCAGCCTTTTAAATTTTATAATTTCTGAGTAACGAAAAAAATGCAGAAATTTTTGATAAAAAAGCGGAGTTGCGTTCAGTTTACGCTTCACTGCGCGCTTCTGCTCTGACCAATTTGGCCCATTTTCAATACTGATCCGCGTACAGTAACTTCCAATGTTACTATCAATTTTGAGTGCACACACAACGCACACCGCACAGCAGACGCGCAGTCGGACAGACATGGCTAAATCAATTCAGAATTTCACACTGATCAAAAATATATATACGTTATAGGGACCCTGAAGCTCTCTCTCTTTTGGATGTTACATACATTCTGGAGAAAAAAAGCAATGAGTATACCCCCATCTTACAGTGGTGCGTGCATCAGCAGATTTATAGTAATTTGTATTGAACAATCCTATATACTCAATATCAATTAATATAAACACTTAACAGTAAGGGAGGATAATTCATTTTGCTATATATAGCGTAGGCTATTAGCATTTTGATGCGGCTTAGCGAATTAGAAGAGGATTATAAATGATAATAATCAGTAGAGTTCTTGCAAGCAATGTAAAATGCGTTTAAAAGTTCTTAGGTAAAGTTATAGAAAAGTAAGTTAATTAGATTACAGAGGCTCGATACTCGCTACGGAATATTAATAATAATAACATCCGTAGCATAAACAGGTGCGATGAGATTTATTCATTAACGAATTTAACCACAAAGTCAACTTCATGTACAAGCCCTCGAGATTAATCAATTTCAGACGGTCAGCATATGGAGGCAGATTGCGACTGAGATTCCACCTCAAAGGCCTATATGAGAAATCGTTTTCGCGAAGACTCTATTAAATCAATATCACAATCATAGCCCGGAAATTACACTATTGACGCATATTTTCGAATTGATCTAATCAACGTAATGAACAGACTTTCTGTAATATAAAGCAAAGTTTATAAGCATAGGAATGATCTTTTAGGAAAAAAATAATTCATTTCGTTGTTCTCGTACGAAGTTCGTACGAAGTTAAAATAGATGTTCGATATTACAAAGTATAGCCCAGAAAATGTGATAGAAAACGATATCTTTACAATATATTGGGGTAGAAAGATTTTAAATGACATATTGTTAGTCTGTAATGGAGTGGACAGCGTGATGGTTGATAAAAAAGGAGAACGACATCCGCCTTCCTGATGTGTTTGTATCAAACGTTATATAAGTGAAAGTATGCCGAAAAAAAGAAACCTAAAACTGATAATACAGCAATAAAGCAGCAGTGGCATCTTGAAAAGGCAAAAATAACACTAACTAACTAACTCTAATATCGTTCATAGGCATTATATCAAGAAGTATAAAAAATGGACTAAAAAACTGAAATTAATTTGAAAAATTTTACAAACAAGTGAAATGGACCGTAATAATACAGATCAATGGAATCGTAAGGCGCTCCTTGAAAATGACTCCGAATAAACAATTCAGCAATAAAATTTAAATATCTTATATGAATATGCTATGAATTACAC
Organism: Glossina fuscipes; assembly: GCF_014805625.2. Taxonomy (NCBI): domain Eukaryota; kingdom Metazoa; phylum Arthropoda; class Insecta; order Diptera; family Glossinidae; genus Glossina; species Glossina fuscipes. Next base: position 2,426,737 of record NW_023998427.1, read on the forward strand.
AATCCCATATATATAATAAGTAGCAATAAATAGCCTTTCATTCCTACATAGAAAGAATACTAATAAGGAAAGACAAGTGAAAAGACTATAATCGACCGCTGCCCATCATAAAATATCTTACACTAGCTTAAAGTTAATCATATAACGACTACGATGTATGAAAGTACACGAGCCGTAGCGCATCGTTCGCCTCAGAGAGTTACGCTAATGGAGGAGAAAATGCTCGCTTTATGGTATATATGTAATACGTAATTCTGAGTGTTGGGAAGAGAACGATGGAATTAGTATAACGACATCTTCTGTAGCGACGACAATAATAATAAGCTTTGTTGCGTTTTTGAGGGGCATCAAGAAAGGTTGAAAAGTGTCCGTATATATTTTTGTCTGTGTTGGTGTGAAAGCCTCGCAAACCAAATAAATGTACAATAATTCAAAACGCAACCTTAACATATATCCAAGATCATGAATATAGTATTCACACTTGAGTGCGGCTACAAAAAGCGAATATTTATTTAATTTCTCGGAATTTTTATGCAAGTTTCTCTTTACTATTTATTATCTGGTATTGTCGTTCATTCGTCCTTTTGGCGACGTTGTGACTATAAAAATATAGTAAGTGTGTAAATCCTTTCATTGTTGTTATCCATAAGATTTTGATTAAACATAATTTCGTTTAATTGTCGCTCTGTTGTATATATTTTGTAAATACACAAACACACACACAGGCACACACACACACACGCATAACGTATAATTAATATGTAAATTACGGATAAGTGTTTTTAAAGTAATTGTTTAGGTGTTTTAATGTCGGCCAAAGCCGAACATGTAAAGTATACTTCGTCCTTCTTTTGTTTGTTTATTTTTACTTATCCAGACTAAAACAAACTCATTATTGATTTCTTGGTTAAAACTTTTCAAATTTAAACTTCTCGCTTCAATACACTCATTTTTTAGTTATTTGCATCGTATTAAGCGTTTGGAAGTGACATAGTTATTTATTGTTATGAATGGTGTACCAAAATTAACTGATATAAAATTTTCAATTTTTGTGTTCGATGCCGTAGAATAATTTCGAATTATTTATGGTCCCAAGTTAAGCGACATGTAGTGTCAATAATGCCATGCAACGCGCCACCCCCCCCTCGAGACGAAAAGTAATGCGGTTAGATCTAGACAACGTATTGTGATGTAATAGGCAGTGATAGTCAAGTTTATATGACTTGGACAGCCATTGATCTTTTGTTTTAAAGTTTATTTGTATTTCTCAGTACTTTTTATAAGATTCTTTTATTATTATTATTATTTTTTTTTGTTTAATTAAACATTGAGTCGAGAAGCGAGAAAATCATTTCTTCAATGTTACGTGTCATACACAGTTTAAATTTGCCAGGTTATTTTGGAACACCCTATTTTTACACTGCCTGCACTTAGTTAATACTCTACCGATATTCCCATGCCTCTATTGCGGCAATAACGTGCAACCGTGTTTATAGATTATTGCCATTAAAAGCACATTTTCATAAAATATTTATGCTTTTACGTTTTATGCATTTTCGGTACTTTGCAAGAAACGACAACAGCAGCTTGACAAATTGCGATCGTTTTAAATATATGAACAAACACCTCTGACTTACTGATAAATGCGAATGCGTACGTGTAACGTGTAAATAATTTTTGCAATACGTTCACATTCTCGCATAATTCTATGCAGGAAAATTACCTAAAACAATAAAAAAGCAAAAAAAATTTAATAAGACATATATTGCCTCACATTTTAGAAAAAGCTTTCTCTTAATAACGGCAAAAAACATAGGTAGCTGATATAAATTCAAAGACAGACAGACAGACAGACAGTGTTTTCTTTTTTTAACGTTTTGTCGACTTTTAGATGTTACGAACGGGATAATAAAGCATTCACATAACTCATCCTTGGTTGGCAGTAGCTCTTAAAATAAATTTTATTTTTAATAGTCTACCTAAGTACTATGTACTGTATACATGCTGGGCTCGTGTTTTCTAAATTTGAAACGTTTTCACTATGGGCTTTTTTCTAAAGTAGCTGGCTTAAGACTCTCTAGAAATTTGTTTTAGAGGTACGGTAACTGACTGCACTGATATTCAATATAAGTTTCATAACATGAAGTACTTTAAGAGAAAATGGCAGCATCTTTTGTTCCAAGATGGAGGGATAAACTTGTCGAAAATAGTTTCCTAAGCATGGATATGGCTTTCTTCACTTTGGGCACTCCGGTTTGTTCGACGATATCGCGTTTAAGCCAATCAGAAGGATGGGAGCGACCATTGCAAATGCTTTGAAATAATGATAGATTCTGCTTATCTTAATTACAACGGATTGTGCAAAAAAATTGACTGAAAAGCGGACTTTTGGAAAGTGATAAAAGTGTAACCGTTAAAAGTCCCATCGGACATACGCGCCGATACCTAAAAGTTCTTGTTGTTACAAAAAATGGAAAATCATGCATCTCTTGTTATTTATACTGAACAATGAAAAGAGCCGAAGAGCTGTAAAAGAGTTGTATTTCAAGAAGAGTGTAACATATTGTTCCGAAAATCCCAAATCCAGTTAATTTCAACTAAGTAATTTTCCCTAATAATAAATTGCATAAAGAAGGAAAAACCAAATGCACATTCGCATGCGCGCCATGCAGCTGCAGGCCGAAGAAAACGATTAGCGGGAAAAGCAGACAGGGATTAAATATAAAAACTAAAACTGAATTTGGGTATAGTGACATGCTTGTAAAAACGTATATAATTAGAATATTTGCGGAAGGGAGAGCTAGTCGGGCAAGAACATAGAGGTGGAGAGTACGGCCAAAATAAATTGTGAATAATCCTGCATTTAAGGAACATAATTGTAAAGAAATGATCCTACTGTTTAGGAATATAATTGTAAATAAAAGAACTTTGAAGTCTATTTCTCTTGACCAAAATATCCGCGATCCAGTGATACGAACTGCGTTCGTTGAAGTTTGAAAGTTTACCAGAAAAAAAGTAAAGGCAGTAAAAATTATTTTCGACAATTGCGAGTGGAAAGCCTGCCAGAATCCCTTTCGATTTGAGATTCTTATGCCTGCCTGCCTGCCAGTGGATTCTGCAACGTCTTCAATTGAAAATCTGCCGAATTCAGCTCATAAGATTATTGGCATGAGGAGTATATAAATGATTAAAAAAGCGGTCAAATACATATTAGGGAATATTAAATATTTTTGTCAGCATTCAAACTGACGTTTCCGTGTGTCGGAGTAAACAAGATTCGCGGGTTCACATCTTGGATGCGGAGGAGAACACTTCGTTATAGTTACAGTGAGTACTCAGCTGGTAAACGGATTACACTTAGCGATTGAATATGTATCGGTTAGGTTGCGACCGCCACTCCCTAACTCCTTCCCTTTCTCTACCCGGTTCTGACTATCGCCGTTTTACACGTATATGGGTCATTCCCTGACTGATTGGTCATATTAAAAAAAGAACATATGTGTATCAAAGTTTATTTTTCAATAGGTGGGAGTAGGTCGTCACAAAATAAACCTATGTGATTCATAATATATAACAATTTATAACAATTGTCTGTGTCACGTAACTATTATGGAAACATTTTCATTATCAAATATTAAAAGTTGCAAGATTTTACTATACAAAGCCGTTCTTTTCGTACGAAGGGTTATGTTAAAAGCGTCCAAAAAATTAGCTCAAGCCATCTAAATTTTTTCGCCTTCAGGTAGTATGCCGAAGTACTATTAATTGAAGTTTCTTGTGAAGAGGTCTTGAAAATTGCAAATATTTTTTTATAGTGACATTTTCAAACTAAGTTATTATGATACAGGGAATAATCGTCATAGTGGTCCCATCTAATTTCTACTCAATAGCCTGATGCTACTTTAACAAATTGCAAAATATCTTAGAAATTATGGCCTATAGGGTAAACAAAAACACGTGGAAGAGACGTTCCCTGACCTTTGGGTGATATTAACAAAAAAAAAAAAAAAAGAAAAAGAAACTAACAATAAATTTGTAGTGTAAAATATGTTAGTTTTATGAATTTTTCAAAGTTAAACAGGTGGAAAGGTTAGAGTGGGCCCTGATCCATCATTAAATACCCTCCACCGCTTCACTTCATAGAGTTATCGGAATAACATTCTTCCAAAATAAGATGTTATATGAAAAGTAATCGAAAAAGTGGTTCGATCCGAACATTCGTGCATTGTCCGAAACAGGTCGATATGCCAAATTTCATTAAAATATTTCAAAAGTTTCGTCTTGTAGGTTGAACAAAAAATGCATGCAAAACAGACGGACAGACAGACAAGCTTAGTATGACGAAACAAGATTCTATCTCAAGTCCTTCTGAGCACAAATTAAATATACCCTTGTACAACAAATGCTGTAGTGTATAAAAATGAATGATATTTAATCGGAGACATGATGAGAAAAGAGAAGAGAGTGAGAGAAAAAAAAAAAAAAAAAAAAGAGAGAGAGAGAGAGAGAGAGAAAGAGATATTTATTAATATACTTATACTCTATCGCGTACTAAACGATGGCACATAATTACGATAATAATTTCGTTAATGTCATTCCAAATATTGTTTGCATATTGTTGCTATTGGTATATCACCGATCGCACTTGAATGCCCATTTATTTCTTTTGCTATCTTGCATTATGAAAAATCGTGTCTTCAGTTACCGAAAATTGTTGCTAGTTGATTTTCACATTTGCGGTAGTTCAATTCGTGATATAACAAGAACGCGCATCATAGAGCCAAGTTATTATTATTATTATTATTATTTTTTTTCAACTCAATTGTCAATTGTATATGTTTTTACTCTTATTCAGGAAGCTATGCTTGTCTCTTGTTACAATTATCAATGAGAGTAAGTGAATTGACAATATTTAGTTTCTTGATGGGTTTTGTCAAGCTGTAAATGGTGCGCCTGTAGTGAGTTTAGAGCAAATAATGAAATAGTTTTTTACACATGCAATCGAAGTGCGGACGAATATCGGTAATATTTTTTATTAAGTGTATGCGCAAGCTTTTGCCGATTTCGAAAGAAGATTTAATAACAAGATCTGCAAGGTGCTAAATAAAACTGAGATTTTATGCTTTACACACATCAAGTTTAAATAGCACAGTTTTTATAAGCTTTGAATAGGTTGAGCTCGGTGTCATAAGCACATTCCAACGTCAGAGGTGGCTGAAACCCCTTCTCTCAGAAAATATTTACAAGACACTGCAACTGCTTTTGTTTTTATCGATGACTCGTTGTCTCTCTAGGCTATTATTTGATTCTACTAACAATAATTGGAAATGCATTCTTGCATAGATCGCATTGTTAGTTCGGCACATTTTCTCACTGAAAGAGTAGAGCATGTCATGGCTAACGATGGATGATGCCTTAAATAAAATTTTTCATAATATTTTTTATAACAAATGTTCAATGTTAATAAAAAACTGGCAGAAAGTTAATAACATTCTTGATACTGGGAATTTCTCTCAAGTTAGGATTTACGTTTGTGGATTGTGAAAATGCGAACCCCAGACTTTCTAAGGGATTTAACTAATCCGTTTTAGAATCGCTTCCTAATAACAGACATAAGTGCTTTTTCAACGCGAATTTCTACATTTTGTCGATGTATAGATGAAATCGCTACGCACGTGCATCATCTGTTAATGGGGATAAAAGTGACCCATATATGCATAAAACTTCTTCATTATCAAAATTTTGTCGCAGTCTTTCAGTAGTGCGCTATTCGAACATCCTTACATCCTATACTAGTTGTGGTACAAGGATATGTTTAGTTAGTGCGCAACACCTAGAAAGGCTTAAGACAGATCTATCACATATTACACCGACCTAAATTTGCCTGTCCGTCTTCCTGTACGTTCGTATAATCTCTGCCAATGTATCTTTGTGTTGAACCCACACGACTCAATTTTTGAGATATTTTGACTACATTTGGTACCGTCACGTATTTTTTGGCACAAGGACGAACACTATTAAAAATGGTTTGGATGGGTCCACTTTTCTGACCGCTGACTCTATGGTACTTCCAAAATTTTGTAACAAAAATGCCTTCGTAACATTATTTCAGCATCTTATATTGTTGTGAAAACTTTGGATCGGGTGGGAAAATCTTTTGAACTATTTGTGATGTTACTCTTCCTACGGATTCTGAATAATTATATTGTAAAAAGATTTATTGGTGAAAACTGGCCCGTAACAGTAAATTGGCAGGGGAATCAATCTTGCTGAACTTTTGGAATACCACCGCTTATAAGGATTCTCAGGAAAGGTAAACCCTTGTAGGCCGAAGAAGCCTGCTTTTTGATGTTTTATGACGAAAATTTGTTCATAAAAATTGAATGGAACAAATTTGGTCAACATCTGTTTCTTGGACACCTCTCCATGTTTACGAATCCGGGCATCCATGCAAAGTATACTATTGCTTGAAAATGATGTGTAATTTTTGATGTATTATATTCAAAACGATTGAATAACTGTGCTAGGCGAGGTGGGGCAGGGTATCTTATAGTCTGCTGTGCCCAATTATAAGAACTTTACCTGTATGAATTAAGCGAAATGGTATAGGGTGTTAATCACGGTACATGGCCCACTGTAGTCCACGAATATGATACCGTAACGGAGATTTGTAAAAAAAGAAGCCTGCAAATGCGTCGCTTGTTTTCGCTTTGAAAATCTCGATGTTAAAGGTACGCTGTACTATAATCGATCAATCGTTGATACAGTCCGGGAAATTTTTAAACGAAATTGAAGAAGACGACCGGCACCTTTCTTTCTACGACCTCGTTGCGGAACTAATCTTTGACCAGTGAATGGTTTGGAATCACTTGCATAAGGAGGGATATAAAAGGGATAGTTAATGAAGCGAACTTCCGTCTGCGAATCGTCCCTTAAAAATAACGAAATGAGGTGTTTTTAAAGAAATTGATCGAAAATGCATCGCATACGAAAATAATGTGTGAAAAAGATCGAGAACAATTACGGCTTCAGTAACGACTGCAAAGCTCAGGTTGACACTGTGTAAGATTATGCTTGGGAGTCGTACATCTTGAGCTGCTTGAGCGTGGTTGGATACTTCATTTCACTCTGTACTGCCAATAACTAATGCCACTAGTCAGCAAACAAGGTAACACGAGCGGAATTGATCAATAACAACGACATCGTATTCTATCGCCGGACTGCAGACATTTTTAATGGCTAAACAAAAACATCCATATTATAGGATGCAACTGAATGCATTTATACCATTTGTTTCGCTTCCTTCATATTTTTCTGAAAGAAGTAAAACTGACTTCAGAAAATCTGTAAAATTTAATTGGTCTCAGTTTCGGCTGAGGTGCCGCAAGCTCGTCGTTGGTCAATGTCTGCTCAGTCCTTACGTATTGTTATACTTATTATAACTTAAACCTAACCGAAGACATCACAGACAAGACAAAAGACTTACAATGATGGACGGTTTGATTCCTTATAGCACATGCATTAATCGTTTTATATTAACGTTTGATACCAACAGGTCATCCAGTAATATTAATCTGCTGTAATTCGCTTAAGCAGGAAATGTCGAACAGTTAGAGAAGAGCAATTAGGAGGAATCAAAGAAGCAAGGACGATCGACTGCGGTGTGGAGAAAAGGTTATTGTTAATAGTAACGTTTTATTAAAACCATGAAGGCTACATTGAAATATAGGTAAAAATGTTGCGGACCTGCCCTACAAGAAAACGGTCAGGACTAGTAAGAAAAATATGCCATCATATGGAAATACCTTGGTGAGTAGTAGATTGGGAATTTTGAATTAAATAAGAGCTTGAAGGAAACTAATCTGTGCCATTGTTCCTCAAAGAGTACGAAATAAGTGGTAAAGTTTTGCTTTAAGAAGTGAATCCTTAGAGTGAATCAGTTAATTGAGAGCATTAACCCGCGGTCCCCAGCAATTTATGGTTTTTACTAAACTTATAATCTAATTACAATGAATGTATTTTACATATAAATTCTTCGAGTGGCCGAACGATCCACGTGTGATAATTAGCTCTAAAATACAGGAAATTACAAACAAGAAAATAAAAGCAATGAAAGAAATATTATATTAAAAAATATATCGAATACATAATGTGTTATATAATGAGTGTTGAAGAGCGATGATAGTGATGTCATAATGGTGTAAGCAAAAAAATTCCGCCTTGAAGTGTGAAATTGATTCCTTCGACACGTTCAGTGACAATGTGTCCTTACCACAACCAGTGTAGGGGATGCATGCCGTCTACCTGTGCATGTGGCTTTAACTTTTCGTAATTAATAATGAAGAGCTTGACCACTTAGCAATGATTCAGCTCAAGCCGTTTATCCAATATATAGTCAAATACTTAGAATATACGATGTTCGCTTTATTTCGCAAGCAAATATCGTTAATATAGTATATATAATATAATATATAATATAATATATTAATATAGTATAGTATATGTTAGGAATATTGACATTATTGAATTTGCCATTTTATTGTGATATCGTGGTAAAATATTGTAGGACAAGAAAAATGGCATTAAACCAGATTTGTTGTGGAAATTATTAAATCAAATTTTAGTATAAACAGAGATAACATATAAGAGATGTTGTGTATAAAACTATCATTTATACAATGTTCAGAAGGCCTGGTTCAATGGTCTCAGTTGGGTCGGCTTACTAATGCTATATAATATCTCGTAACCATTAGTCGATCCGTAGTTCGCTGTATAGCATTCAACGCCTGTAAATACTTGGGCCATAAGAACGCATCAAATCTTCAAATTTGCAACCTACTGTTTAAGGAAGAGTCTGGCAGCTTACAGATAAATCAGCGGCAGTGTATCGTTGTAGACGTTACATCAATAAAAGTACAGTGTAGTTACAATCATAAAGTAATGAACACTTTGCTCATTGCAATGCAAGCTTATGGCGACTGCAAGAAACTGAGTGTAAGGCGCTTGCAACTTTTCGCTTGTATTCCTTTTCGAGAGCTTTAGGGAGCATCTATGCCATATTTTGCATTTTAATTGCTTTAGTAACAAGCTCTATAACTTTTTTCCGTTTTCCATATGGATTTGTTTATTAAAATAAGTAAAGACTTGTTCTTTGCGCTTTGTGAAAATGGAAAAGTTTTTGGTAAAAACGTATAAAAAATTATAGAAAATTTTATAGATAAGCATTAGTAATAACTTTTGTATGTACACCTTTTCTTCTTTTGTTTATTTGTAAATGTTAGATTTATTTTTAAGCAATCTATAGCTGCATTGTTACTAGTGTTGGAAACGACATATATATGTTTATATGAAGAACGTACACGAAAAGCCGTAAGATACAAAGACTTGTGAAAAATTGATAGTGAATGTAATGTACACTTAATAATACTTTGACTGTCTTTACTTTTTGTTAGTGCATGCTGTTTGTATGTGTGTTATGAGTATTAAATGTCATTTTAATGATCATATATCATCAAACATACGCAAACAAAGAAAATATTCGTGAGCATAAGATGTTAAGTTGATATTGTCAATAGTGTTTCTTTTATTTTGTGTAAGCGATGATTTGTGACTAAGTCGACGAGCACAGTGGGCGAGGGAGTAATGTGAAAATGTTTACTTGCAATTTTTCTAATCTTTTATCTGCTCTTGTTGCAGTACACAAAAAGGAATTACACGCTTGACCCACATTAAAATATATATATATATATATATATATATATATTCTATGGGAGGGAGGGCAAATAATTTTGTCACTTCATATGTAGGGCCTACATTAATTTGCTCGATCATTGCGAGCTTTAAATTTGGAATTATGTCGGCGTTGAGATTGAAATAAATTTATAGTGAACTTATTTCAAACTTAAGAATAATTAAGTGCAGCACTAAAAATCGTATGAGGCGATCGAAAAGAAGGCGTTAAGAGATTGCATGCCAAGATATTCAATGCGAAGACGAAATGTTCATCTTATTGCCTACCATTGCAGAAATTTCAATATGACGATAATTTTGAATCTTTACGAGAAGTCTCTCTCTTTCTCTCTCTCTCTCTCTCTCATGTATGCGTAGGATGAAAACGATCTTAACCAATTCACTGAAATGATTACAAACAAGTAAGAAAGTATTTGTGTGACGGGTGGGTATCTAAGATTCGCCACAAATTGCGTAAATTTGTCCACATTTGCCATTGACTTGGTTTCTATTATATATATTGGCCTAACGCACACTTTTACATGGCTGCGCTAAAAACCTAATAGAAGATATAACGTGGGATTTAAGGGATTTAAGTACATTTATGTGAAATAATGAAAAGCGACTAAAGGAATAAATTTGTTTTGTTATCTCATGAAAGACCACTTTTAACTTTTTACCCCATTGTGAACTGATTGCAGATAAAACACGACATTAGACAATAAAGTAAAGATGTTTGATATTACGGATGATATTAGGCAAATGCACTAAATGCAAAAAAGAGGAATAAATGAATACAACATAGAAAGGAAAGTTTCTAAATAAGTAAATATGTAAAATGTATTGCATGTTAATAGAAAGCAATAAAGTTATGTACACTTTTGGGTGTAAACTTTGATAAGCACTTCCTTAAACTATTTTACAAGATGTAAAGTCATTGATATGAGTGTGTCAATTAACCAGTCAAGAGCATTCTCACATCTAACTTTTAGGTAATCGCGAAGCACGCAACGAATTTGCATTAATTTTATTTATTAAAAGTTCGATATTTTGTTCTCTCTGAAAATCATATGGCAAAAGGGATTGCTTGCGATTCTAATTTTAAAGGAATTCGGCAATTTTTAATTAATTGTTATTCAGTTATCGCTATATAATTGCCTAACTCACAAAAAATTATAAATTAATTAAGTTTACTCTCTTCTGTTGTCCTGCTCTGTCGTCGACGACTACGGTTTTGCTGCAAATCGGTCTTCGGTCAATTTTATTCGTAATTAAAACAAATAAAAACCCTATATTGGGGCGTGGCAAACCATTAAATACCCAATACGTCTTTACTTAACAGAGTTATTCATACAGCGACTTTTTAAAGTAATATGTTAAATTGGGAATTTATCGAAAAAGTGGCTCGATCCAGACCAATTTCAATAGCGTCCGTCACTGGCACAAAATTTCATCAAAGTATTTCAAAAATTGTAAAAAACTTGTAAGTTGTGCATAAGAAAACAAGATGGACAGACGAATAGACCAATAGTCCTTCTAGTTTAAATCAATACACAAAACGATTCTGTTACATACATTCGCACAAACTTAGCAAGCTCTTGTACTGCAAATGGGGCACGATTTTAAAATTCGCTTACAAAACATGTTCACTCAAACTGAAAAATGAAAACTTTAAAAACAAATGCTATTCAATATCCAGTGGCATGCTGGTTATCGGTATAGATATGAAATTCCATTTAAATATTTGCTACCGCCGCTGCGTGGAGTTTAAATTATAATGGAACGTCTGCATCGGCCTGCAACTAACAAAAGTTTGAAAAGTATCAAAATTTCTTATTTATTTATTATATACGCTACATGCAGGCTGTGCCATACATTTTAAACGCGAGTATTTATAAAAGGCAGAAAGCACCTGTTAACAAAACTATTCATAATTTATACCTATACCTGCAGTTGGGATATATTGAATGTGCTTAGATTTATGCAAAAACTTACTCAATTCAGAAAATCATTTCAGTATCATCAAATTAGCGTGTCCGTCCCACCGTCTAAGTGGGCATAAGCATATTTGTGACTACAAATATGCAGGTTGCCGTTTTCGGGACTTTTTAATGCAATTTGCTGCACTGACACGCTCCGACGTAAAAACGAATCCAAGCCGGTTTTTATGATCACTTTACGTATAATGCCCTAGTATGCGAAAATACTTAAACATAAATAACGAGTTCTTAGAGTTTATTAAACTCTCAAGTATTGTACTGTATTCAAGTATTCATTGGTCCGTCCTTCTTGAACAATTACAATTGTTTTATTTAACGCTACTTGTTCTACATTAGAGGAGAACCAATCAATCCATATTTTTTCTTTCCTTTTCCTATTGTCGCTATATATCGGTTAAATGTTTCATATTATATTGTTCTTGAGTTTATTATTATTATTACAGTTATAACAATCATGGGATGTATTAGTTTTAGTCCATGAGCTATTACCTCTCATAAGTGGCGTCAAATTTTTGCGTAATCAGAGCATTATGTACCCCATGTTGTAGTTATATTATGGTTTTTACTAAATACGATAAATGCTTAAGTAGGGTATCAGATGATTTGATTTAAGCCAAACATAATTTCCGTGTTTGTAATTTCGTTTTCTTTTTCATGTCTTTGAAGCGTCTAAACTCATTTTGTCTTTTACTTTACGGCACTCTGGCAGTGCACGCAGAAAAGTTAATTAAGAAAGATTCTTCTCCTTTTCTTAGTTTAGCAAAGTAAGCACAATTTTCCGAGCAAATTCAACCTACAAATATTGTAAGTTATGGCACGAGGAGCTCTTTAACACATACATTTGCTTGTACTTACCTATAATAATAAAAACTACATTGATGTTGGCTATCCTATCCTATTTGCTTTCCTTGCAAAAGCGTACTCTTACAGTATGTTAAGTTCGTCGCAGCGTTTATAATGTGCATACACGAACATATCAAATAAACATAATTAATTCCTTATGGGAATGATAATCAAAATTAACTTAGTCTGTTCCTCTGCCTGTTATTTGAATTTGCAAAGTTTGATAATTTGATAACGTAGCAAACACGATTAAAATTATTTGAAAATTAAAAGAGGGCCAATAAAACTACTTCGCCAATGAGGTTTTAAATGAAATCTGGTTCAAAAAGTTATCTGATTGGAGCTTTTTTCAATAGCATTCGTCCTTGGGTCAAAACGAATTTCATCAAAATATGTCAAAATTGAATGCAAGAAAACAATACAGACGGACGGACGGACGGACGGACGGACGGACGGATTGACGAATAGACAGAGAGACAAGCTTAGACCGATTTAGAAAGTGATTCTAATTCGATCGGTTTAACAAAAGCTCGATGTATCTCAATCCCTTCGGGGCATTTCATGCATGCACTTGTACCGCAAATAGTGCAGGATATGAAAAAAAAAAAAATATGATTTTTCCACTCACCGCCTAACTTATGCAAATAGATGACAGGTTTTTGTAAGAAAATTATCGGTACACGCGATAGACCTGCAACAAACCAATATAAATGCAAATATTAAAGCCTAAGAAGAAACGAAAGCCAAGTTTTTCTATTGTCAGATAAAGGTTGTGATGTGAACGAAATAATTTTGTGATCAGGCAATTGTTACTTTAAATCTTCACATTCGTACCACTTTTTCATTTCCATCGTCGAATTTTTCCTGCTTGAAGAAATGTATCATAAAATTTTTTTTCACGTAAACAACGCTACGTCTTTCACGTTCGCACCTAATCGGCACATTATTATTTAGTGTGTACTATGACGTGAATTGCATTTCATTTTCCGATCATTTATACGTTATGTGTATACATACGTATTGCGAAATGTTGAAACGTTTTCGACGAAAGCTTGGCTGAAAGCAAAACGCAAATAATTGCCTCTTATTTGCTAATTTCAAATTTATCTGTGTTTACTTGTAAAATAACTTGTGAGCAATCGAATTTCGTAATTAGGGCTAGAAATGTTTACAAATAAATTTCAAATTCTATTTTCCTTTTTATCGATACGTATGATTGAGTATAATATTATTTAAATAAGGTGAACTCAAATTATTATTTTTTTTTTTTTTTTGTGAGTTGCAAATGTTCAAAGGTTGAAAGGAAGCTCTGATCGGCTTTTTGTAAATTGAAAAAATTATTTGTATCATAATCGAAGTTTTTTAAATTCGTTTTTCCAATGTTTCTTTCATTCTAAGACACTTTTTACGCTTACCTAATTGCCTTTTAATACTAGAATTTCCGACGTTTTCCATTTACCTATTTCTACCAAAAGGGATCATTTTGATTCTCCTTCCAGTTTCGGCAAATTACATGCGGTACAAGCAAGATCAAAATATGGAAAAGGATCATAATGACGTAGGCGGTAGTTCTTGTGCTAATCATTGCCTCGTTATAATAATAATAATAATATTAATAAAACAAATAAATTTGGTTTTTTGTATATTCGATTTTGAACGCGAGAATAGATGCGAAACGACTCTGTCATTTTAGTAGTACTTAAATGGACTTCGCGCCAGAAGGGAAATAAATGATTGCTAATCTTATCGATAATCGGAACGAATCACTCTGTCGTAAAAAAAGGAAAAAAGAACAAGTAAAAATATTATAGTGGAGCAAGGGCGACCTTTACATACCCTACACCACTTCGCCCACACTAATAATCACACATTATTTCCATGCAAAAGCATACCTTTTATGAAAGCCCGCATATTGGCGAATGCCCAAAAACATCGCATAGCATAATCAATATTTAGCAAAATTAATTTATTTTCCAAAAATTTTTTAGTTTCCGTCATAAAAAAAACTAGCATTTAGAATTTTTCGCCATATAACGGTTCGTTTCTCCTGATAACCTGATAAAGATGATAGGATTTACAAAATAGATCTATGTGAACCAAATTTAATCGTTAATAAGAATTAAACTGAATGGGAAAATATTTATCCTCCACAGAGTAAAGTAAGCCAATGAAAATGTAATGATAATCATTTCTGTAGCTCTCTAAATTAACGTAGATCACGAAATGTAATTTAATTAATTTAAATTAACCAAAATAGTTATGAACTAAAAAGTGAACCATTTTTCTGAAAGTAGGACTTACTAGCAAAATTAGTCTCCCAAATTAATTAGTAAAAATTAGATAAAGTATGTAGTCAAATGAACAGTTCATCCTTTAAGAGGATGTAAAAAAGGGGAATGAAACACAAAGAATTTATGCAGGCAAGGAGGTCAAAGATACGCCCTAAGACGACTTACAATGAATTGACGAGACGTCTTAACGAGGTAACTTAAGCATGGTTGAATCGTTCATCGAAAAGAAATAATAAAATTCATTAAATAAATCATTTTAGGAATATTAAAATCGAGCCTATCAATTCAAAATAAGAATAAGTTTCATTAGCAACCCTATTCCCAAGAATCAATCTTGTGCGTTAAGGAGTGGGGATAATGAATTAAAAATAAACGCTGTTCATAGCGTAGTAATATTCTATTAGTATTAGTAATCTATCTTAGTTTTTGCACTGTAAACAAAGCAATAATTGTAATTTGGAGAACAAACGACAAACGACAGACGCGTATTCAATTAACCGTCTTATCAAAGCCATGTAGAAATTTTTCATAACACAAAGATCTTCAAAGTCCGTTGACCAAGTGCAAAGATAGCGTTGCAAACAAAAGATTTCACATGAAGATTAAATTTTAATTTACTATCAAAAACTACATCAATATCACTAATCAGATTTGATGACGGACACTTTGTTAAACGACACAGACTTACATTATTTTGGTGCTCAACGATATCCCCTTCACCTGACTGCATTCAAACAATAAAAATAAATTTATACTCAAGCTTAACACCATCAGCATACATCAATACTGTCGGATGTTGAACAGCGGGCTTAGATGGCCCACCCCGCGGAATTCGAGATTTCATCGTTATTTTCTCCGAGACACGCGATCTACTTAAAACTCTTTGGGTATAATCCGTCCAGTTATGCACAGAAGCAATTCACAAGCCCAGGAATGAAAGCAATTTTATTCAACTTGGGAATTAGTAACGTATGATTAACCTTATCCAATGCGGTACTAAATAACGTCGATCGGCACACCATTTATGAATGAGTCAATCATATGGGAGGCAACAGTAGATTAAGCAAAATGTAGCTTAGGTAAAATGTATATATTGCTCATGGGTTTCATTCGTTCATTTAATTCATTTGGAAATGATTCTTCCTGTCAGCAATTGATGAAAATGGAGACACCATCCGAGTCAAAAAATGGTTACGCTCTACCCTGGCAAGTTAATAAATATCTTAAATGTGTTTAGCAAATCTGTGAAATATTTTTGGAGGTTGATTAGGAGCTGTGACGAATACATTAGAACACATTACCCCTAATTTAAATTTCTCCCTAACAGCTTGGATTTGTAATCACATATTTGCCGGTTGTTTATGGATAAGAACTAAAACACTAGGAATTATATAATGAGTTATGAGTTATCTAAATTCATTAAAATGAGAAAAGAGGTGGATAATTAATTAAAAAAAAAAAAATATATGTATATATACATGTTTTTTTTTTTTTTTTTTGTAAAGAAAGCAGAAAGAGATTTAAAAAAAAAAGAAAGAAGAAAATTAAGAGTATAGTGCAGAAGAACGAACAACTTTGAAAGTGTCTCAACATCGTCCTAGGGAGAAAAAAGGGACTAAAATATTAACCCACGAAACTGTTATTTCGAAAGTTGAATAACTGATAGAAAAAAGGGTGGAATAATTCATGAGAGTGATAACAACGAGAATTAAATGAACATAAACGTGTAGTCATGTCGTTACAACTTTTGTTGAACGCCTTTACATACGTCAACCAGTGAATGCGTGCTTGTTAAAAAAACATTGGATGTGTTTTACATAAATAATTGACTGACTTTTATCTAACATCGCTTGCAGACATGCTTCGCAGGAACAAGTGTATATATATATATATATGTGTGTGTGTATGTGTGTATATGTATGTATATATGTAAAAGCATTCGTGTGTACGTTTATAGGTTTATCTGATATTCATTTACAACTTACTCAAATATTGTGTTCGCTCGAGATTTTATTTTCAATAATCAGTTAATTAAATCACTTATCTTAAATTGCGATTTCATTGATATGTTTTTATAGTTTAATTAATTATCTCAATATAGGATCTTCTATCTTATGTTTTTTTGCTTGTTCGGGGAGATTTTATTACTAAATGCTTGTCAGTATATATTTATTTTTTTTTTTTTTTTTTTTTTTTTTCATTCTTAATTTCTTCGGAACTTTCATCTAACTGCAGAGCAGCATCATTCTAATTTAAATGTTGTGTTAACTCGTTTTCCCTTTCTTTACCCAATTTACAAGTTGTATGAGCAGCTAATTTTCGAACGGAAAATCATCAAAGATGTATTATGCATAACAAGGTTGTTGTTGTTGTTGTTGTTGTTGTTGCTGTACAATTGATAGTGTTATGTTTTGATTTTTTTGAAGGCGATAAACATTTTTATAGTATATCGTACTAGGTATGTAAATATGAAATCGAAATCTGCTCATAGATGACTTTAATCTTCCGTATCTGAGATATACAAGTCTGAAATTGTGTATTCTTATAGCCTAGAGATATCTGGCAATAATAAGCAGTAGCACATATTCCAAATTAAAAATTCCTTTCTAACAACAAAAATGTCGACTTTTATGCCAAATAAAGAGCGTTTGTTGCAAAAATGCTGTCTTTGCCGTAGTCTTTTCTGCATTCTTTACTATCTAGATATGAGGAGTGGTGGTTAAGTTTCGAGAATATCATATGGAGATCCAGGCGCGCTATTCACATAGACCGCAAGACTAAATTTCTTTAGCGGGAAGTCGATATTGCGTGTGTTTGTCGAGACCAGTAGAGTGTTGCTTGCAAGACCTGTTAAAGTTTGATGAAACGATTAATAGCAAACACTACCGACAATACTTAATCAGTCGAAGCTGTTTGTTGATGAAAAAAAAAAAAGAAGAAAAGTGAAATATCAAAAAAAGCAACGTACGATCTTTTTCTTTATAAGAAATCCGTCCATCCGTCCATGAATGAAAACGAGTTTATGACGTAATAGAAGTATTCAACTGCTATACGCAAATTAGTCCGATAACTAATTTGTTCCAAATGAACAATAGACAAGTGCGAAAAACATATCTTGAAATGAGATAAAAAACTATTTTATGCGAAATATGTACACATGTATATACATAAGTATATGTCAGTTTAAAAGTTATCGTTCAAAATTACTTTAACATTAAGAATTCGAATAAAAGATCTGTGAAGTGAATTTCCCGTTATTTCAAATAAAAAGTTTTCTGATGAAGCGACTCTTCACAATTTGTTCTTTACGATTGCATTCGTATTTGTATAAATTGGGAAATTTCAATTTCAATGACTTTCTCCCATTCTCTATTACAGAATAATAAAATAAATGTTTTTAAAAAGCAATGCAAAGTGATAGGCATTACTTTCGTTAAAGGTAATCTTAAGTATTTAAAGTGCTTTAACCAGTTAGCGCGTCAATTTGTGTTTGTTGACTAAAATTTCTTCATTCTATTCTACCCTCTATTTATACTCTATACGATTTGTTGTACAGGATATATTAAGTTTGCGCGGGCGCACGTAAAAATCAGAAAAGCTTCATACTTATCCACCTTTTATTAAACCAATCGATTCAGAATATTCGCTTCTCCGTCTGCCTGTTGACCCGTCTAACCTTTGTCCACGTATTCTTGTGTTCAACGTGCAGGTCGCAATGTCTGAGGTATTTGATAAAATTTGGGTCGCCGACATGCGCTGAAGGAAGGCTGGGATCGTTCCGACTTTTTAAGCCCTTATAAATTGCAATTTCCAAAATTTATTGACAAAAGCCGCTGAATAATAGTATTTTGACATTCTAAATTAGTACGAAGAAGTTGGTTCGTCTGGTACACTTGGTTCTGGTCCGCCGTCTCATATAACCGCTCTTACGAAAACTGTATCTTTATATGGTAAGAAAGTCGAATTTTCACTATTTCATGGTGTAAATTGGTTCGTAATATGGAAATTGACATAGAAAGTAACTTTATCGAATTTGGACCACGTAGATCTAATTTTTGAATACCGCCGCATGCAAGGGTGCTTAGAAAGTGTAAACCCTCATGTGCCGCAAACGCCTATTTTTGTGGTGAAAAGTTGTTTATGATATTAATTTGACGTAAAAGTTAAGTGTACCGAATTTGAACCATGTGGGTCTACTTCTTCGGACCTTCTGCCCCATATAAGATTTCCCATAAATAGTAAACACTTCAGAGAAAGGTTTAAGTTGTAATATTTTCAAATTTTAAAATTTTAGAATTTGAATCATGTAAATTTTTTTTTTTTTTAGACCCTAACGTATATAAAGTTTATGAAGAGAAGGAAGCTCTTATATGGAGAGAAAGTCTAATTTCTAGTTTTTTTTTATGACGGAAACTGCAAAATAATAAAATTTTGAGCAAGTAAATTAAGTTTGCTAAATGAATATTGTGGGCATACTTCAATAATTTTAATGGCCAGTGGATATGCGACATTCGATCCCAGGCGAATATATTTTCTTACTTGTATTGCTTTCAAATTTTATAAAAAGAAAGCAATCTATTGAAAAATACGGAAAAATGTATTTGTTGATCCAAGTTCCATATAAACTTTGGTTCAGTTTACAGTTCGTAAAGAAGGACAACGTTATCCTGCAATTACTACTCGAAAATGGTACGCAGTTCTCTAACGCATCTATATGCCAAAGTGTGTGTGTGTTGATTAGATCTTTCTTTTCTGATTGTGAATGTGAGCCATATTGTGATGTAATGGCACACATTTTGTGATAAGGGGTCATTTTGACATTATAACTAATTCCCAATTTATAAATATATATATATTTTTTGTTTTAATTGTTAAAAAAGCAAAATAAAAAATTTTTTTTTTTTTTATATGTTTTATGAAATACGCCCAAAAAATGTAACTAGAAAGTTGAGAGGAGCTTGCAAATTTTACTTTGGTAAGAATTGGGTCAAGGTATATGGTTTTTTTAAAGAAGAAGAACAATCTCTAATCACCCATTTTTACATCTAATATATGTTACATACGTGCATTTACATGCAAACGATAAAAAGCAATTGAATCGCTAACAACTAAGCAGATCGATTGTTAATGAATTATGAAGTGTCTATAGAATTATATGTTTAAGGTTATGTGTTTAGGACTTGTTAACTGGTGTATAATTTATGCAAATTTTAGATCCAATAAACAATAACTAAAGACTTTTTTCTGTTGCCATCATTTTTCTTTTGTCTTCCTTAGTACAGTATAGAGTATATGGGGGACCACAAAAATATGTAAAACTTTTTCGATATATATATTTATATATTTATATAAACAAATAACGACATATGTATGCAAGTTAGCTAAGTTTAGAATGAAAGAAAACCTTTACGGATAATTAATTCCTCGAATGAAAGTATAATGATCTCTTCATCAGGTGAGCGTATAATACTTTTCTTATATTGTTTGTAACATAAACTATTTATAGTACAAACAATCTTTGTTTTTTTTTGTTTTTTTTTTTTTTTGGCCATCGTAACATATTGACTGCATTATACGTGGCCTTTACTTTTCTGGACGATTTTGTATTTTACTGAAAAGTAGATTCTGTAAGTATCAACAAAAAAGGAAAGAAAAAACTTGGGAACTGAGACGAATAAAAAAATAAATCTGTGTGTGTGTGTGCACAAATTTTGTATATTCGAGATTGCAATTTCAATTCAATTTCGCCACTACCATAAGCTAAATTTGTAAGGAGTAGAAACATTTTTAAATGCACGCGTCCCTCGCTTAACGCGACTAACACGTAACGCGCTTAATCGAAATCGTGTTAAACGAAACTTTTTTTGCTTTGCTGATTTAAACTGAGATATAATATAGAATAATATAACCTGTTTAACGTTATATTGAAGCTGTATTATACAAGAGATTTTGAATGAATGTAATATTAATCATCCACACACATGTCCTATACAAGTGAAAAGTTAAAAGTTAACTTCAAATTTTCACTAAATAAAAAAAAATATATATATATATATAAAATTTTATATTACGATGAAATAAAAACATTAAATATGTATTCTAAAAATAAAGAGAAAAAACTGTAGCGACCCATGGCCTATCATAATAACGACTTTTCCAAAAATACGATGTTATATGTGAACTGGACGAAAAGTAATCCGATCCGAACCATTTCAATTTAAGCATTCGTTCTCGAGGCAAAATGCATTAATGTACCAAAAATTGCGGCTTGTATGTTGTACACACACGGACAGACAAGCTTAAATCGATTCGAATGAATCGGTAGGTATAGTAAAAGTTTGCTCTATCTCAAGTTGCATACATCCGGGCAAACTTAATGTACCCTCATACCACACGTGCTGTTGAGTTAAATAATAATAATGATGACAATCACAAAATTAATTATGATTCCAAATAACAGTTAATCAATATCATTTTGGCCAATGCTGATTGAAACACGCCTCTTATTAACGATAAAATGAAAATGAAATTAAAATTCTATTGGAAAAAACATATCTTGAATTTTTCGGAATCGTTTATACCGTGTTATATCAGCTATACAAATGTTCGACACCGTACCGTGTTAAAAGAGAAATACGAGTCTGTAGTTACTTACCGCTCTGCCTACGAGGTAAAAAGGAAAATTCTATCTTTGACTAAGCATTACTGATTTGTGCATGAATAATTTTGATCGCGTTAAGATTCTAAGTGAACCAGTAGCCATGTTCTTCTTCTGATATATAGCTGCGTCTGTACTTTAGATATTCACGGTCAGGCCAGTTGGGATTAAGCGCAATTATTAATACACATGTAGTTGATATTGTTTAAAATAAAAACATCAAAAGGTATATATAAAAAATTCAGATAGTATATCGTATATCGTATATCGTATATCTTATATCAATCCATTTTGCAAACAATACTATTTATATAAATACGTATGTAGATATGATCTTAAGTCGGCGTAAGCATCCAAACTCATCTCCCTATTACCTATTTGCGTGTTTGCGATTTTTAAAGCGAAAATTTCCATAATTTAGTTATTTGTTAATTGTTGTTTAAAGAGAGTCAGCCTTGTCATCTACGAATTTCGATTTTCATACATCGGCCTCTTTTTTTATCGTTAGCTATTGTTCATCGTTATCATTATCAGACTTATTAGCTAAACTTGACTTGTAAGGTAGCCGTTTAAATGAATCGTTATATGCCTGCATTTATCGTTATATTTATTCTTGCATTTATTTTCAACTTTCAATTATATATTCTCGGTCTTGTTCTTTTGTAAACATAAATATGTAGAAATGTAATTTAGTGCCGATATTCTCTATAATAGTATGAGATCAAGACTGCTTTTTAATGGGGTTTCTTTTTAATTTCCATCATCAGTACTTCCTTTTGTTTATTTTACAAATTTTGTTTGCTTCTATTTTTTTTTTTTTGTTTTGCTTTTGTCTTAATTTGGCTGCGCATGTTAATGCGCCATGTTTGTCTATTCTATTGTGCACTGACTTACGTGGGTCCGTTTGTTGAAATTCCAGACACGACCCAAAAATATTGTCTAGAACAGTGTACTTGCTCTTAAATTCATTATTTTCAATTGAGTCATCAAATTTGAAAAGTTTGTAAATCGGTCCTGTTGTTTGCTTATATTATATAATAATTGTACATATATATGTATATACAGCAAAATGTAAAAATAAGAAATCTTAATAGTAGAGTTGTTGGGCTAATAATTACTTCTTCCTTGCTTATTAATATCTGCAGGGGCCGGTTTATAGCTATCGAGTCGTGCATGATCCCACAGCTCATTGCTCATTGCATTAAGCATTATTCTAACAATCGAATAAAAAATCTTTTGATCGCAACATCACTGTCGAGTAACATATTTAATTTATGATCGTTACGAGTTTACTCGATATTGGCAGCTATAAACCAGTTACAGTTCCGCCTGCAATTGCACGCTGTAAATAATATAAGATCAGTCTGATGTGGACATCTAAGCAATCGCATGATTACATAATGTCTTACGCTTACAACAAACGTATCTATGAAACGCATTCATTAAAAAAAAATGCCAAGCGGTAAAAATCAAAAGAATCAATTACGGCCAAATACGTTGTCGTTTTTCTTCGTGTCGGATAATATTCGTAATAAGAGTCGTCGATTGCTTCCCTGTTCAATTTTTTTTGTCACTTAGGGTAATATCTTACAAGTGATTGTTACAGTTTGTTTAGAATACGCGGAGATGCGATCAACATACCCAATGAGAGGTATATACGAGTACGATATGTAATTTTAGTGTAAATAAACTCGAAAGAAAAATTATAAGAGACATATAAACAACTGTATTGATTGCTTTCGAATTTCTTAGTTAATTAAAAGTAAAAGACTACAAAAAAAAAAAAAAAACAAATAAAATTCCATAGAAAAGCAACAAGAAGCTTACTTTATTTTTAAACAAAAACAAGTAAAAAAGAGCACTGTTGGAGTAACGTTGGAATAGTCGGTCCAACCTAAACCAAATGTCAATAGCGTTCGTCTTTGGGCCGAAACACGTCAAGGGACCAAAGCTCATCAAAATATCGCGCAAGACTACACACAAGGACTGACGGGCAGAATAGCTTAGATCGATTCAGGAATCAATTGTCAATCAATACAAACTTTGTTGGGTGTTGAATACATTCGCATGAATGTAGTATGCCCCGGGACCACAAGTAGTTACACTACACTATACAAAAAGGAATGTACAAAATACCGCATTGCGATTACTTTCATGGATGAATGGGCTTCTGTTATAAATCTGAAAACAATTGATTCTCTAACGGGGCCTAAAGAGAGAAAATATTACTTATGCAAAACTCCTACTCTATTAGATATGATATGTCTGGAATGAATAAAGATAATGAATGAAAATTAAATAATTCAAACGTAATTCAATTTTATTTGTACTCAAAAAGCTTTGCTATGAGATCTATTTATTAAACCTTACCTAGAGAAATTATTTTCGGATTGATTTAAAAAACAAAAAAAATACAGAAGAAGAACAAAATTATTCAAGAGAATTAGTTGAAAAATTCACAAACAACAAGATGATAAATAAACCCATCAGTTCACTGTCATCCAACCGTCGGCTGGCTGGTCTATTCTATGTGAACGTATTACCCATGCTTAATATAGGCATTCATACATATTCGTTTGCACGTAAACAACATATACGAATATTATTACTCTTTCCCTCCTTCACGAGCCGTATTTCGGTAAATAAAGCCGAGCACACGTTCACATGTTTTGTTTGCCAACTCACTTACTCGTTTTAATGCAATGTATTGTTTTGACATTTTTCGTTTATTTTTGCACAATATTGACATAAACATCCTCAAGGCATTTGCTAATACCGTCACTAGAGAAATTTTCCATTTTTTATGTACCTTCAGTGTATGATACATTAATCATTTCATTCATTTGTAACACACGAAGCCAAACAATTCTTCAATTTTCTTCTATAGATTCGTCTGATGTATTGTTCGATATATCCATCCGTTCAGAGCAACGTTGATAACATTTCAAAAGTCACGCTTTATACAATGACTGCGTTCGATAAAAGTTTCTTTTAAAGATATTACTTGAAGAACATCCAGAGCCCCATGCAACCTTTGGAATATCACTTTTGAATCTTTTATAAAATATCGTTTCAAAACGAGATAAAGTACGAAGAGATATTACGAACGAGAAAAAAGAAAAACAATCTTTCGATAGCATTACTCCTGAAGCAAATATTAAATTATTGTGTTTTCGAAACTTTTTGACATAAGAAATTAAGAAAATCGTGAGACCTGAAATCGGACAACTGAAATTTTACAATTTCATATTAAGGAGTGGCCTAGAAAACCGTACATCAGAATAGAAAATTTTGATAAAATATATTTGTACAAAAGGAGGGTTTTCCCTATCCTAGCTGGCCCGTCACCGAACGGCCGTCACCAAAAAAAATAACAAACTCTAACAATGGGCATCGAAAGGTTCGAATTCAACTGAGCATAATTTTTAATTTCGTGTTCATTATTCTACCTTGTCATTTACAGTGATAGAGAGAAAGAAAAAATGTAAATAAATAAAAAAAAAAAATAAATATTAAAAAAATTTTAAATCTCTTTCGCTTTAATGCAAAGATTGTTAGCAGCGTATGTAAAAGTTTTATTTCTTGTTTTGGCAGATCTGAAACATATATATATATATATATATATATATATATATATATATATATGCGTATACTGTTAATATTGCTGTATCTACATTATGTGTGCCTTTGTACGTAAGCTGTATTATAACTGTTATGTATGTATGACGGTTGCTGTTTACTCGGTATTGTCCTGTGGCGGTAATTTTGAAACATTTCGTTCCTTTTTACTTATTTTACTGCAAAATATTCTGTTTCATCATTTACATCAAATTTTATTAGGTTTGATATTGTTGTGTTGTTCAAGTTATTGTTTACTACTATTATCAAATATTTACACTTGAACTTGAACTATGTTCATAATACTTAGACGTCACTAAAAAAAAAAAAGCGAGAGAGAGAGAGAGAGAAAGAGAGAAAGAGAGAGAAGAAAAACTTCGAACAGCGTGTAGATTGCTTTTCGAATTTTAAGTTGTAACACATATCCCATCCCTAAACTATCTAGAATGAGGTTCAACTTTTGATTTATTCTTTAATCAAATGAAAACCTATAGATTAGATTCTAAATTCTGTATGTATATATTTAAAGAATAACTTACCTCCCTATACCAATATATGTACTGACGTAAATTACATCCTAATTATAGTGAGATTTATTTATTGACTACGAGACTGTGAGCAATAGGCACATTATAGCAGAATAAAATACATATTACGCTCATATTTCTATGAAAACTTTGTGCAATCCTTCAACGAATTGTAAACTTTTCGAGCTAAGATTTTGCATACATATGCTGGATGATTATCAAAACCTGAAAGTTGCTTCGTTATTAATAATTGTAAAATAGGAGAATTTGCATGAAAAAGGGAGGTACCTTGCGGCCGATTTATTTATTTGCAATTATAGTGTAAGTGATTTCTTAATGTAAAATTGTAATCGATTGCAGACAATGTTATGCGTTACAAACAAAATGACAAATTGAATGTATCCGGATGAAATGTGTGGTTGTAAAGTAAATAAATAACAATAAAGATACTTGTCCTCTTTTTTTTTTTTCTCTCTTTTTAATAAAAAAAGACCGATTCACATAAATGGGAAAAAAACGTATGCTTTTGTATGCTTTCCTGTCTCTTCTATATTGTAAAACAAAAAAAAAAAAAAAGAAAAAAAAAGAAAAAGGTCATTGAAAGCGACTTTTGTTTTCGTTGTTTGCTTGTTTGTGCTATGTGAGCTTCCCTTTAGGGTTATCCTTGTACGCTTTTCACTCATCCTTTTTTTCATTCACTCTTCTTTGACTTATTTGATAATATTTAGGTATATAACACTTTATATTCTATTCCTCCCTTTATATATGTCTCAATTTTTTACATACATAGATATGTATGTGTTGGTATGTAATTGCAATTTGGGGCGAAAGTGAGAAATTTATACATTGGTTGTGCACAAACAAAAAATATTTCATTATATTAAAACGATTTTATTATCCATACATGAATATAGAAAATGCTAAAGAGATGCTCCTTTGGTAATAAAAAAATTACTCCTCCTTAGTTCTTCCTCCAATGTTGAGTAATATATATATATATATATATATATAAATATACTGTGTGTTTAGCTTATTCTTGAAATCTTTTGTTTTACTAATTATCTCAGCAGCACTGGATTACAAAATTGAGTAATTTTTTTTTTTTTATTTCATTTTTTTTTTTTTGCGTTTTTGTTTTTATAGTAAGCAATATTGTACGTTTGTACTACTTCTGTCATGAAAGGATGTTTGTTTATTTGCTTGTTTGTCTACATTAAACACTTAGTTTGCTTACATTGCACTTATCTGCAAGTAGTATTATCATTAGTAGCAGTACTCGTATTGATGTTGTTAACGTTCTTGTCACATTCAAGTAAAAGTAGTTAATTGAATCAAAACAAATTTTGTTTGTTTTTATGCTTTTTTTTTTTTTTTTTACTTGTCAAACTACCAAAAAATCAGAAAAATTAATTCTGAATTTTTGCCCAAATATATCTCTGCGGTTCTAATGCATCAATTAGTAAGTAAAACCCCAATAAATTGTAATGAAATACTGAAAGGTACTTACATATATTAGGGGATATATATATAATTAAAAAACTGTTTAGTTAAAGAGCTGAGAGTTTTTTTTTAGAATACCTCCAATACTTTGTATATATTTTGATAAATTTGATCCAATCTTTCTTAAGCTTGAGTTGAACTGAAATTTGTCCCACAAAATATTTATCAATACGGTTGGGGTGCCGTCACCGATATCTATATGTATATATATATATATATATATATATTATAAAAAGTTTTTCAATATATATACTCACAGTATTCACACTTGCGGTGATGGGTGTCGGAAATTCGCCTAAAGGCGCATATTACTTTCTTACTTAATTTCAATTCCTTTTCTTCGTCTTCTTTCTGTTTCATTTCAATTCGTTAACAACGGAACTCAGTGTCCAAAGACATGTAGTAGCTCATAAATTTGTAGAACCTAGAACGTTTATTGTTTATTTATTTAGCTCTTAACAATCATAAAGTCTTCTTCTTCTTCTTCTTTCTTTATGCTTTGTTTTTATTTTTTCATCTTATTGTTTTTTTCTCGAATATTTTCATTTCTTCGTCTTCTTAATATTTTTCCTCTATATAAAAGAGTATTTCTCTAGTAAGATAAGGAGTCGTCACCAAGAGAGAAGTAGCTTGTATTGGGAGCCCGTTATATATGGAAGGAATTAAAAATCATTTTATATGTATAGGTATTAATACGTGTGTCTATACCTTTGAGAGTGGTAAGTTTATGCTATAAGTGATTATCTCCGTACTACTAGCCATCTAAAGAATGACGAAGGTATACTACATTTTTGATTGCGATTGTAATTAATTCAACTCACTACTATGCTTAATCCATGTT
Source organism: Glossina fuscipes (assembly GCF_014805625.2). NCBI lineage: Eukaryota > Metazoa > Arthropoda > Insecta > Diptera > Glossinidae > Glossina > Glossina fuscipes. Next base: position 2,454,744 of record NW_023998427.1, read on the forward strand.
GATTAATGTGGAGCTTTGTTCGCTTTTCCTCTTCTGCTTGCTATTGCTACCAAGTCTGAAACTATTTACTGCGCCTAGTAGCTTCAAAATCATAGGATTATTTCATCATAGGAAAACTTTAGTATTTTTTTTTTTTTATTTAAATTTAACGAAATCGATTCGGAAATGTGCACAGCCCGCCGTTAGATGAAGAAGCGAAATACTCTCTGCTTACTTTTAGCGACTTTTTTTCATCAAAGGTCACGCCAATCGTCAAACTGACAAGTTCATCATCGCTAAGCTACTACTCAATTTTAACATACTTATTTTAGCAACTGACTATTCGAGATTCATCGCTTACCGGCTACAATTTCCTTGCATGTTAGTGTGCCATTTGGATATTTCTACGTTCTACGTTTTGTTGCCTTATCCGGAGACCTTTTTAACATCTTCAAATCCCTCATTTTTGCTTGCATTAAACTTTTTACTATTAGAAGATTGTTGCATATCTATGCATTCGTAACGCATTATTTTAATCTATAGCAGCCTTTATGAGTATAAGCAAAATTTATTTTTGCAAAAAGAGATCGGCGCAGATTTAATATGCATTTAAAATAATCAAGTTTTATGACCAGAAATATATGATAATCTCCATTCAATTAAAGAATAAAAATTAGTTGACCACAAACGTTCTCATGAATATTTAAAAGGAATTGCAACGCGTAAAAAATAAATAAATTTTGAAAAAGAAGTCTTTAAAAAAACTTTTTCAATGATGAGAGCAGCAAAGAGCAAGAGAAAAACAAAAGTAAGTAAAGATGTTGCAGATTTGTAACTGTTCGATTTTAAAGTTTCAATCGATAAAATATTGTCTATGGGCGGGGCGCTTGTGTTTCTTGCGTTCCTCTAACGATAACCAAAAAGCGAGCATTTTTCTGGGTAACCTCAGAAGACTAGATATGCTTTCAGCTCGGAATTGAGAAAAGTAGGTCTTGAAGAAGTACAGTACGGCTGTTACAGTTCTTGCACAATAAAGTTCCAATTTTCAGAAAAAAAATCCTCTTAACCTTTTACGTGTGCCTCTTAAAACAAATCCCTATATGTAATAATCTCAAGGCTTGGCTTCAACTGTGCTTTTATCAACAGACCGATTAGAACATTTTATCCCAAAACTTTCAATGAACTCTCTTAATGATCGGAAATTCTAAATGCACATTTATTTGAAGATATTTTCAAGATATAGAAAGTTGCGATTAGTTTCGAGATCATTGTGAGGTAGTCCTACATTTTACGCTTCACCAATGCAGCTCAAACAGGAGTATACTATCAAGGTGTAGGCTTGACAAACTATTTTGGTGAGAGAACGTTTGTGCATATACTTGTAAAGAGTAGGGAACAGGGGAATATTGCTTAGCGTTTGCGTAATTCTGGTAATACTGATCCTACATACCTAGCCATACTATGACAAAGATAATGAAAAGATAATCTTGGGCAATTTGTTAACTCAATGAAGATTAATTGAATTGGGCTTTAAAAACGAGACAAAATTCTGCAACAATTCTTCCCATTTTACAATATCTCTTCGACCAAAGCGATAACGCGATGCCTTAGCAAAAAAAAAAAAAAAGAAGAAGCAATTTGCAAATGGCTCGCTGCTTTGCAATTCCGAAAATTTTGATCTGGAAGACACACTAGGAGACAAAAAGGTTAACCAAGAAAGAGTTTTGACCTATTTTCATGAGGCTGGATATAAAGAAAAGCTCGATGTTTGGATGTCATATGAATTAACAGTGGAAAATCGAATCATTATTGAAACGAAATGAAACGCGATCGAACCATTTTTAATGACACTAATAAAGGACGATGAGAAGTGATGGACATACGATAATAAAGTACGAAATAGAACATAGGTCAAGATGTCTGTCTCAAGGTGTAGAGATCGTGGTAAAAACGTCGCCGTTGACGTCGCGGACGATGTCTAGTCTTGGGTTGGATTGGAAAGTGAACATTCACGATAAGCTGTTACATAATGAATGAGATAGAAGTTTAAAGCTTCCATCGTTTCATTGATTAATCAATTAACGCCTACACCATTACAAAAGCTAGTAAATGTACATTAACTGCGCTTTAGTGCAATAAATGCACTAAAACTCAAACTCCCTTCTTGCAAGCACGAACTTTTCAATCCAATCAACATTCGTATGTAGATCGTAGATTGATGCTGTAAAGATCGTTGCGGGGAGAGCGGCTTTTCTTTTCTTTTATAATAATGTTCTCCATCCATGAATAAAATATCATTTTATAGCATTTGTTTTATTGTTTACGTTATTTGATGGGCATTTTAATGTGTGGGTGTCATAATACAATTTCAAAATTTTAAATCACAAACGAAAACTAAAATTTCCAACACTTATTATTAAAGAATTAAAAATTGTTAAGGTTTCCTAACCACGCGCACTATTATCAATTTAACGCGGTATAATTATTGCCGCCCAAATAAAAGATAATCCATTACGAACACACAGACTTTGTGAAGTTTGGTAGAAATTGCACAAGGCAAACCAAAAACAAAAAAATAGTGCGAATTTCAGAGCTTCAGTATTTCTATACAGATGCTAGTGTACTAATTTCCCCAATCGGTTTGTCACTGTCCGTCACAAATCTTATTTGATAAACAATTCTTGATTGATCCAAAAAAGAAGAGAGAGAGAAAAAGCTGCTGCTTCGTCACTTACTTTAAACTTTAGATCAAGTTTAAAAATAGCCTAAGTAGTTTGCAAATAATCGTAACGTAATTGGAACGTTAAAGCAATCGCAAATATCGAAATCGTCCGTACGAACATTTACTGAAATCATTTATATCAATTCGTAAACACAACTCCAAACCACAACTAATGAACACTATACGGTTTATTTATGAATTCATTTAAGGTGATAAGGAGAAAGTTTATCCAAATGCAATGCAAATAAATTAGTTTCTATAAATAACGAAACGCTTTCTCCTCATAATTTCTCTGAAATAAACTTTTATATATGTATTGAAAGGGTAGAGAGCGTAAAATGTTTCCCCATCTTTTACTAAGTGAAAGCCATGTTATTATGATCTCGTAAATCATTTAAGCCACTTTTCATACGATAATTCAATGCATATTATTAACGCATACTTACTGTTATGATTTCGCAATTACTCAAGCTAGTCTAGAAACGACACGATTACTAAGCAATATTCACACTTATAGATAGTTTCTATCGTGAAAATACGATATTGAAAACGCAAACAGTTTTAAAAGAGTCTTCCTCTTTCATATATGGAAGACGGCAACATGAAAGGGTGATTGGTATATTCACTTTGCCAAAGCGTTTGCAACGCCCAGAAGTAATCATCAGAGACGGCAGTAAACGGCTTCATCTTAATTCTCGCACTGTTATCCAATGGTGAGTTTGTCAGTACAAATATATAACTGAATGGATAAATCATGCTGATTTCATTCAAGGTGTGTTAAGTACAGTTCTTCCAACATAGAAGAACGGAATATGGAACTATCTTGTTCAGGTGAGTCCAGGTTTCTTGAAAGGAGACTCAGAAGTTAGGATTCAAAAGGATTTACTTTTAAAATGCTTTTGAATTTGATTTCTATTTAAGCAAAAATGCTAAAGAAAATGTTTACTTAGTCGTCTGTAGGAAACATTACAGCATTGTGCTGAACGGATTGCCGACGGATCTTTCTGCAATTTATCGCTCTCGTATGATTAATTTTTCATCTGCTCTTACTTTATTGAGATAAAATTCAGTCAAATAGTCATAAAGATGTAGTAGAAAATTTCTCGGTGTTGAAAGTGATCGCTTTGTAAAATCTACGTGTCGTGTCCATTTCTTCTAAATTGTCAGGTAAGAATAAGTTATATACTAAAGTGTATAGAGACGGATGTCATTTACGGCACCGCTTCTTAATCCGTTTAAATCCGGGAAAAGATGCGGTTGAGGTTATGGAAATGATTAAGTTGGCTTGAAGTAACCTATGAAATAGTTAGAAAGTGGTTTATGAGATTTCATGCCAAAAATTATAGTCTTGAAGAGAATGAATGTTTCCAGGAAGTAACCCAGGAAATGATCTTTAAATTGGGTTAGAAACTTCTCCTGATCACGCGATTGGTCTTCCGGTATATTTTCTCCTGATTAGCACTCGTTCCGATCGGCGAAGCTACATCTAGCCGATTAGCAATTGACAAAAGTTAAAGATATGCGAAAATATTTCGATGACTGTTCCGCTTCGAATGTACGAAGTTTCTACACGTGAGGGCATCCGCAAGCTGCTCGATAATAGGCGAAAGACAAGAGATAACAATGATGCACATATCGATTATTAAGCCTTGTCAGAAATATTTATTAATTAGACTTAAATTTTATTAAAAAATGCAGAGAATTTATTTGCACACGTAACGGAAACTTAATAAAAAAAAAATCGTTTTTTTTATTAACTCATTAACGTTTTCGTCATACGCGCTTGTCGTCGCTTCATTGAACAGTAAGATAATTATACTCAACAGATTGTGGTCAAAAGGTAAATTAAGTTCGTACAACATCCTGAACAATTTTTTTCACCTTTAATGATAGCGATCGATACGGCAATTTTTAGATTTCATATAACCCTATACGTAGCTCACTCTGTCTATGTAAAGTATACCGATGAAATTCGGTACACTAACTTAAAAACCTTCTCACAAAATATATGCCAACAAGATCTAATTTTTTGTAGGTTATGATGAAAATTGCTACAAAATAATAGTTAAGCATACATGCATGTATTGTATTGTATTGTATTGAGCTAGGGGCACATAGGTCTCCTCTGGGGACCCTTTCTCATATTAGCAAATATTTATAAATGAAAAACAATTACTTTTTTTTGGTGTTTTGTAGTGAAAATATGTTGAAGAACGATAAATTTTTATACAAAAGGAAGAAAGGAAAAACAAGTAAGAAAATTATATTCGGTAGTGACCGAATCTTTTATATCCATCACCGTAATCATAAAATACACAAAAAAACGTAAATGAAAATTAAATTTCCATGCGTGTGGAGTGTGCGCCGTTGACTTTTTCTATTTTTAAAAGAAAAGTTTGTGTCATATAGTCGCAACGGCGCTGTAGTCGTGTCGGCGCTAACAAATACTATACAGTTGCGCAAATAGATGGACGGACAGATGAACAGACGAATATATGCTTAAATCAATTCATACTCTGATGCTTCCTTCTGGGCGCTGCAATCGTTTTGACAAAATATCCTCACTTCTTCTTATCATTTTTCAAATTTTTAAATAAAATGCTTTGCTGTTATTCTGACATAATTATTCTGTTTTAATAATAGTGCTCTAGATCTCGTTTTATTTCATTTCACTATTCTGTTATACACTTTCATGCACCTGTAATTTCAAGCAAATAGATTGCTTTTACGAATTCTTTTATAAACCAATTGTTTATATGACTTAATAAGTGCTACTCATAGTAATTTTGCATGATTAGTTTTTTTTTTTTTTTTTGGATAGTAATGGGTTAATATCTTGTTTATTGAAAATAATTCGTAAACGTCCTACATTTGTTATTAGATACACTTTTGATTAAATTTAATATCTATTGTTAGCCATGGAACTTAATTCACAAATAATCCACATAATAAAACAATACATTCACCCTTTGCCGGCAGATCGCTGATCTGTTTAACCACAGATCCTCGCTGGCGGCGAGTCTGTTTTCGTTCAGACTATCAGACAAAAATCGCTTACAGTATTTATCGAAATTTTCCATGACCACTTTGCGTAAACGTGGCTGACTTTTGTTGATGCACGGGTGGTTGTGAACGGGTTGACATACCCACCTAATCAAAAGAAATCCAGTGGTGTTAAATCACCTGATCAGTTGCGAATTTAAATCCACATTCCGAAAATATTTTTGCCAACTATGGCCATCGCAATTTGATTATGTCTCAAATGTTGTTCGAAAATGGAAACGTGTTGCTCTCTCGTGTCATGCTCCATTTTTACTAACCCTGCACTGTCAGTTGCAAGCTTGAGCTGGACACTTCTCTGAAATCCGGTTTATTGTCTAAGCGTTTATGCATCTTATTAATACCGGTTCAGATTGATGCAGCCACATTTAAGAGACCAGGAGCTCCACAAGGTTGAAAGTTTGCGCGAATAGGTCGATCAGTGGATTGTCTCGGAACCACGAAATTTCTACGGCGAAGGCGTCCATAAACTACCCTATAAATGGCATGAGACCATAGATTATCATGGTGGATACTTCGATTATTAAGCTTTTTAACAAGTTTTAGGTCCTCAATAAATTTGAATTTTATCAAAACAGGTCCAAAATTTAGCTTTTCATAACGCATTTTTCCATTGCCTATTTTTCAGTTTCCAAAGGTTGGGTAAATAACTAAAACGTGACTTTTGTTTAACCGTTTGAGTCCCAGGCGGTATTGAAAAAACACTGTCGAGGAATCCCAAGCAACGCGATCGCGCTGTTTTTAGATTTTCTCGACATAAAATCTGAACAGGGCGATCGCTCTGCTTGGGACTCGAGCGGTTAATTGCGTTTCACTTATGCGATATTAAAACGGAGGAAATTTGTCTTAAGATATTTATCTCCACAATACTTCGAATTGTGACCGACATCAGGACACTATTTGAAATTTCAATCTATTTTCGTTAACTATTTCAAACTATTTTTGCTCACTCCGATTTCAAATGTTGAATAGATATTTATTAGAAAAGCTTAAAAATTTAGGAATGTAATCATGCGATTGACTCAATTAAAAAACCCTATTTAAAGTCGCAGGTACAGTGAGCCTAATTAATATTGGATTTTTTCGCTCAACTAAAAATGAACGTCCATTGTCCAAACATAAAAATTTGTTTTATTGTTTTGTAGTAGATTAGGAAATAAGATAACTTCAAGGACTCAAAAAATCTAACGTTATTAGCGTTGGGTTTTTTTTCATATCAGGAAGGTAACGAAGGAAGAAAACAGCTGATTATTATAAACGAATAAATTGGTGGGGCATACTTTTTGCTTAATAAAGTTTTGACATACTTTGTATAATAATTCTTGCGCAGAAAAGCGAGGGGTGGGGGGGGGGGGATTTATTTATACAATTGCGAGAAAAAAAGCCATCTATGTTCATTTTTTTTGTCTTTTGGAAAATTTTATGTGTGGACAATGGACTGATGGTTTAACAAACGTTTATTTTTGTCGAGCGAAAAATGCAATATTAATGAGACTCACTGTATATGCAACGCAATATGAATATTATTTACTTTCTTTCTTATTTTTTGTTTTGTTTTTATGTTATTTTCATTCTTATTGTCTATACAACTTCTGCGTAAGGGTGTATTAAGATTGGGCAGATATATGCGACATACAGAAGAACTAGAGATAGACCCAACCTTGAACTGACTTTCTGTCTGTCCGTCTTGTTTTCTTATTTTCAACCTACAGGCCGCAACGCTACCGAAAGCTGTTCGAACCGGATCATTCTTGCGACCATTTCCCATGTAACGCCTTATTTTGAAAAGTCATTATATGAATAATTGTAGGACGGTATTAATGGCGAGTTCTGGCCTATTACAGCGTTTTCACAAGTTAGTAGTGTGAGTAAATTTCCGTCGATGTCGGAAAGAAAGAATGTGAAACGCTTTACGAAGCTACTCTCTCTTTAACTACTTTAGCTGTCAGTGGCGAGTATACTCGTCATAGAGAAATGGTAACAAGTATATTCGTTGTACGATTGTGCAATTAATATTTTCGGGGCAACTGAAGTGCACATTTTTCAAAGAGATCGTGACAGTTAACTAGTTCTAGTTCTAAACAACATATTCATTTTTTCCTTGAACAGGTCGAGTTGTATAACAAAAATATTGTTTACAATAGCTGTTAGTTTCTTTACTTGATTTAAAGGAGAGTGATTTCTCCTGGATCTTGTTAGCTTATGAAAAATGAATAATTGTACAGGAAACAAGAAGGAATATGATATAGATCAGGGGAACGATCGACATGATTGGTCAAACTGAATAATTATGTAACCTCCATTTAGAGAAATGAACTGCGTGTAGTACGTAGTATTGTGTAGTATGACACATGTCCCGTCGTAATGAAACTATTACTGATGACTGCTTCCAAAAAGAATTTACGCTAGTTATGCTGTTAAAGTTAGAAAAGATCTGTAATGTTTCAACAGACCTTATAACCTAATTTTTCTGCATGACAACGCACGACCTTACATCGAAAAGTCTGTCGATAAAATGTTGGCGGTACTGAATTGAAATGCGCTACTTGCTTTATCTTCTGCTTTGAACTTTTTTTTCGAGGATTTGTTGCCTGGGGTTCTATTATGTTTAGTTAGTTTGTAAAAGTGCGCAATGAGTTCATCTTCCGCATGAACGTTAAGAGAAGTAAGGGTGACCTCTGGGAAGAATGTAATAAATGAATAAAATATTTTATAGCATTTTCTTCTTATTTATAACAAACATTCAAATTTACCAAAAAAAAGAGAAAAAAAAAAAAAAGAAAAGAATAATAATGTTAAAGATTAATTCACACTCCAACAGTTCAATCGGAAATGTAATAGTTGGTAATTTTCCATGAAGACACGAATATGTTGGCAAAATATTTTTGATATTAAATTGATAAATACTTCAACATGCCAGCATTACGTTTTTCTTCTACCATAATTCTATCTATTTTTTTGTTTTATTTATTCATTTATTTTTTTTATTCCCTTCTACTATGGACAGATAAGCAGTGCTGGCTGGAGATATGAATGATAGACAGACACAATTAATATTGAGCGTTTATGTTATTTTCGAAAAAGAAGAAAAAAAAAAATCTTTTTCGTTAATATGAAAGTATGCTTTATACCCTTTATCGCTGAAAGGCGTATCGTAGCGGCTTACACATAGCCATGTAAAACATGCATTTGTTATCATGAAACATACGGATGCATGTGCATTTAACATATCCTGAATGCCAAACACAAACATCCTGCGTAAATGCGAAATTACCACCGTTGGCATTGTGAACAGAAATAACAACAAAAATTTCAAACAAATGTACATATGTGCATGTACGTGTGTTAAGTCCAAAAAAAAAAAAAACCCTATAATTTCAAATCAAAAACAACTTTAGGAATGCGTCCGCATTAGCCGAAATATTTGGGCTCTACGATTGTGACCTACATTTACAAATTGTTAAACATTTGCAATATACACAACGATATGAATAATGATGATGTTCCCTTACATATTACATCTTTGCATGTTAAGCTTAATCCGTCCGCGTCGGAAGTTGTAGAGAAATTTCGAAATAGGATCGGTCTAAGTGAATACTTAAGATTATGGAATGGAAGAAAAAACTGAAGAATGATATGACTCTATGGATATAGTAGAAGATGGGGCGTGGCTGTATCGCGTTTACACAAACATGCTCGTTAGTCGCGAGCAAAATTTAAATGCATAAAAGTGACAGCAACAGCAACACGTTATTTGCCCATTAGCAACACAGTTGTATGGAATTGGAAAAGAAATTTTTTTAATTTCGTTCGCCCTCTGATCAACTTAACACACTGAAACAAAAGCGATATTATTCCACAGGATTGTGAGGGCAAGGTTTTCCAATGCGAGTTCGGGTAAACACACAGTCAGTCGCCTTTATCACACACAATCATTCACTCCCTGTATTGTATTTAATTTTATATACGTATGTATAACGGCACAGGATTAGATTCATTGAGTTAAATCCTACATATGTTCTAATGCCTATCTTGTCGTAGCAATTTTTACAAGTACTCATGCACATGCGTATAACGAAGAATACTGAAATAGAGGCATATGTGCGTAACAATCGCGCTTATGGCCTTTTTTACATCAATAAATAGCAAAATATTTTATGAAAACTACCCACATATTTTCCGAAAAACTGTAGCGAATTTAGATTTTCGTATTCTGTGGGGAAATTTTCATTGTTCGTTTATTTAGAAATCACTACGGGTTTTTTTTTCCCATTTTTGTTTTTATTTTTGTACCCTAAAGAAAACAGTTGAACAGCAATTATACTAAACAAAGAAACATATGTGTACCATTACCGGACAATTGATTGCAAAAAAAAAATTCTGAACATCATTACAATTCTGTGCTTAGCAAAACACATTCGAACAATTTCTAATTGTGTTACTGCGTGTCTACAACCTATTTAAGTAGTGATCGCCAACGGATTGCAGATTACACTAGCGAATGTTACCCTGCGAGAAAGTAGACGCCCATGAAGCATTCCATTCTAGGATCAACGAGATCCTCTCGATGAACGTTACTCGTCTTTGAGTTTGTTGAGTTTATTGGCAGCAAGCGCTTGCGAAGCGAACGCTGTATCCTTTGCTCAGATTAGCAAAAGAAAAAAATTGCAATAGGAATTGATACGTGACGCGAAACCGATAGTTTGTTTATAGTAATGTCAATATGTAACCCTAAATAGCAAGCTATAGACGTATCTTGACGTTATGAACGATCATTAATCATACGAAAAAACCCTATAAACTCTCTTGTCATAGTCGTTGCATTACTGTAAAAATCATCGTATTTCGGGGCAATAGTCACAAGAATATTATCTGATAATAATTTTATTTTAAAATAGTCAGCCAGGACCCAGCATTGAATACCTTGCAAAACTGCGCTTAGAATGTCTATTCATATAAAAACTTTTCAAAATAATGCTTTATATGGGAAGTGATCGAAAAGTGGGCACAACGGTTGCGTATTCAAAGCGTCCGTTTTTGAGACAAAACACGCAGATGAACACAACATTATATGAATAAAGATCAGACAGACAGACAGTCAGTCAGACAAGCGTAGATCGATTTTAAATCGATCGCTATAAAAAAAGTTCTCAGTGTTGCATACATATTCATAAACCCTTGTATCACAAATGGTGTAGAGTACGACAAAATTTATAAATTAACGAAAACCCTGCAAACAACAAAATGGCTGACAACTCTTGACATCTCTGTGATGGATATTAGAATATGGCTGCTAGAATTGAACTGGAAAGGAAATGGCACACATGCAAACTGTTATACAGCAGACCAGAGTTAAATTCGCCTTTATTTATACGGAACCACTTTAAATGCTATATAATCAATTTTCCTCTATCTGGTCTAGTTATTAAAACTCATGATCCCATATGTAGAGAATTATTTATATTTTTAGTCGAATAATGAGAAAAATTGAATATTTTCTTCTCTATGATCGAACCGTTTGTCGTACTTTTTCCATTCCGGCTAAGATATTAAAGATTCAAAAGCAGGTTGTAGAAGGAATCAACGCTGCTTCTGCCAAGGTAAATCAGAATCCACGGAAGTTTTTACTTCGTTTAGAGTTTCGGGTACAAAAAGAAGCAGTTAGGTGCGAAATAGGCCCAGTACGGCGGCTGATTGACTAATTATGACTTTGAAGAATTTAATTAGTCCGTTTTTGGAGGAGCTTGCATTGTTACGACGGGAAACCAATTAACGCCGACTGCTTATATCGCCAAAAATGGTCGTTCATCATTCAGAATTGATCCCTATAGGTTTCTCTAAACACACCGTCACTGCATGAAAAGTTAAAAAAAAAAAAAAAAAAAAAATTGGCGATCACTTACTTCAAAGTTCTTCAAAGGTGGAAGGTTTAGATTAACCTTGATTCATGTTGAAACACACACAATTGCTTAGGTTTCGTGTAATGTGCATAGTCCATAATTCATTACATGTAACAATCTTATATATACATATATATTTTACAGCATTTCGATTGCATGCATTCCTTAAGCATTTGCTTGCATCAATCGATGTGAATATCTTTCTGATGTTTTGGCAAATTTTGTTCGCTCCAACGAAAAAAAATCAAACTCAGAGCATGTCACAGGACGAACCTGCATTATTATTATTATTAATTATTGTTATTATTATGTAAGCAAGTCGTTCCATGCACTCTTTTCTTGATAATTCACGTCCGTCCACTTACCATATAACGCTTTATTTCAACAAGTAATAAACATGAAAGTGAAACACGGCCTACTATTACATGAATAACTGTACTAAGCAAAGTTGTGTGGGTTAATTAATGCTGATAGGTCTACATGATTTTCTGCTTATATTTTTTCAATAGAAATCGCTACTAAGTATAAAATATTATAAAAGACCTAGAAGAACCACCCACTTGCAAGCCATTTAATCAAGTGCGTCTGCTCTTCATTCTGGGTTATTATAAAAAGTCGCAATTTCAAAGAGTTTTTCTCCATCCAGTGAAATTTTTACGCATATAACGCTCGGAACTAAAAGAGCAAAAACTAGCTTTTATAAATTTCAAGAGTAAGGCTATTTGACTATATAAAGAAAATGCGAAATATGGCGATCAATTTCATCATCTAATGTCTTCGAAGTACGAAAAAATTATTTTTCTGTGCAATGGAAATAGTGGCTGAATGATCGGCATTTGAATTAATATAGGAGCAGCAATCATGTGGATTTACACTTCCATTCGGAGCAACGTCACGTAACAAATTGATGTGACGTTCACAAGGAAACATTAAATCGATTTATTGACTTTTTCTCTAAATGATGATAGGAGGAGCATACGTAGAGGCGTATATTGATTACGTGTCGCAAAATGATTTAGGAATAAATTGAAGAATCATTAGAAGAAGTGTCCCTCTCTTAAAGAAGATTATATCCGAAAGTAATAATAAAGAAATAAAAACTAGTTACTTACGAGACTAATTTTACTTTTGATATAAAAGGTGCAAGGACTTAACGGTTGCTAGTTTCATTTTATTGTACACTTATTTGACTTGGAGTACATTCAGGTGGTTTATTAACGTCTGTACCTTTTTGTGCGAATATACGCAACACGCAGCAGGACGTGAGACAGACCAGCCTTTTCTTATACCGATTGATTCAGAATCATTTTCTGAATAATTTTCTGAGTCGATTTATACTTGCCTGTCTGTCGCACTGTTTGTCCGTTTTTTGTCTGTGCGTGTATGTTTAACATTCAGATCGCGGTTTCGAGATAACGTGATGAAATTTGTAATGCTGACGCGTTTTGGCCCAAGGACGAATACTATTGAAAATGGCTCCAAACGGTCCTGTCTTTCGGCCGCTCTCCCACTACAACGCTTTACCCCGAATAATTGTAATTTTCAAAATTTTGAGTTAAAAATCGCTTCATAAAACATATATCTGGATTCCAATAGTGGGAAAAACTTTGGATCGGATGCGGCAATTTGTTGAACGCTTTGCCATGTAACATTTCCCATGGAAACTGTATCCTTATATGGGAGAAAAGGTTCATTTTAAATATTTCTCGATAAAAACTTGACATTAAAATTAACCTCACCGAATTTAGACCACGTATGTGAATTATTTGGATCTCAACCCATATGGTGCTTTTAAAGAATAAAATGCCTTTGTATACCAAAAAAGTCTAATTCTTAATATTTCATGATGAAAATTGTTCTTTAGTTAATGAACCATTCGCAATTTCGATCACACAGGTCTATTTCTTAGAACACACCGTATACAGGGGCGCTCGTGAAAGCAAGCTCTTGAATGACTAGGCAAAGCCCAATTTATCGTTTACAATATGGAGAACAATAAAATGTTTGATGTTTTCAGCAAATTAAGTTTGCCAAATGTGAGCCATGTTAGTTGACGTTTTGAGTAGTCTCCAATATGAGGACTTTCATAAAAATGTTGCATTTATTAGGTTGTTTGCAAAGGTTTGTTTTATTGCATTTGTTCACGTGAAAAAGCCATTTATTGTGGAAAATTGGTAGAATATATATTAACTAAAACACCCGAGTGCCAGCCACGCCATGCTGCACTGATCTGAATTAAAGGTAATCAGGAAGCGTCATGTCTGCTGAGTGCGGGTATAGGCAGAAATTCTCAATCGATCTGCAACAGTGTATTCTGTTCATTCGTGTCGCCACTTTTAAACCGTTGAAACCAGAACTGACAATTGGGATATGATAGAGCAGGGCCGCCATAAAACATGTTCATCGGGCCTCGGCAATAGATTTCTTCAACTAAACAATAAAAGCAATGAATTTGGAAGAAGTCGAATTTTGAGCACTCCCTCGCGTACGCTGAATAAATAAATCAATAACATTAGATGGGAAATTGGAACGCTATGTGCACTGGTGGTATTTCCCATATCTTTATCATTTTTGCCTATCGAAGTCGCTGATCAAAATTTTTGCAAACACGCAATACCCAAATAAAATTAATGCATCATTTTTGATCTGTTACTAAGAAAATGAATGAATGACTGTACTAGGCGAGATGCTTTAAGACATTTAATGATCGGCCTTGCCCGACTATGGCATTATTACTTGTTTTTATTGCATCCGTTTACTCATTATCATAAACACAGCAATATTATAAAAGACGACAAATATTTTAACAATCCTATCAACAAGTTTAAAATCAATATTGATTTACATTGAAGCGAATCTCGGCAAAAGTATCATAACCATCAGCTCGTAGAGTTGACAAGCATTTATGCTACACTTTATATATTTTTTCTAGATGTTGTTTCGTGGTAGATTGTGAAGTAACGTTACCTTGAGGTAAGTGTTAACTTTGAGGTATTTTTGTTTGAAACGACCTGACGAAAGACTTTAAATTATTAAAAATATTTTCAAAAGTCGACTTTCTATCGCAGTTTTGTGAACTTTGGAAATTATTTTAATTGGGAGATAAATTTAAAGATATAGCAAATCGATACATACGAATATCATGCTGAAAATCAAAGCCGGCACTGATGCGTGCTTCTAGGTATTATATGATTAGAAGATAAAGTGGACAGAACAAGAAGTGTTGTATTCTATCTAGGAGGAAGCTAATGAGCAAGTGTCGAACTTGGCCTACAATTCGGTATTCTCTTTAATAAGATTTGTAGGAAGTTTCAAGGTGGAAATTTATATGCGGTATGTGGGAAAGTTAAGGTCTTGACACTTTCTGTTACGTAGTCACAAACATTTACAGATTCTCTTGCAAGTTTGTAGCCGATATCTTCATTTTGGCGAACGGGAGAATGTCTACCACGATCGCTCAGACGAACAGATGGACATGCACGAACGGACGGACATGCTTGGTGCATTGCAAAATTTAAAAACTGGGCAAGAATTTATACACATTTTGGCGCTTTTGAAACTTGTTGCTACGTATTGCAAAAGTTTTGACAAATAAAATGTTATTTTTTTACACCATAATATTGGGTAGCACGTCGACAGAATCAAATTTTTCATTTTTTACAAACCTATCTACTGTTGTCTGCGAGTAACGAGCAAAAAACGAATTTTTTTTATCTCTTTTGAAAAGCAGAGGTGTTCTCAGTTTAACTGGTAGTGCAGGAGTGTCCTTCGACCCGTTTAGCCGACTTTCAATAGCAACCTGCGTGCAAGAACTTTTAATGTTCCTTCCAAATTTGAAGTTCATACCTTCGTTGCACAGACGGACATACTTAAATCGATCCAGAATTTGATGCTTATCAAAAAGATGTACATTTATCATCCCTCGATGATGGGTATAGTAATAATAATAATAATAATAACAATAATAATAATAGTGACATTATATTAATCATCGCATTTAAAGAAAAAATTGGTAAATGGATGAGAAATCCGTTGAATGAAAGAACGAATCTGAATGAGTACAATTAAGTGCAGCTTCAAATTGCGCACTGTTTTACGTTCGGAGGATTATTTCCAAAAGGAAAAGGGGTTTATATGAGACACTCGGGTCTAAGTGATGACGAATCAGATAGCCCCTTTAAGAGGTTGTGAAATTTTAATGAAAGAGGAATATTGTTTCCAATATTTTGCGTCAAAGTGATGTTGCTAAGGTGTCTGTCATCTGCGGCCTAAACGATCCCATAGCCCATATGCAATATATAGCTACCTGATTTGAAAATGCTTACTGTTCGAAGGGAAACTCTGAATATTATATCATTGCATGATATGCATGATTGCTATATTTAAGCTCATCAGTCAAAGTGGACACGAGTCAATTGACTTAACACAATGCAATGATTATTAACTTGACTTTTCCATTTTTCATTATTTGCAGATCGATTTTAATTTAAATATTATTTTATATATGTAATGAGGATCGAAAATGTAATCACGTTTTGCGTTAATAAAATTATTATATTTCGGATAAATACTTTAGCGTTTGCCTTTTCAAATTTGAGCTAAGAGCACGATTATAACAAAACTGACAATAAAAACTCTTCAATTTCATCTTTATATGCGTTTTTATAGTTTAAATTCCAGATTTATATATAAATACAATTACTAATGCAAAGAGGTTTTATAATATTTTTAAGTTTAGACATAATAAATGGCAGCGAACTATCTAGTATTCGCGTAAATGAATGTTCGCCATTAAATGCATACACAACAGTGATTTAATTATAAACCATAATTAACAAACACTTCAAGCTCCTGTAAAAAGAGCTTAAAGTGAATATAAAAGCCAAAGCATGAAATAGGAAAAGAAATTCATTTAAATTTGCCAGATGAAACCGTATTATAGTTAAGAAGTAAGTGAAATGATTGGTATGCTTAAGGCATAGTTGAAGTATCTCCTAACGAATTTAAACGTTTCACTTAACTGGGGATTAAACGTTTAAACAAAAATATGCCATTACAGAGGTCATACTAAAATTTCTTTTTCCGTTAATTTCTAGAGCTTAAGTAATATTACTTAACAATCCGCCACACTGATGCCCAGTCCGCTTTTTTAAGTGCAGGCACAATGATTAAATCTTAAGGTCCAAGCTAATGTTATTAAATGTAATGAGAACGTTAAAGCTTAGCTCAAAATCATAAGCTTTTCTTATTTCGTTGACCAAATATTCATTCAGTATTAAGTTAAAAGGAAAGACAAAAAAAGAAAAAAAAAAAAAAAACTTAAATATTTTTCACTAGAAAATTGTAACGTGCAAAGCCATACGCCTGACTTGTATTACTTAAGCAAATTTCAAAAATTGCTTTCCTTTTTTTATACAAGTGAGATTCTTCTCGTATTATAAATAGAAAAGGAAGAAAATCACCACAACCTAGATTATAGCTTTATTTTTTTTTTGTTTTTTTTTATAACAAATTCATTTTCATCGATCAGCTCGGACGAGAATTGTATTATGGACTTTTCACTTTTCATTTCTTACTATTTATTTTTCATGGATATTATTGAATAGTTTGTTTACCGGCCTTCGTGTTTATTTTTGAGATTTATTCCAACACGTGCCTACTTTTCCATCTTTTTAATAACGGCACCGTTTAGGTAAACATTGCCAACCATATGCCTGACGAAATAATTGATACGTAAAAAAGTGAGAAATTTTGAGGGGAGGGTTGAAATAGCGATCTGCAATGAATCGAATTAATATGATGTAATAGCATTCTCATTCACATCTGCGAAATGCGCGTAAATTTTGTTAAGGAAAATTGCTTAACCATAATCGAACCACGTTTTTCTATATAACAAACGATACCACGATGAGCCTCACCGGCACACAATCGTGAAGGTGTCTAATATCTTCGATAGGAAATTGTTTGCTATATAGTTTGTAATCATTTATTTAAGCGAAAAATAAAAATAAAAGTTTATACACTGGCCACATATATATAATACTTTTTTTTCCGAGTGTAAATGAAAAAGATTTTCAAAGACAAACCACATGAGAAAATTACATTCAATAATTGCGACCAGGTTTTTTATATGCATTACTTTTATCCCTGAAAGAACTAAATTTCCACGCTATATAATATCGAATGGGCGTGCCGGATTATTATAATTGTATAGGACATACTTAGAAACTTTTATCGTGTGTCTGGTGCAGCTTATGAACGCAACGCGAAAACACATAGAAAGCAGAGATGTTTTTAGTTTATCTTGCATTGTAGGCGTGTGCTTTGACCGAGTTACCGTAGTTTCAATAGAAACCTGCATGCAGATATGTCGAATGTAGGGCAGAATTTGCAAGTGATAGCCTAATTTATTCGGCCAGGAGAAGACATTGCACTTCTGTAAAAAACTGGAACTCAAGTTATGGGTTTGAAATGATGCACACAGTTGCTTAATGCATCTTTTGCCTAAATTTTGTGTCGATTGAATACTTGCTATCCTAGATATCAGATTTCCTTCTGGCTGTGAGTCCGTGAGACTTATCGTAGTAAGATGCGTTAGAGAAACGAAAAGGATTAATTTTTCACATCATAATTAACTGCTCACAAATATATATCCTTTTTTAGTGTTAATTGTTAATTTAAAGTAAAGTGAAAGAAACATTTTTTGAGAACGCAATGTCAAATAATCAAAAAAGAGTCCAAACTTGAAACACACGAACGTAAGTTGAACACGACGGACCGACGCACACATAATCTTAAATGTGATGCTAGCCCAAATCCTAATAGGTGTTGCATATATCCGCACGAACTTGATATGCCCTTGCACCACAAGTGGTGTAGGGTATAAAAGGAGAATCTTAAGTCATAGTGCTTAGCCACCTATATCGTATAAAAGGTAAATAAAATAGAATATGAACAGCTTCACAGATATTATCACTTGCTTAGCTTTCAATAGCCTTCATTAACTTAGGGGGCACTTGTGTCTCGCTTCAGAACAGAAGCTTCATTAAATGGCGTAGAAATCGTGTTGTGTAAAAACTGAGAAATGGAAATTTCCTCACTTGATTGTGATTATTTATTGATCCTCATTCTCATATGAGCTAATGCCTGTGTGAGAAAATAATATGAACTTCAGTTATATTCGAACACATTTTACGCATCCACAACCACGTGTTGACTTATTTTGCACCTTTCTGGCAACATAACGTCCGTTGATAATTAAAAATGTAATTTGATCGTTATCTTGAGTTCCACTTGTATATGTAAGATATGGTAGGAGTAAATTTTTTTGTTAGATTATGATTGAAAATTCACTTTAAATATATCTGATAAAAAATAAGTAAAAGATTTCAGGATTATGGAGAGTCTTTCATAGATTATTAAATTATTTAGGTGAGATTTTTATTAATTATAAAAAAATTTTCATCCAATATAAATACCTGCCGCTAAAGCGGGCACGTGCTTAAAATTTTGTTTTCATTATTTATGAGTTTCTTAAAATTAATTATCTCACTAACACGTTTAAATTCCACATATTTGTAAGTATAAAATAATAACCTCGTATAGTCGTAAAGGCATTAAAATCACTTAATAAAAAATTCAACCCCTCTGACTTTATAAGGAAAACTAATTTTTATTAAGGGAGGAAAAGAAACAAAGAAAAAAAAAAAAAATGTCCAAAAGGTCTAAAAGACTTCAATGAATAAAAGAAGTAAAGCAAAAAAAAAAAAAAAAAAAAAAAAAAAAAAAACACAAACAAAAACAAAGTAAACGCAATAATATTAAAATTGAAATGTTTACCAAACGGGGAAAACAATACAAATTTAATAGAGAAAACAGTAAGTTAAATACACTTACTTTTACATTCATTGGCGTCGCGTGCGGTGGCGCGACCCCAGGGACGATCAAAGTGAAAGGGTTTGCAACGTTCGCAATCCCGTCCCGCAGTGTTGTGTTTACATTCACATACCAGCATTCCATGATGGTCGGTAATGCACTTTGAGGCATGGCCGTTACATTTGCAACGACCACCTACAGAGAAATCGGATACCGCATAAGTTTGGCCACTACTGACGACAAGCGCTGATGTCGAACCGCCAATAATTGTGTTAGTTTGTTCAAACGGTGTAATGAATAACGTTTTAGAGACCGCCTCAGTGTATTTGCCTTTATTAAGATCGGCAAATTTTTCTGAATTCGTGTCCAAGGTTAACAGAGCATTAGATTCGGGCATTTGCAAGCGATGGAATATAACGCGTATATCGGTTGCGGTGACCCAATCTTGTAAAACCGGTGAATTATCTAAATCGCGAGCCGACGGTCGACCGTCCAAAGTGCTAAAAGCTATACGAAAATCTTGGCCGCTGCCCATACGATGAGAGTCCGTACATCTGGCCTCCTGTTCGTTGTGTTTATTTAAAGTGGCACGATTTGGACGTCCGTAAACTCTACGGCACTGAGAGCTGTAAAATTGAAAAGGCTGCCAAGTTTTACCATAATCAGAACTTTTATAAATTGCAATAGAATCCGGCTTCGGAGCTTTAGGACAAAATTGCAATATGATGTAAGTCAATTCATATTTTTTTCCTAAAGATAAAGTAAGAGTGACATTGTCTGGCGAAGCGCTTGGATTATTAACAGGAGCTATAGGTTCCGATCTCCAGCAAGTAACATTATTTGGATTATTTAAATCGGTAAGAGCTGTCGCTGGGAATCTTCTTTGCGAATTTCTATCATCACAAATACCACACGTTGTAAGCTCTTGACCGACATTACCACTTAACGAATCGGATGAGGTTTGATCGCAATATCGTTGCGATTTGTCTAAGCCACAAGTGCTTGAGGCAATGATGGGGACACCGTAAGCTGCGTTTATAAAATCTGGTGTACATTGACGGGCCTTAATCTCATCATAGCAGGGATCGGGAGGTGATTGAGCAGCAAACATTTTTAAATATACATCGTTCGGTATAGCCTCTACAATGAGAGGTCTTACTAAAGCTATCCATAAGGAGAGCAGAAGACAAGCAAACCTAATAATCATGATATGATACGACACGTCGTATTATTACAATTCGAAATGGAAACGAACTATTTATTAATCATATAAATTTTTGTATTCGTTCTGCAGTGTTTGCTCAATTGTTATTCATAAAGGTTGATTTAATTCTTCTTTTCAAACGCAATTGCAAGATTTAAATTTTAAGCATTTCGCCCTTTTTATTCACTATTCAAATATTTTTAGAACTTTCACTGTTGAAATTTTTTTTTATTTATATTATTATAATTCACATTTGACGCGCGCGTAAACTAACGAGTTAAACTTAAGCTTTGAAATGCGCTTGCTTCGCACGCTTTGACAACAGGATTAACGAACGCGAGTGAAACTCACAATACGTAAATTCTAAACCTTTAAATATTAATTGTTTCCGGTATATCTAAACGTCAAGTTCAGCTGCCTGTTTACAGTCAACTAAAAACACACATTTTTTGGCCGCAACCGAAAAGATACAAAACATACGAGCAAGGTACGGTTGGCTCATTCATACAAACAAACAGCCATAGGTACGAACAAAGATGCACAGAATCCAAGCACCACACGTTAAATATATTCATATATACGTATGCGTGCATCGGGCATATGGTTTTTTCCTTTTCATTGCTTCCATTTATGTGGTAATCACGGCTACGGTTAAAGTGTGGTATGAAGACAAAACATATGAAATTTTCCAAGTGCTTAAATTCATAACTTCAAACCAAAACACAACCTTTCTATAGGTTGTGGTAGCATATTGTTTTTTTTTTTTTTTTCTCGAGTCTATGTAGAAATTCATATCAAACAACCTGATGCTGCACAACAGATATTGCACTTTTGTAATTCTCTTTTATATATATTTATATATATATATATATATATATATTTTAATAAATTTCTCTCGTCTATACTTTATTCCAACACATTACGGGAAAAGTTATAAAATTTCATTCCATATGGTACACAAAATGTAAAATTTTTAATTCCAACATTAAGGAAAACAATCCGAAGTTATGTTTATATATGTATATGTTACCCTAGGTGGTTTAAATCTCAGCTAATAAATTTATATACGAATACTGTTAATTTCCATATATCAACACATATTCTCTCGTCTCTCATCATTTTCACAATAAGTAAGTTGTTTTGTTTCTCTCCTTAAAATTTTCTCCTTCTCTTTCGTCGCTCTCTGTTTTCTCTAATCAATTTAAAATTTATTCACTTCCTACTCACCACATCTCTCGACGAAAGTTGCGCAGTTTCTCATATGTGGCTCTTTAATTCCCGGAGAGATTTTCTATCATGATTTTCTCAACAACATAATTCTTCTTTTGTGTGGATGCTATTTATAATTATTTAACTAATGTAAGCTTAATGTCTACCATAAAAAAGTTTACGTTTACAGTCATTTGTATATTTGTTACCACGTAACATGCAATTTGCGTTTTCTATTCCATATATTTGCTTATATTCACCACTAAAATGCATAACACCCAGGAATGTTCTTTATACTATACCCTATATATGCACATACGTATATAAATGATTTATACATATCTATGTGCAAGTGGTATCTCGACAAGCATCACATTCGCAACCCGCTTAGCCATATGCGTCCGTCTGTCCAATTTGTCATCAGACTTGACATTTGTAATCAACTTCTATTTTGTTCGCCCTACTAAAGCGCCTCGTGCACGTTTCATATAAATAAAAAAAAAAAGAACTATTGCGTTTTTCACATGATAAGAAATTTTCTCATTTATATAAGTAAATAAATTTTGCTCCAATATATATATACTTGCCTCCCTATCCGATTAAAAATGAGCACCAGTTCCAGGATATCAGACAACAAGTTCGAGGCGTTGTTTCAGCAGGATTTAAATCGCGAATTGTCGCCTTTCACATATCCTAGGATATTGATAGTGATTAGGATAGGCAGAGTTTACTATATATAGCAAATATATCACTCACCGGTCAGAAGGAACGGGTGAGAGAGAGAGATGTCAAAATATTGCGTGACAGCGAAGCCGTGTATTGCGAAATATATATTCACCGAATATTCACCGAATTTATTCAAGCTAAGAGGCTTCTCAACTGACGGACACGGTGGTATATATATTTTTAGCTGTTGATGATCTTCTTTGCTACGTAAATCATAATGTGTTACATAGGTAGGCTTGTGATTAGCATATCTGGCTATTGATGTTGTCACCCGTTGAGAGGTCCTTTCATTTTATGCATCGAATTTTCAATTTTATTTTAAAAGAGACATTTATTTGTCAATTGCATTGCTCCCGTACTACTGACAAATGTCGCTGTCTAATGTGAAGTATTGTTGCAGTTTTGGATCAATGGCAAATCTCGGTGCATGACGTTAAGTGTTTGGAGACTTGATGTCTTAATGTTTCTCGCTTATTGTTTCCTTTGAGATTTGTTTTTTTCATATAATCTTCGGTTCAACTTCTTTTTATCATTGTTAACATTATTCGGATCAATAAGTCATCAATTGTTTTGAAAGCTAGATCAAAATTTACGATAAATTCAATTTATTATTTTTTAATTTTTTTAAATTTTAAATCATCTAATTTAATTTTTTTAATTCGTTAATCGCCCTCTTTTAAATATCTAGGTTTCGTGCAGAAATATATGACTCAAGGTGTCTGTTAACTTTCTCTACAGAAGAAGCAATGTTTTACTTTCTCAAAGAATGCTCTAAATATCTGAAAAATGATAGCCAGAAGGCGTGTGATAAAATTTCTCATTGCAATCCTTTTGATTTAGATAATTTAAAATAAAGTATCCTTTCTGTTGACTAAAGACGTCTCTTTTTGAATAGTTCGGAACACAGCCGTTGTAATTGCTGACAATACAATTCAGTAGTAATTGTCTCTTTGCGTATTAACGATTCGAAGGGAAATATGTCGCTACATAGTGCCATCAAACACACAGTATTATCTTTCCAAGTGATAAGCTAAACTTAGTGATTGATGTTGTTGTTCCTCTTGCAGAATGTCATTGCTTGGAACCCTTTATGTTATCGGCCGATGAAGGGATAACATTTATTGATTAGTCACACATCCACTGCGGCTGCGGTTGCTTTCCCATCTATATCCGTTTTCTCACTTATATTCGACCGGCACCGTATCAGGGAAATCTCTTGAGTGATTGGTCATATTATAATCGATTATTCGCGTATGGGTCGAATTTTAATCAGTTTCTACAAGAGATTTATGGTGTTATTATTAAATTAGTCGAAATCGAAATTTGTAAAAAAATACGAATTCCCTCTATAACGATTAATGCAGAACTAAAGGCTAAACAAATCCTTAATACATAAACTGCAATAATTTCACTTGTATGACTTTCGCAATCGGCGGAGAAAATAAAATCAAGCAGAACTGTTCGCGCTTTGCAGCAAATGGGATTCTTTTCTATAGTGATGCCCACGCAACGGTCGTCAAATCTTGGGTTGTTCCCGTCACGATTTTCAAAAACTTAACTCAATTCCTTTGTATCCCTACGCCACTACTTGTAAGAGCGTGCTAAGCAAGCTCGAATGTATGAAATGCCCAGAATAACTTCAAAGAGGATCATGTATTATTATACCAGCCTATTTAAAATAATTTCTGAGCGTGTCCGTCCGTCGAATGTCTTTTAATGCACTCTCATGCTGGATGGATAGAATTCAATTGTCGTGATATTTTAATGAAATTCGCTACAAAGACTTGTGTTACGGTTAAGAGACGAACGCTCTTAAAATTATGTTGGATTAGCCTATTTATATGGCTGCCCGTTCATATGACGCTTTTTTTGAAAAATAAATTATGTGAAAAACATTTCTCATTTTTCATATATGCTTACAACAACTAAGTGAACGCGAACGGAAAATATGAAAGAAATCGAACTATATTTACAAACCCTTTCCACATAAACGTTCTTACAAAAAGAAGCCTTCGTATGACTACAAGCTCTAACCTTTACTGTGGGATGATTTGATATGTACATATATTGATTTAAGCTTGGACTGCATTGGCTAGTTTTTCGCCAGACTGCCATATGAAGTTCCTCATGACGCATAGGCCTTCATACGACAGGAAGATCCAATATTTGCTATCTGGAGATAATTAGATGTTCGACAAAACAATTTAGTTTGCTAAATTTGGATTCAGTCTTTCACACTCGGTCTCCAAAATACACAGGGAATTCTGTAACGATAATTGACATTTTATCACAAAAATATATTAACCGTTGCGATAGACAGAGTTATGTAGAGTATATAATATTCGACATTATCCAACTATAACTATTTCTCGCTTGGTTGTCTTAAAAGCTTAGGGGATTCTTACCAGCGACTCAAAATGCGTAATATATCTTTATTTGTAGCGTTCTTTTCCAGTGGCTCCATGCTTTACATGCAGGTATGATTTTAGTCATTTTCCTTTGGATAATAGGGATTATAAAAATATTTGAATCGTTATAAATGTTGTTCAACAGTTGTCGGTTGACAAATGTTTAGCAGAGTTTTTGTTGACACATCTCAGACGATTAAGGTCGCCCAACAATTTTTACTTTTTCGCAATGGTTCCCTTTACCCAGAAATGTGAACTTGGACTACTGCTTTATACTCACGACTTTAGGACACTGTACACATCATTTGTGTACAAATGCTTTCAGAGTTCTAAACACCAAAAAAAAAAAAAGGTTTCCGTACCAAATTATCCTCTACCATGGCAATGCGAGTTTCTACATATTTATGCTAAAACTTCACTTCTTAAGCTCTCGCAAAACTATTCCTGGTATAAATCTGACCTGACGTATAATGATTTCGCTTCCCTTAAGCGTCTGTGAAACGAACTGCGCGAACAGTAATTTTCGTCATCAAGAAAACGATTAATTCATTCAAAACTCATGATTTGCAGTTACCCGATTGGTTACGGAAGACGCACAACTGGTTTGTGAAAAGATGTATCGATCACTAAGGTGAATACACAGAAAATTTATATATTGTTTGTTTTCATTAGTGTGACATCTTTAATTACATTTAAACCGAACAAGTATCGGCTACTGGACATACGATATTAATCAAATAATGATTTTCATTTCACTTGAAAATGTCATTACTCCGACCTAGTTGCGCTTTCATTACTGTATAAGTTGGCTGAAGAAAAGAATAAATAAAAGAATACCGGACCGAACAAAATAAAAGAAACTGCCGTTCTTATCGTATGAAGGTCTCTCGTTAAAAGTGATACTCGTTAGGAGTGGTACTTTTGAGAAAAACCAAAAAGGACATTATTATAATCGTCCAAGTATTACCATGACCCCACTTCATCTAATAGGATCACTCATTTATGTTAGTGACAATACATCAAAAATTATGCATTGCTCTTATGTAAAGGCATAATTTTCATGAAAGTTCTTATATTGGAGGATGCGTAAAATGTCAACTGACATGATCCGAATTTAGGAAACTTAACTCACTTATTAAAGATTTCATCTGTTTTTATGCCCAGAAAAAGAAAAAAATAAACAATAGACTTTGGCGCTATATACGTGCTTGATGCCGTGAGAATTGTTCGAAAAATAGACCTACGTGATTCTTCAATTTTCTACGGTTAATTTTTATGCTGCATTGCTACTATGGACCAATTTTTATCATAAAATATTACAAATTAAACCTTTTTGCTGAAGAACTCTCTATTCATGGAATGAAGTCCAAATATTATATCCATGTAGTTGAAATGTGGTCCAGTCATTTTTAAGTCAAATTATTTTTATGGAGAAATTTTAATCACAATAAGTTCAAAAATACATCGTTTTTATCATATAAGGGTTTATATTTCATTAGGATTCTTAACTGCGGTTGTATGCAAAAAGTAGACTTACTCGACCCATATTTGGCGAACCAATTTTACAAAGCAATTTTCATCATAAAATAACAAAAATTGGATACTTTTGTTATGCAAAGACATATTCCGCATTGTAACCCTTCAAAAAAAATCGAAAAAAAAAAACAAGACCTACTTGGTCTACATTTTATAAAATTAACTTTCATGTCAAATTAATATTATGCACGATTCTTTACCAAGAAGTGTTGAAAATTAGGCCTTTTTTACTATGTATAGCTTTAGTTCTGTAATGTGGGTCAGAGTTCAAAAAATTAGTCTGATCGATTAAAATTTTTCAGATCAGTTTAGAGTGGTGTAGTACTTTTACTCAGCCTCCTAAAAATTAAAATATTTTTTCAAGAAAACTACTTTTCAAAATAAGGCTTTATGGTAGAAGTGGTCGAGAAAGTAGCCCGATCGCAACCATTTTCAATAACATTGATCCTCGGACCAAAGCACGTCAGTCTATCAAATTTCATCAAAATATATCAAAAAATGGACAAAAGAACAGGGGGACAGGCAAACTTAGATCGGTGTAGTAAAAAGTGAGTGTATCTCGAGAGCGTTGTATACATCCGCAGAAAGTTACTATATCTTTGTACCATAATAGGTGTGGTGTGGGCTATAGACGCAACTCAATATACCAAAGTAAATTGTTTTTTTTTTTTTTTTTTTTTTTTTTTTTTTTTTAATTTAGACACTGCAGTTATGTTCTGAATAAAGTACAGTGAAAATGTTCACCACGGCTATTAACACAATGACAAATACAATGATTCCAGTTATTCGTCATTTTGACAAGCATTAGTTGTGTTATGTTTGCGATAACCTGACGAACGTTCCTCCGCAAAAGTTCCAAGATTTATAGCTTGTCAGCGTAAACCTAGGTTTTGTTGCAACACAAAAAAAAAAAAAAAATTCATGAGCGTTGCGTTCCACGACTACGGTGACCTATATACCGAAACAGTCATGCCAACTCCATTCTCTGATGAACAAACGATGAGGGCTCACAACTGTGCTGCGACTTTGATAAAATTTGTTAATGATTTCCGAAAGTTCAGGAATTGAGACAAATTGTGTTTGGTATCCTCACACACCCGGAAGCACACATAAAACTACATATACGTAAATCTGGAAACTACAATTTTAAAAGGTGTCGCTTTTGATTAAAGATAATTTATTTTTTGCGATGAAAATCCCACTGAATTGCACGTGAGTTGTTAAAAATCAACGCAATTATAGCAATTATAAGAGGTAAAGGCTAATGCCGTTTGCGAGGTCAATCGGGATCTACAAACACTAAAACGTTGGCCATATACGCTCGAAATTGCAATATACTTTACATTCGCGTTTTTCGTATGAATAGCTGTTATGACAATTACACTGATTGCAAATGTGTGTCATACATCCGGGCAATGGGGCTATTAATAATAAAATTTAAATAATTACCGTCTGTTTATAAACGGACCTAAATCGTTTTGAAATTTAAAATATCAAAGAAATAATCGGAGCATTATACTTTAAGGTTCTATGTCTCAGTACTTTGAGAATTTAGGAAAGAGACGAAGGTGAGCAGATATATATATATATATAACTGATACGGAACAGCATATTGATTAGAATTATGGCTTAATTATTTTATTCATATTTAATTGTCACAGAAATGATGGCAGATTTGTTATAACTATCCAAAACCTGGATGGGGGAGTGAGGCATAAAAAGAGTCGATTGAGCCGATTAATTTGAGCTGATTATTTATAATAACCTTAAGAATCATCAGAAATTTCAAACCATCACAAAACAATTGATTAACTAAACATATACATAAATTGCTCACATTTATGCTGATTTGTATAAATGAGTTTTATTTAGTTTGAAAGGGATATACGTACGATATAGTTAATTAGCATTTTGCGGCTTTTATTATATTTACTTAAGTGGCTATGGCAGCTATCAATGCTAAATTAATATGCGTATATGTGTTGTTTGCATATTTTCTTCCCGCCCTTCTCGTTTGCTTGTTTATTTAATGCATGAGAATTTTGCAGTTGACCGTTTAGGTGATTTTTAGTTCACAGGCTTCATGTTTCTTTCTTTAAATTAAGGGCATTTCTCACTTTAATGCATTTAATAGCAACAAACTAACTTAAAAAGTTGTCTTCTCTTTAGCTTCATATTGATTAAGACATCAATGCGATTAAAATCTTTATGACTATGTCCCTGCCTCTTTGTAAAGATATAATATGAAATAAATATTAGGTCGAAGCAAGTGAATATATACACTATCGAAAACAAAAAGAGACAAAATCCTATTTAAAGGATTAATTAAATTTTATTTATCGAACCTCTTTTTACATTACATTACATATTGTTGTAAATATGTATTGAAGAAAAAATGGCAACAATGTTAATAATTAAGAAATGTAAAAAACTGTTGCCCTGTTCAAGACTTTGATAAAAGAAAGAAATGATAATCTGGTGGAAAAAGTGGTTAAGTTAATAAAACTTCACATGGGGTAGTAATAAGCATAAGCGTAAGAAGAACATCTCTGTGGAAGCATTGAAAGTTTTGGAATATACTTAACACTGTCTGACTTTGTTGTTACTAAAGAATACGTTTCTCGAAAAACATGCGAAATATATATATATATATATATAAGAAAGTTGCCGAATATAGTTTCATTCTAGAGTTCATACGATAGCTGCTTAGACATCTGTTCGCCTCTAACTGTCGTGTATAGCTGAAATTCACTAATACTACTGCCATGCAGTAGAAGAGATATTGAACAATTTCCTATGCCGCAACCCAATAATTTCGATAATATCTAACTTAGTGCAACGAAAAATATATTGAGACTACCCCGAGGCAATTCTTGTGGACAACCAGATGACTATGGTTATTATTGACAAATACAGACTGCTTACATCCTTTTAAACATTATTTAATAAGCATGACACATAGACGGTTAGGGTTTGCACAGATGGGTTACGTAAAATATTCGACGAGACTGTAACTTAATTTAGTTAAAGCAAAAACAAACGAACAAATGAAAACGTTACTAGTCGAGAAAGACCGACTGTTTGTTACCTATGCCCTGTACGACTTTTCTTAAATAATATGCTTTGATTCCAGGTGAAAGCCTATTTTCGTCATAAGGCACTACAAATTAAACTTTGCTGCAATAAAAAGTCTTACTTTTCACGAGAAACCTTGTATGAGCTGGGCTACGAAAATTGACTAACGTGGTCCAAATTTAGTACAGTTCATTCCTTAATCAAATTGATCTATTAATCATATAAGAACTCCTAGTTTTTTTTGCGAACCCTTATAGGGGATGGGTTATAAAAAATAGACGCACATTATCCAAATATGGCGCAAATGATTTCCATGTCAAACCACCATTATAGACCAACTCTCACTGGGAAATATTAAACTAAGAAATTTTTTCACTCTTGTTAGAAAACTTTTTATAGAAGGGTAGTCAAACTGTCAGCCTTTCCAACGCAATACTATCACCAAACGATTTGAAGCGAGATTTTGTAGATAATGCAACTTTTTTCCAAATGGCGATTGTTTCGATACAAGGCGTTGGTCGTCAATATGTTCCGTTCAAGTCTATGTTGAATAGAGAGTCTACCAGAATTGCTACCTGCAGATTGAACGTAAAAGCAGATGGATAGACATCAGATGGACAAATAGACAGTCGTAAGAGCAATCAATTTAGAAAAATTTTTTTTGAATCGATCGGTGTATTAAAAAGTGGGTGGCGAGGGGAGGGGCCTATCCTAATTCCTACTATATGCTACATACATCCGCGCAATTTTAGTATACCTTGTGTACCACAGGTGGTGTAGCGTATAATGAACAAGATACGACGATAGCAAAAATTTTATGACGCTTTAATTGTATATAACCAGAAAACTAAATATAAAATCTAAGTTTTTTTTTTTTTTTGATTCTTTCCAGAAAGGTTTGTGTTCTTGTCAAGGCTTTTCGTTGCAATTCTGAATTTTTGAAAAATGAAAACATATTTTCAATAATATAAAAGAAAATATATAAAATAATCATGAAACGGATTTCAGATAACGATTTATTGAATTTATAGATTTATTTAATTATTTATAGGAATTTTTAATAAATACGTAAAGTTTAGGGGAAGCCAAACGAAATCGAAAACTTGAGAAACTAAACGAAACGAACTTAAGGAAAACGATATAAGAAATGATGAAGAATGATGGCAATCATTGATTTAGCAAAAAATTGTACGATGACTTTTTTTTTGTATGTTAGAAAATGTTCAATTTTCATAGAAAATCATTTCAATGTATATTTAAGATAATTTTTCAAAAATCTTGCTTTGAAAATTGAAGGCATTTATGCAGAGATGAAAACTATTTAGAATGTCTCTGTTCCTGCAACGAGGAAGATTTCATTCAACTACGAAAAGCTGAAATTAAATTTGCGATTAATATTCAATTCCAGATGATATTCGTTCTTTCGTTAACATGCTCTGCGGATCAAGTGCTATTCGTCACTTTCTAACCTCATTTGGAGTCTGAAGAATATATGAGAAATTCTGCTAAACTTTTACGAAAGTCATAAATATTTTGTAGCAACAGAGAATCCAAGAGTCATGCTCGCTATCATTTATAGTATGCATACCCGAGCCCATTTCAGCTCGGAACTATTCATGCTCGGTGAAGGATAGTATGATATCGAATCGAAGCTGCCGTTCTGGAAAAATGTCAAGTTTTCAACCCGCATTAAAATAATTTAAAAGCATTTTTTATTCGCTTTGGCTCTCTTCACTGAACGCGTCTTAGTTGTTTGTGAGGGCGTGAACGTGCATTGTAGGGTTGACCTTTTTTACGTTGATACAAATTAAAAATTATAGTAAAGAAAAAAAATAAATAAAGTTTTGTGCGGAATAATGAAAAACATGGTTGGCAGAGAAAATGGTTTTTGATACTTGATTATCACTATCGTGAGGTGGATATGACCTAAATTGCTTAATGATTTGATAGATTTTTATTTGCATGAATGTGTCAATATTGACATGAAACTAATTTTTTGCGCATCTGCAAGTGCAATATCAGATCCAAAAGTTCAAACTTACTCATAGTTATGTGAAAAGCTCAGTCAGTCAATAATTTTAGGAACGCCAAGAAGCGTTGGCTAGTCAAAATAGTGCGAACATATTCACAATCACTATCAAGCGTTTTTGATGAAGATTTTTCAGGTACTACTCACCACTCACTCATCACTAAAATTGTTAAAAATTTTATATTTATTTATTATAAGGTTAACTAAAAATACTTTTTTTCATTTCGTTATTTAAAAGCTGCAATAATTCCATATAGTACTCGTCTTTTATCTTGTGTTTCATCTTTTTGAAGTCATGATCTTGCCAGCAAACTCTCTTTGTTTGGTTTTATTGCTATGAAACTTGCCGTAGAGTCGGTTTAAATAACGCTCGGTTCTATTATGAGCAAAGGCGGCACCCACCTCGATTAAAGCACCTTGATGTGCGCGGTTTCAGTCAATGTCCGATGTACAACATGTTTTACTAGCCCACATACCTGCCAAGTCCGTTAGCTACACCATGTTTAGTGTAGGATCATCGAAAGTTATTTTCAGATCTTGTTCCCACTGCTTATGATTCTTTTGATTTACTTGAAGACGATAGTGTTCGTCTCCGCACCCACGCTTAAATCTTCTTATCCAATAAAAGAAAAAATTATCCAACAGTACAACATCACTATTTCTGTCATAAAATCGTACAAATTTGACGTTGTTCCGAAAACTAAGGCAAGGTGGTTCAAATTTAGCTTACATCAATATTCATCATACACTGATAACATTTCCAGCTTGTAGCCCGTAAAAGTGCCTTCTTTTTTCGCAATGCAACAACATTCAAAAGCACATTCCAAAGATAGGTTGTATTCGGTTAGTAGAGCAAATTACTACTTTGCAGCGATTTCCCTCGGGGGATATATCGAAAACGATAAATGGCCTTCCCGATTGCGCTTCATGCAGTTATTGATATAAAAAATTTTCAAAATAAGGCCTTATATTGTAAGAGGTCGAATCAATGGTCTAATCCAATTCCGATTGTAATGTCCATACACTTTTCTTTAAAAAAAAAAAAAAAAAAAATAGTTAAAAATCGAATTTATTATTAAACATACTTATCAGCATAATTTTTATTTAGGTCACTGTAAAAAGAGCAAAATCTACAAATTGCAAAGTAACAGTAGCTAATTATGCTAATTTACATATTTTTACTTCCTTCCTTCCGCGTTTATCATGTAATATGTAACATTTTATTATTTTGCTATTTTTATTCTTTTAGTTAGGAGGATTATATATACGTCGCGACTAAAAATAAAAAAAGGGCATTAATTTAGTTAACACGGTAAGAGAATAGTGCGCTAATTTTTTTTTTTTTTTTTTTTGAGAAAATTCTTTTTGTTGTTCTGCTGCGATATCCGCAATTGACGTTGCGATTCCTTAGTCCTTGCCTTTGACGCGGCAGACATTAGCAGAATAATAAAGGCAATAAGTTTCACATACATGTTGAATTTTTTAGAGCACTTTTGTGCTTAGGGCTGAAAAACTTGAAGACGAGACGAGCAGACCAGCTAAAATCGATTTAGAAAGTGACTCTGAATTGATGGGCATAACGAAAGTTGAGTCTGTTTCAAGTCCTTCTAGGCGTTGCATGTATCCACATAACCTTATCGACTCTCCTTGCTTCACAATTGGTGGGTGCGGCCTTGAGAACAGTTCGATCGGCTTCACTTTTAATACAGTTCGTCATTGCGCTAAAAAATGTAGAATATATTTCATCAAAATACATTCAAGATACATCATTATCATCATCATCATCATCACGCGGACCTTCTACAAAGGCAGAATCTAAGACAGAATGGAAATGTGGAAGAAGACTCCAAACCTCAACTGGCGTGGCTTGAATTGCGCAGAATTACTCTCCTTGTAAAACACATTATTATTATTATTTTCGTCATAACGTATTAAAGTACGTTAAGTAATAATATCTTTTATTGATCCAAAATACTCGTTTATAACTCATGTACACATATGTATCCGATTCCGTTCTAATACTGTTGTATTAAAAAAACTAACAATCATCATATATGTATTGAGAATCTTTTTAAACATTAGAGGAGTAGCGTTATATATTTTTGAAGGAATGTGTCATAAAAAGAAAAAATTAATAAAAAAGATTATATATTTTTGAAGAAACTTGTACAAAAAATTATAAAAGAAAAAAATATGATGAGCGTGAAACAGTGTCAGATTTGGTTGTTCAACATATTTGATCTTCCAAGTTTGGGAGACATGATAACAAATCCAATGAATGATTTTGATGTGGTAGCACCACCGGACGACACCGTCTCTGCCCTAGCTTTTAGTCCGATTACAGTACCACGGAATTTTTTAATTGCCGCTAGTTGGGATAGTACTATACGTTGCTGGGAGTTTGGGCAAACCGGAAATACGAAGCCAATATCCATAAAAATTATGGGTAAACTTGTGTTGGATGTGTGCTGGTCTGATGAGTGTACAAAGGGGTTCATAGCCAGTGAAAATCAACTCAACATTTGGGATTTAGTTTTAGACCAGCAAATGCAAGTGGCTGTTCATGATGCATCCGTTAAAACTGGATTACTGGATTAAAAGTAACAATTATGCATGTTTCATGACAGGTTCAAGGGGCAGGAGTGCAAAATTCTGGGATACCCGTTCCGCCATTCCGATGCGAACTATTTGTTTATATGAACGATGTTACTGCGCCGATGTTGATTATCCGATGTGGGTTGTGGCCACCGCGGATAGAAGTGCAATTTTTTGTTAAGAGACAAGACGGTCCCTTAAAACTATAACTTCGCTCCATTGCACTCTTCAAAAGGATGAAAATCAAACTCTGACTGGGTATGCCGTACGTAGCATTGATGGGCGCCATTGGTGTAGCATTGACGCGTGCGTTTAGCATATGTGAATAGAGAGAACTTTACCTTCAAGCGTCACCGTTTACCACTTTCAGCGGGATCTCAAGATGTTTATGCAATCAATGATATGTCCTTC